>NC_092412.1:177515507-177831340 GCF_040894005.1 Engystomops pustulosus | reverse complement strand
AGGGATCTTAAATACACTCTATAAAGCAAGTCGTACACCCAGGTAGACGCTTCCCCTAGATGTAGACCTTTCATTCCAAAGTAAAAGTGTGACTTTTAACTGGATTAATAAAGACTGCTGTTTGGCAGACAGAGTCAAGCGACCCAGGCTGATGCTACTTTGCATTGAGAAAGCTGGGGTTAGGGACGTCTAGATTGTGACTTGCCCTGCTGCAATTATACTTCAAAAACATATTTGTATGCAGGACTAAAGGGGATGGCCATCTGGTCCTATGCAGAAGAACATGATGCGTGATTTTTGTGCTTTTAGCATTATTAACTGCGATGAGCTTTAAATTTTTCCTAAGCCCAGCTTTCTTGGCACAGGCCATTACCCATCCTGGAGTTTCCATGAACCTGGAGATGAACGCCGAACTGCGCTGCTTCCTTGAAGAGCTGCAGAGCTTGAATAAGCAGTCAGACAGCCACAGCTACCAGCAGAACAGGGCCCTTTATGATGTCATGGTCCAAGTTTCCAAGGGACCCAACTGTGACACGCGCAGTGTTCCGTGGGATGCAAACTAGCCTCATGCTTTCTTCTGCGGGCAGCCATTTTGTATTTTTCTGCCTCTGGGGGCGGCCATTTTGAATCACCACTGCAAAGATTCTATGGATACGCACTGAAAATGATGCTTGCAAACTCCTAAGAAGAAGACAACTGCCTTCCAGGTAAATAGATGCAGCACAAGGCAGGGGTGCCGCCATCACCTTTTAATCTTTTGTAATCTGCATTAATCCCAGTTTGCACAACTTCTAATTACCTTGCCATGAACCCCTCAGATGTTGCAAAAAAACATGTGTAATTGGCCCAAAATGCTATAAAAATGAAGCTGGCATAACCTTACTTTGACAGGTTCCACTATGAAGGCTAGTGGGGCAGGGGCACTGGCACAATAGGTTGGATGTAGGGATCTTAAATGCACTCTATAAAGCAAGTCGTACACCCAGGTAGAAGCTTCCCCTAGATGTAGACCTTTCATTCCAAAGCAAAAGTGTGACTTTTAACTGGATTAATAAAGACTGGTGTTCAGCAGACAGAGGCAAGCGACCCAGGCTGATGCTACTTTGCATTGAGAAAGCTGGGGTTAAGGACGTCTAGATTGTGACTTGCCCTGCTGCAATTATACTTCAAAAACATATTTGTATGCAGGACTAAAGGGGATGGCCATCTGGTCCCATGCAGAAGAACATGATGCGTGATTTTTGTGCTTTTAGCATTATGGTCTGCTTTGAGCTTTAAATCTTTCCTAAGCCCAGCTTTCTTGGCACAGGCCATTATCCATCCTGGAGTTTCCATGGACCTGGAGATGAACGCCGCATTGCACTGCTTACTTGAAGAGCTGCAGAGCGTGAATAAGCAGTGATACAGCCACAGCTACCAGCAGAACAGGGCCTTTTATGATGTCATGGTCCAAGTTTCCAAGGGACCCAACTGTGACACGCGCAGTGTTCCGTGGGATGCAAACTAGCCTCATGCTTTCTTCTGCGGGCAGCCATTTTGTATTTTTCTGCCTCTGGGGGCGGCCATTTTGAATCACCACTGCAAAGATTCTATGGATACGCACTGAAAATGATGCTTGCAAACTCCTAAGAAGAAGACAACTGCCTTCCAGGTAAATAGATGCAGCACAAGGCAGGGGTGCCGCCATCACCTTTTAATCTTTTGTAATCTGCATTAATCCCAGTTTACACAACTTCTAACTACCTTGCCATGAACCCCTCAGATGTTGCAAAAAACAAGTGGAATTAGCCCAAAATGCTATAAAAATGAAGCTGGCATAACCTTACTTTGACAGGTTCCACTATGAAGGCTAGTGGGGCGGGGGCACTTGCACAATAGGTTGGATGTAGGGAGCTTAAATGCACTCTATAAAGCAAGTCGTACACCCAGGTAGAAGCTTCCCCTAGATGTAGACCTTTCATTCCAAAGCTAATGTGTGACTTTTAACTGGATTAATAAAGACTGGTGTTTAGCAGACAGAGGCAAGCGACCCAGGCTGATGCTACTTTGCATTGAGAAAGCTGGGGTTAGAGACGTCTAGATTGTGACTTGCCCTGCTGCAATTATACTTCAAAAACATATTTGTATGCAGGACTAAAGGGGATGGCCATCTGGTCCCATGCAGAAGAACATGATGCGTGATTTTTGTGCTTTTAGCATTATGGTCTGCTATGAGCTTTAAATCTTTCCTAAGCCCAGCTTTCTTGGCACAGGCCATTATCCATCCTGGAGTTTCCATGAACCTGGAGATGAACGCCGCATTGCACTGCATCCTTGAAGAGCTGCAGAGCTTGAATAAGCAGTGAGACAGCCACAGCTACCAGCAGAACAGGGCCCTTTATGATGTCATGGTCCAATTTTCCAAGGGACCCAACTGTGACACGCACAGTGTTCCGTGGGATGCAAACTAGCCTCATGCTTTCTTCTGCGGGCAGCCATTTTGTATTTTTCTGCCTCTGGGGGCGGCCATTTTGAATCACCACTGCAAAGATTCTATGGATACGCACTGAAAATGATGCTTGCAAGCCCCTAAGAAGAAGACAACTGCCTTCCAGGTAAATAAATGCAGCACAAGGCAGGGGTGCCGCCATCACCTTTTAATCTTTTGTAATCTGCATTAATCCCAGTTTGCACAACTTCTAACTACCTTGCCATGAACCCCTCAGATGTTGCAAAAAACATGTGGAATTAGCCCAAAATGCTATAAAAATAAAGATGGCATAACCTTACTTTGACAGGTTCCACTATGAAGGCTAGTGGGGCGGGGGCACTGGCACAGAAGGTTGGATGTAGGTTAAATACACTCTATAAAGCAGGTCGTACACCCAGGTAGACGCTTCCCCTAGATGTAGACCTTTCATTCCAAAGCAAAAGTGTGACTTTTAACTGGATTAATAAAGACTGCTGTTTGGCAGACAGAGTCAAGCGACCCAGGCTGATGCTACTTTGCATTGAGAAAGCTGGGGTTAGGGCCGTCTAGATTGTGACTTGCCCTGCTGCAATTATACTTCAAAAACATATTTGTATGCAGGACTAAAGGGGATGGCCATCTGGTCCTATGCAGAAGAACATGAAGCGTGATTTTTGTGCTTTTAGCATTATTGACTGCTATGAGCTTTAAATTTTTCCTAAGCCCAGCTTTCTTGGCACAGGCCATTACCCATCCTGGAGTTTCCATGAACCTGGAGATGAACGCCGAACTGCGCTGCTTCCTTGAAGAGCTGCAGAGCTTGAATAAGCAGTCAGACAGCCACAGCTACCAGCAGAACAGGGCCCTTTATGATGTCATGGTCCAAGTTTCCAAGGGACCCAACTGTGACACGCGCAGTGTTCCGTGGGATGCAAACTAGCCTCATGCTTTCTTCTGCGGGCAGCCATTTTGTATTTTTCTGCCTCTGGGGGCGGCCATTTTGAATCACCACTGCAAAGATTCTATGGATACGCACTGAAAATGATGCTTGCAAACTCCTAAGAAGAAGACAACTGCCTTCCAGGTAAATAGATGCAGCACAAGGCAGGGGTGCCGCCATCACCTTTTAATCTTTTGTAATCTGCATTAATCCCAGTTTGCACAACTTCTAACTACCTTGCCATGAACCCCTCAGATGTTGCAAAAAAACATGTGTAATTGGCCCAAAATGCTATAAAAATGAAGCTGGCATAACCTTACTTTGACAGGTTCCACTATGAAGGCTAGTGGGGCAGGGGCACTGGCACAATAGGTTGGATGTAGGGAGCTTAAATGCACTCTATAAAGCAAGTCGTACACCCAGGTAGAAGCTTCCCCTAGATGTAGACCTTTCATTCCAAAGCAAAAGTGTGACTTTTAACTGGATTAATAAAGACTGGTGTTCAGCAGACAGAGGCAAGCGACCCAGGCTGATGCTACTTTGCATTGAGAAAGCTGGGGTTAAGGACGTCTAGATTGTGACTTGCCCTGCTGCAATTATACTTCAAAAACATATTTGTATGCAGGACTAAAGGGGATGGCCATCTGGTCCCATGCAGAAGAACATGATGCGTGATTTTTGTGCTTTTAGCATTATGGTCTGCTTTGAGCTTTAAATCTTTCCTAAGCCCAGCTTTCTTGGCACAGGCCATTATCCATCCTGGAGTTTCCATGGACCTGGAGATGAACGCCGCATTGCACTGCTTCCTTGAAGAGCTGCAGAGCTTGAATAAGCAGTGATACAGCCACAGCTACCAGCAGAACAGGGCCTTTTATGATGTCATGGTCCAAGTTTCCAAGGGACCCAACTGTGACACGCGCAGTGTTCCGTGGGATGCAAACTAGCCTCATGCTTTCTTCTGCGGGCAGCCATTTTGTATTTTTCTGCCTCTGGGGGCGGCCATTTTGAATCACCACTGCAAAGATTCTATGGATACGCACTGAAAATGATGCTTGCAAACTCCTAAGAAGAAGACAACTGCCTTCCAGGTAAATAGATGCAGCACAAGGCAGGGGTGCCGCCATCACCTTTTAATCTTTTGTAATCTGCATTAATCCCAGTTTACACAACTTCTAACTACCTTGCCATGAACCCCTCAGATGTTGCAAAAAACAAGTGGAATTAGCCCAAAATGCTATAAAAATGAAGCTGGCATAACCTTACTTTGACAGGTTCCACTATGAAGGCTAGTGGGGCGGGGGCACTTGCACAATAGGTTGGATGTAGGGAGCTTAAATGCACTCTATAAAGCAAGTCGTACACCCAGGTAGAAGCTTCCCCTAGATGTAGACCTTTCATTCCAAAGCTAATGTGTGACTTTTAACTGGATTAATAAAGACTGGTGTTTAGCAGACAGAGGCAAGCGACCCAGGCTGATGCTACTTTGCATTGAGAAAGCTGGGGTTAGAGACGTCTAGATTGTGACTTGCCCTGCTGCAATTATACTTCAAAAACATATTTGTATGCAGGACTAAAGGGGATGGCCATCTGGTCCCATGCAGAAGAACATGATGCGTGATTTTTGTGCTTTTAGCATTATGGTCTGCTATGAGCTTTAAATCTTTCCTAAGCCCAGCTTTCTTGGCACAGGCCATTATCCATCCTGGAGTTTCCATGAACCTGGAGATGAACGCCGCATTGCACTGCATCCTTGAAGAGCTGCAGAGCTTGAATAAGCAGTGAGACAGCCACAGCTACCAGCAGAACAGGGCCCTTTATGATGTCATGGTCCAATTTTCCAAGGGACCCAACTGTGACACGCACAGTGTTCCGTGGGATGCAAACTAGCCTCATGCTTTCTTCTGCGGGCAGCCATTTTGTATTTTTCTGCCTCTGGGGGCGGCCATTTTGAATCACCACTGCAAAGATTCTATGGATACGCACTGAAAATGATGCTTGCAAACTCCTAAGAAGAAGACAACTGCCTTCCAGGTAAATAGATGCAGCACAAGGCAGGGGTGCCGCCATCACCTTTTAATCTTTTGTAATCTGCATTAATCCCAGTTTGCACAACTTCTAACTACCTTGCCATGAACCCCTCAGATGTTGCAAAAAAACATGTGTAATTGGCCCAAAATGCTATAAAAATGAAGCTGGCATAACCTTACTTTGACAGGTTCCACTATGAAGGCTAGTGGGGCAGGGGCACTGGCACAATAGGTTGGATGTAGGGATCTTAAATGCACTCTATAAAGCAAGTCGTACACCCAGGTAGATGCTTCCCCTAGATGTAGACCTTTCATTCCAAAGCAAAAGTGTGACTTTTAACTGGATTAATAAAGACTGGTGTTCAGCAGACAGAGGCAAGCGACCCAGGCTGATGCTACTTTGCATTGAGAAAGCTGGGGTTAAGGACGTCTAGATTCTGACTTGCCCTGCTGCAATTATACTTCAAAAACATATTTGTATGCAGGACTAAAGGGGATGGCCATCTGGTCCCATGCAGAAGAACATGATGCGTGATTTTTGTGCTTTTAGCATTATGGTCTGCTTTGAGCTTTAAATCTTTCCTAAGCCCAGCTTTCTTGGCACAGGCCATTATCCATCCTGGAGTTTCCATGGACCTGGAGATGAACGCCGCATTGCACTGCTTCCTTGAAGAGCTGCAGAGCTTGAATAAGCAGTGATACAGCCACAGCTACCAGCAGAACAGGGCCTTTTATGATGTCATGGTCCAAGTTTCCAAGGGACCCAACTGTGACACGCGCAGTGTTCCGTGGGATGCAAACTAGCCTCATGCTTTCTTCTGCGGGCAGCCATTTTGTATTTTTCTGCCTCTGGGGGCGGCCATTTTGAATCACCACTGCAAAGATTCTATGGATACGCACTGAAAATGATGCTTGCAAACTCCTAAGAAGAAGACAACTGCCTTCCAGGTAAATAGATGCAGCACAAGGCATGGGTGCCGCCATCACCTTTTAATCTTTTGTAATCTGCATTAATCCCAGTTTGCACAACTTCTAACTACCTTGCCATGAACCCCTCAGATGTTGCAAAAAGCATGTGGAATTAGCCCAAAATGCTATAAAAATGAAGCAGGCATAACCTTACTTTGACAGGTTCCACTAAGAAGGCTAGTGGGGCGGGGGCACTGGCACAAAAGGTTGGATGTAGGGAGCTTAAATACACTCTATAAAGCAAGTCGTACACCCAGGTAGATGCTTCCCCTAGATGTAGACCTTTCATTCCAAAGCAAAAATGTGACTTTTAAGTGGAGTAATAAAGACTGCTGTTTGGCAGACAGAGTCAAGCGACCCAGGCTGATGCTACTTTGCATTGAGAAAGCTGGGGTTAGGGACTTCTAGATTGTGACTTGCCCTGCTGCAATTATACTTCAAAAGCATATTTGTATGCAGGACTAAAGGGGATGGCCATCTGGTCCCATGCAGAAGAACATGATGCGTGATTTTTGTGCTTTTAGCATTATGGACTGCTATGAGCTTTAAATCTTTCCTAAGCCCAGCTTTCTTGGCACAGGCCATTATCCATCATGGAGCTTCCATGAACCTGGAGATGAACGCCGCATTGCACTGCTTCCTTGAAGAGCTGCAGAGCTTGAATAAGCAGTGAGACAGCCACAACTACCAGCAGAACAGGGCCCTTTATGATGTCATGGTCCAGTTTTCCGTGGGATGCAAACTTGCCTCATGCTTTCTTCTGCGGGCAGCCATTTTGTATTTTTCTGCCTCTGGGGGCGGCCATTTTGAATCACCACTGCAAAGATTCTATGGATACGCACTGAAAATGATGCTTGCAAGCCCCTAAGAAGAAGACAACTGCCTTCCAGGTAAATAGATGCAGCACAAGGCAGGGGTGCCGCCATCACCTTTTAATCTTTTGTAATCTGCATTAATCCCAGTTTGCACAACTTCTAAGTACCTTGCCATGAACCCCTCAGATGTTGCAAAAAACATGTGGAATTAGCCCAAAATGCTATAAAAATAAAGATGGCATAACCTTACTTTGACAGGTTCCACTATGAAGGCTAGTGGGGCGGGGGCACTGGCACAAAAGGTTGGATGTAGGGAGCTTAAATACACTCTATAAAGCAAGTCGTACACCCAGGTAGACGCTTCCCCTAGATGTAGACCTTTCATTCCAAAGCAAAAGTGTGACTTTTAACTGGATTAATAAAGACTGGTGTTTAGCAGACAGAGTCAAGCGACCCAGGCTGATGCTACTTTGCATTGAGAAAGCTGGGGTTAGGGACGTCTAGATTGTGACTTGCCCTGCTGCAATTATACTTCAAAAACATATTTGTATGCAGGACTAAAGGGGATGGCCATCTGGTCCCATGCAGAAGAACATGATGCGTGATTTTTGTGCTTTTAGCATTATGGACTGCTATGAGCTTTAAATCTTTCCTAAGCCCAGCTTTCTTGGCACAGGCCATTATCCATCCTGGAGTTTCCATGAACCTGGAGATGAACGCCGCACTGCGCTGCTTCCTTGAAGAGCTGCAGAGCTTGAATAAGCAGTGAGACAGCCACAGCTACCAGCAGAACAGGGCCCTTTATGATGTCATGGTCCAAGTTTCCAAGGGACCCAACTGTGACACGCGCAGTGTTCCGTGGGATGCAAACTAGCCTTATGCTTTCTTCTGCGGGCAGCCATTTTGTATTTTTCTGCCTCTGGGGGTGGCCATTTTGAATCACCACTGCAAAGATTCTATGGATACGCACTGAAAATGATGCTTGCAAGCCCCTAAGAAGAAGACAACTGCCTTCCAAGTAAATAGATGCAGCACAAAGCAGGGGTGCCACCATCACCTTTTAATCTTTTGTAATCTGCATTAATCCCAGTTTACACAACTTCTAACTACCTTGCCATGAACCCCTCAGAGGTTGCAAAAAACATGTGGAATTAGCCTAAAATGCTATAAAAATGAAGCTGGCATAACCTTACTTTGACAGGTTCCACTATGAAGGCTAGTGGGGCGGGGGCACTGGCACAAAAGGTTGGATATAGGGATCTTAAATACACTCTATAAAGCAAGTCGTACACCCAGGTAGACGCTTCCCCTAGATGTAGACCTTTCATTCCAAAGCAAAAGTGTGACTTTTAAGTGGAGTAATAAAGACTGCTGTTTGGCAGACAGAGTCAAGCGACCCAGGCTGATGCTACTTTGCATTGAGAAAGCTGGGGTTAGGGCCGTCTAGATTGTGACTTGCCCTGCTGCAATTATACTTCAAAAACATATTTGTATGCAGGACTAAAGGGGATGGCCATCTGGTCCCATGCAGAAGAACATTATGCGTGATTTTTGTGCTTTTAGCATTATGGACTGCTATGAGCTTTAAATCTTTCCTAAGCCCAGCTTTCTTGGCACAGGCCATTATCCATCCTGGAATTTCCATGAACCTGGAGATGAACGCCGCATTGCACTGCTTCCTTGAAGAGCTGCAGAACTTGAATAAGCAGTGATATAGCCACAGCTACCAGCAGAACAGGGCCCTTTATGATGTCATGGTCCAATTTTCCAAGGGACCCAACTGTGACACGCGCAGTTTTCCGTGGGATGCAAACTAGCCTCATGCTTTCTTCTGCGGGCAGCCATTTTGTATTTTTCTGCCTCTGGGGGCGGCCATTTTAAATCACCACTGCAAAGATTCTATGGATACGCACTGAAAATGATGCTTGCAAGCTCCTAAGAAGAAGACAACTGCCTTCCAGGTAAATAGATGCAGCACAAGGCAGGGGTGACGCCATCACCTTTTAATCTTTTGTAATCTGCATTAATCCCAGTTTACACAACTTCTAACTACCTTGCCATGAACCCCTCAGATGTTGCAAAAAACATGTGGAATTAGCCTAAAATGCTATAAAAATAAAGCAGGCATAACCCTACTTTGACAGGTTCCACTATGAAGGCTAGTGGGGCGGGGGCACTGGCACAAAAGGTTGGATGTAGGGAGCTTAAATACACTCTATAAAGCAAGTCGTACACCCAGGTAGACGCTTCCCCTAGATGTAGACCTTTCATTCCAAAGCAAAAGTGTGACTTTTAACTGGATTAATAAAGACTGCTGTTTGGCAGACAGAGTCAAGCGACCCAGGCTGATGCTACTTTGCATTGAGAAAGCTGGGTTAGGGCCGTCTAGATTGTGACTTGCCCTGCTGCAATTATACTTCAAAAACATATTTGTATGCAGGACTAAAGGGGATGGCCATCTGGTCCCATGCAGAAGAACATGATGCGTGATTTTTGTGCTTTTAGCATTATGGACTGCTATGAGCTTTAAATCTTTCCTAAGCCCAGCTTTCTTGGCACAGGCCATTACCCATCCTGGAGTTTCCATGACCCTGGAGATGAACGCCGCACTGCGCTGCTTCCTTGAAGAGCTGCAGAGCTTGAATAAGCAGTGAGACAGCCACAGCTACCAGCAGAACAGGGCCCTTTATGATGTCATGGTCCAAGTTTCCAAGGGACCCAACTGTGACACGCGCAGTGTTCCGTGGGATGCAAACTAGCCTCATGCTTTCTTCTGCGGGCAGCCATTTTGTATTTTTCTGCCTCTTGGGACGGCCATTTTGAATCACCACTGCAAAGATTCTATGGATACGCACTGAAAATGATGCTTGCAAGCTCCTAAGAAGAAGACAACTGCCTTCCAGGTAAATAGATGCAGCACAAGGCAGGGGTACCGCCATCACCTTTTAATCTTTTGTAATCTGCATTAATCCCAGTTTACACAACTTCTAACTACCTTGCCATGAACCCCTCAGATGTTGCAAAAAACATGTGGAATTAGCCCAAAATGCTATAAAAATAAAGCTGGCATAACCTTACTTTGACAGGTTCCACTATGAAGGCTAGTGGGGCGGGGGCACTGGCACAAAAGGTTGGATGTAGGGAGCTTAAATACACTCTATAAAGCAAGTCGTACACCCAGGTAGACGCTTCCCCTAGATGTAGACCTTTCATTCCAAAGCAAAAGTGTGACTTTTAACTGGATTAATAAAGACTGCTGTTTGGCAGACAGAGTCAAGCGACCCAGGCTGATGCTACTTTGCATTGAGAAATCTGGGGTTAGGGACGTCTAGATTGTGACTTGCCCTGCTTCAATTATACTTCAAAAACATATTTGTATGCAGGACTAAAGGGGATGGCCATCTGGTCCCATGCAGAAGAACATGATGCGTGATTTTTGTGCTTCTAGCATTATGGACTGCTATGAGCTTTAAATCTTTCTTAAGCCCAGCTTTCTTGGCACAGGCCATTACCCATCCTGGAGTTTCCATGAACCTGGAGATGAACGCCGCACTGCGCTGCTTCCTTGAAGAGCTGCAGAGCTTGAATAAGCAGTGAGACAGCCACAGCTACCAGCAGAACAGGGCCCTTTATGATGTCATGGTCCAAGTTTCCAAGGGACCCAACTGTGACACGCGCAGTGTTCCGTGGGATGCAAACTAGCCTCATGCTTTCTTCTGCGGGCAGCCATTTTGTATTTTTCTGCCTCTGGGGGTGGCCATTTTGAATCACCACTGCAAAGATTCTATGGATACGCACTGAAAATGATGCTTGCAAGCCCCTAAGAAGAAGACAACTGCCTTCCAGGTAAATAGATGCAGCACAAAGCAGGGGTGCCGCCATCACCTTTTAATCTTTTGTAATCTGCAATAATCCCAGTTTACACAACTTCTAACTTCCTTGCCATGAACCCCTTAGATGTTGCAAAAAACATGTGGAATTAGCCCAAAATGCTATAAAAATTAAGCTGGCATAACCTTACTTTGACAGGTTCCACTATGAAGGTTAGTGGGGCGGGGGCACTGGCACAAAAGGTTGGATGTAGGGATCTTAAATACACTCTATAAAGCAAGTCATACACCCAGGTAGACGCTTCCCCTAGATGTAGACCTTTCATTCCAAAGCAAAAGTGTGACTTTAAACTGGATTAAAAAAGACTGCTGTTTGGCAGACAGAGTCAAGCGACCCAGGCTGATGCTACTTTGCATTGAGAAAGCTGGGGTTAGGGACGTCTAGATTGTGACTTGCCCTGCTGCAATTATACTTCAAAAACATATTTGTATGCAGGACTAAAGGGGATGGCCATCTGGTCCCATGCAGAAGAACATGAAGCGTGATTTTTGTGCTTTTAGCATTATGGACTGCTATGAGCTTTAAATCTTTCTTAAGCCCAGCTTTCTTGGCACAGGCCATTACCCATCCTGGAGTTTCCATGAACCTGGAGATGAACGCCGCACTGCGCTGCTTCCTTGAAGAGCTGCAGAGCTTGAATAAGCAGTGAGACAGCCACAGCTACCAGCAGAACAGGGCCCTTTATGATGTCATGGTCCAAGTTTCCAAGGGACCCAACTGTGACACGCACAGTGTTCCGTGGGATGCAAACTAGCCTCATGCTTTCTTCTGCGGGCAGCCATTTTGTATTTTTCTGCCTCTGGGGGTGGCCATTTTGAATCACCACTGCAAAGATTCTATGGATACGCACTGAAAATGATGCTTGCAAGCCCCTAAGAAGAAGTCAACTGCCTTCCAGGTAAATAGATGCAGCACAAAGCAGGGGTGCCGCCATCACCTTTTAATCTTTTGTAATCTGCATTAATCCCAGTTTACACAACTTCTAACTTCCTTGCCATGAACCCCTTAGATGTTGCAAAAAACATGTGGAATTAGCCCAAAATGCAATAAAAATTAAGCTGGCATAACCTTACTTTGACAGGCTCCACTATGAAGGCTAGTGGGGCGGGGACACTGGCACAAAAGGTTGGATGTAGGGAGCTTAAATACACTCTATAAAGCAAGTCGTACACCCAGGTAGACGCTTCCCCTAGATGTAGACCTTTCATTCCAAAGCAAAAGTGTGACTTTTAAGTGGAGTAATAAAGACTGCTGTTTGGTAGACAGAGTCAAGCGACCCAGGCTGATGCTACTTTGCATTGAGAAAGCTGGGGTTAGGGACGTCTAGATTGTGACTTGCCCTGCTGCAATTATACTTCAAAAACATATTTGTATGCAGGACTAAAGGGGATGGCCGTCTGGTCCCATGCAGAAGAACATGATGCGTGATTTTTGTGCTTTTAGCATTATGGACTGCTATGAGCTTTAAATCTTTCCTAAGCCCAGCTTTCTTGGCACAGGCCATTATCCATCCTGGAGTTTGCATGAACCTGGAGATGAACGCCGCATTGCACTGCTTCCTTGAAGAGCTGCAGAACTTGAATAAGCAGTGATATAGCCACAGCTACCAGCAGAACAGGGCCCTTTATGATGTCATGGTCCAATTTTCCAAGGGACCCAACTGTGACACGCGCAGTTTTCCGTGGGATGCAAACTAGCCTCATGCTTTCTTCTGCGGGCAGCCATTTTGTATTTTTCTGCCTCTGGGGGCGGCCATTTTGAATCACCACTGCAAAGATTCTATGGATACGCACTGAAAATGATGCTTGCAAGCCCCTAAGAAGAAGACAACTGCCTTCCAGGTAAATAGATGCAGCACAAGGCAGGGGTGCCGCCATCACCTTTTAATCTTTTGTAATCTGCATTAATCCCAGTTTGCACAACTTCTAACTACTTTGACTTGAACCCCTCAGATGTTGCAAAAAACATGTGGAATTAGCACAAAATGCTATAAAAATAAAGCTGGCATAACCTTACTTTGACAGGTTCCACTATGAAGGCTAGTGGGGCAGGGGCACTGGCACAAAAGGTTGGATATAGGGATCTTAAATACACTCTATAAAGCAAGTCGTACACCCAGGTAGACGCTTCCCCTAGATGTAGACCTTTCATTCCAAAGCAAAAGTGTGACTTTTAAGTGGAGTAATAAAGACTGGTGTTTGGCAGAGAGAGGCAAGCGACCCAGGCTGATGCTACTTTGCATTGAGAAAGCTGGGGTTAGGGCCCTCTAGATTGTGACTTGCCCTGCTGCAATTATACTTCAAAAACATATTTGTATGCAGGACTAAAGGGGATGGCCGTCTGGTCCCATGCAGAAGAACATGATGCGTGATTTTTGTGCTTTTTGCATTATGGACTGCTATGAGCTTTAAATCTTTCCTAAGCCCAGCTTTCTTGGCACAGGCCATTATCCATCCTGGAGTTTGCATGAACCTGGAGATGAACGCCGCATTGCACTGCTTCCTTGAAGAGCTGCAGAACTTGAATAAGCAGTGATATAGCCACAGCTACCAGCAGAACAGGGCCCTTTATGATGTCATGGTCCAATTTTCCAAGGGACCCAACTGTGACACGCGCAGTTTTCCCTGGGATGCAAACTAGCCTCATGCTTTCTTCTGCGGGCAGCCATTTTGTATTTTTCTGCCTCTGGGGGCGGCCATTTTGAATCACTACCACAAAGATTCTATGGATACGCACAGAAATGATGCTTGCAAGCCCCTAAGAAGATGACAACTGCCTTTCAGGTAAATAGATGCAGCACAAGGCAGGGGTGCCGCCATCACCTTTTAATCTTTTGTAATCTGCATTAATCCCAGTTTGCACAACTTCGAACTATCTTGCCATGAACCCCTCAGATGTTGCAAAAAACATGTGGAATTGGCCCACAATTCTATAAAAATGAAGCTGACATAAGCCTACTTTGACAGGTTCCATTTAGAAGACTAGTGGGACGGGGGCACTGGCACAATAGGTTAGATGTAGAGACCATAAATGCACTCTATAAAGCAAGTCGTACACCCAGGTAGATGCTTCCCCTAGATGTAGACCTTTCATTCCAAAGCAAAAGTGTGACTTTTAACTGGATTAATAAAGACTGGTGTTTGGCAGACACAGGCAAGTGACCCAGGCTGATGCTACTTTGCATTGAGAAACTGGGGTTAGGGACGTCTAGATTGTGACTTGCCCTGCTGCAATTATTCTTCAAAAACATATTTGTATGCAGGACTAAAGGGGATGGCCATCTGGTCCCATGCAAAAGAACATGATGCGTGATTTTCTTGCTTTTAGTATTATGGTCTACTATGAGCTTTAAATCTTTCCTAAACCGAGCTTTCTTGGCACAGCTACCAGTAGAACAGGGCCCTTTATGATGTCATGGTCCAAGTTTCCAAGGGACCCAACTGTGACATGCGCAGTGTTCAGTGGGATGCAAACTAGCCTCATGCTTTCTTTTGCAGGCAGCCATTTTGTATTTTTCTGCCTCTGGGGGCGGCCATTTTAAATCACTACCGCAAAGATTCTATGGATACTCACAGAAATGATGCTTACAAGCCCCTAAGAAGAAGACAACTGCCTTCCAGGTAAATAGATGCAGCACAAGGCAGGGGTGCCGCCATCACCTTTTAATCTTTTGTAATCTGCATTAATCCCAGTTTGCACAACTTCTAACTACCTTGCCATGAACCCCTCAGATGTTGCAAAAAACATTTGGAATTGGCCCAAAATGCTATAAAAATGAAGCTGACATAAGCCTACTTTGACAGGTTCCATTTAGAAGACTAATGGGGCGGGGGCACTGGCACAATAGGTTAGATGTAGAGAGCTTAAATGCACTCTATAAAGCAAGTCATACACCCAGGTAGACGCTTCCCCTGGATGTAGACCTTTCATTCCAAAGCAAAAGTGTGACTTTTAACTGGTGTAATAAAGACTGGTGTTTAGCAGACAGAGGCAAGCGACCCAGGCTGATGCTACTTTGCATTGAGAAACTGGGGTTGGGGATGTCTAGATTGTGACTTGCCCTGCTGCAATTATACTTCAAAACATATTTGTATGCAGGACTAAAGGGGATGGCCATCTGGTCCCATGCAAAAGAACATGATGCATGATGTTCTTGCTTTTAGTATTATGGTCTGCTATGAGCTTTAAATCTTTCCTAAACCGAGCTTTCTTGGCACAGCTACCAGCAGAACAGGGCCCTTTATGATGTCATGGTCCAAGTTTCCAAGGGACCCAACTGTGACACGCGAAGTGTTCCGTGGGATGCAAACCAGCCTCATGCTTTCTTCTGCGGGCAGCCATTTTGTATTTTTCTGCCTCTGGGGGCGGCCATTTTGAATCACTACTGCAAATATTCTATGGATACGCACAGAAATGATGCTTGCAAGCCCCTAAGAGGAAGACAACTGCCTTCCAGGTAAATAGATGCAGCACAAGGCAGGGGTGTCGCCATCACCTTTTAATCTTTTGTAATCTGCATTAATCCCAGTTTGCACAACTTCTAACTACCTTGCCATGAACCCCTCAGATGTTGCAAAAAAACATGTGTAATTGGCCCAAAATGCTATAAAAATGAAGCTGGCATAACGTTACTTTGACAGGTTTCACTATGAAGGCAAGTGAGGCGGGGGCACTGGCACAATAGGTTGGATGCAGGGAGCTTAAATACACTCTATAAAGCAAGTCGTACACACAGGTAGACGGTTCCCCTAGATGTAGACCTTTCATTCCAAAGCAAAAGTGTGATTTTTAACTGGTGTAATAAAGATTGGTGTTTAGCAGACAGAGGCAAGCGACCCAGGCTGATGCTACTTTGCATTGAGAAACTGGGGTTGGGTATGTCTAGATTGTGACTTGCCCTGCTGCAATTATACTTCAAAAACATATTTGTATGCAGGACTAAAGGGGATGGCCATCTGGTCCCATGCAAAAGAACATGATGCGTGATTTTCTTGCTTTTAGTATTATGGTCTGCTATGAGCTTTAAATCTTTCCTAAACCGAGCTTTCTTGGCACAGCTACCAGCAGAACAGGGCCCTTTATGATGTCATGGTCCAAGTTTCCAAGGGACCCAACTGTGACACGCGCAGTGTTCAGTGGGATGCAAACTAGCCTCATGCTTTCTTTTGCAGGCAGCCATTTTGTATTTTTCTGCCTCTGGGGGCGGCCATTTTGAATCACTACAGCAAAGATTCTATGGATACGCACAGAAATGATGCTTACAAGCCCCTAAGAAGAAGACAACTGCCTTCCAGGTAAATAGATGCAGCACAAGGCAGGGGTGCCGCCATCACCTTTTAATCTTTTGTAATCTGCATTAATCCCAGTTTGCAAAATTTCTAACTACCTTGCCATGAACCCCTCAGATGTTGCAAAAAACATTTGGAATTGGCCCAAAATGCTATAAAAATGAAGCTGACATAAGCCTACTTTGACAGGTTCCATTTAGAAGACTAGTGGGACGGGGGCACTGGCACAATAGGTTAGATGTAGAGACCATAAATGCACTCTATAAAGCAAGTCGTACACCCAGGTAGATGCTTCCCCTAGATGTAGACCTTTCATTCCAAAGCAAAAGTGTGACTTTTAACTGGATTAATAAAGACTGGTGTTTGGCAGACAGAGGCAAGTGACCCAGGCTGATGCTACTTTGCATTGAGAAAGCTGGGGTTAGGGACGTCTAGATTGTGACTTGCCTTGCTGCAATTATACTTCAAAAACATATTTGTATGCAGGACTAAAGGGGATGGCCATCTGGTCCCATGCAAAAGAACATGATGCATGATGTTCTTGCTTTTAGTATTATGGTCTGCTATGAGCTTTAAATCTTTCCTAAACCGAGCTTTCTTGGCACAGCTACCAGCAGAACAGGGCCCTTTATGATATCTTGGTCCTAGTTTCCAAGGGACCCAACTGTGACACGCGCAGTGTTCCGTGGGATGAAAACTAGCCTCATGCTTTCTTCTGCAGGGAGCCATTTTGTATTTTTCTGCATCTGGGGGTGGCCATTTTGAATTACTACTGCAAAGGTTCTATAGACATGCACAGAAAATGAAGCTTGCAAGCCCCTATGGCGAAGACAACTGCCTACCAGGAAAATAGATGCAGCACAAGGCAGGGGTGCCACCATCACCTTTTAATCTTTTGTAATCTGCATTAATCCCAGTTTGCAGAACTTCTAACTACCTTGCCATGAACCCCTCAGATGTTGAAAAAACATTTGGAATTGGCCCAAAATGCTATAAAAATGAAGCTGACATAAGCCTACTTTGACAGGTTCCATTTAGGAGACTAGTGGGGCGGGGGCACTGGCACAATAGGTTGGATGTAGGTTAGGGGGGCCGTTCGTTAACAATGTATTCTGTGCAACAAAATTTATTCAGTGGCACAAAATCAATTTAGTGATCACAGAATTCATACTATGGACACAGAATTCGAAGTTGTCATTACAAAAGCTGCTTTGTGCTCACTAAACTAAAATTTATGGACTCAAATTGCTTTTTGTCATTTCAAAAATCATTTCTGTGTACACAAAATCAATTAGACTTTTATAGAATGCGCAACAATAATTTTGTGATGCAGTTTATTTTGTGTGGACTGAATGTATTTTGTGTCACAAAATATATTGTTTGACTATAAAATGTCATTTTGTTGCACAAAATATGTTTTAGTGTCACACACAATATTATTTTGTCATACAGAATTAATTTTGTCTCACAAAATGCATTCTGTAACACAGAATTCATTTTGTCTCAGAAGAACCCTCAGAGCCCAGGTGTGTGATATTTTGCATTTTGTAGTACAGAACTTGAAATCTGTCACACTAGATAGGAATTTTGTAAATCAGAATGGTATTTTGTAGTACAGAAGTATTATTAAAGGAAACCTACCATTTCAAATGGTAGGTGTAAGTGTAAACACTGAGCTCCAGCTCAGGGTGAGCTGGTGCCGGTGCTTAGTTTCGTTAGTGTTAAAACCGCGGTATCGCGGTTTTAACACTTTTTAAACTTTATAGCAGAAGCTGCTTCAGCGCTGCGCAACGCCCGCGGCATTTCCTATGTAGGCGCGCGCACGATCGTGCGCACGCAGCGCCAAAGCAGTTTCTGCTATAAAGTTTAAAAAGTGTTAAAACCGCGATACCGCGGTTTTAACACTAACGAAACTAAGCACCGGCACCAGCTCACCCTGAGCTGGTGCTCGGTGTTTACAGCTTTGAAATGGTAGGTTTCCTTTAAGTCACACAGAATAAGAATTTTGTCACACTGATTGGTATTTTGTCAAACAGAATGGTATTTTGTATTACATACCGGTAAGTAGAATTCTGTCACACAAACTAAGAATTTTATCACACAGAATGGTATTTTGTCTCACAGAAATAGAATTTGTTGCACAGAATAAGAGTTTAGTCTCACACAATGGCATTTTGTAATATAGGAATTATTTTTTTCAAATATTTTTTTTGTTCACATAATCTATTCTGTAAGCACAAAATAGATTTGGTGTTCACTTGAAGTAGATATGTAGTTTTGTGTAAATGTAATGCATTTTGTCTTCAAGCTGAATATTTTGTGAAAACAAAATTACCGTATATACTCGAGTATAAGCCGACCCAAGTATAAGCCGAGGCCGCTAATTTTACCACAAAAGCCTGGTAAAACCTATAGTTTTTTTACTCAGGTATAAGCCGAGTTTGGATTTTCAGCACATTTTTTTGTGCTGAAAAACTAGGCTTATACTTGAGGTATTTATGGTATTCTGTGCTTACAAAATGTGAGCACAAAATGTGCTCACAAAATGGATTCTGTGTCACAAAATGCACTGTGAACAAACGGCACCCCATATTGTGATACGCATTGAGCATTACACCCATTGGACATTGGGGCTATATTAGCCAGCATTATAATTATTTGCACTTCGCACATTTTTCTGCTTTATATTTTGCACTTTATTTGCATATGTACAAATATATGGACACACTGCCTGGTTGTTCCTCATCCTGTATTCATTGTATGTCTACAATTTTAATGAATTACAGTATTTTTCAGACTATAAATTCCTTTGATTTTCTCAGAGATCAATGGTGCGCCTTATAGTCCAGTGCGCCATATATATAAACCGTATTTACAAACAACACATACTGTATAACGTTTAACCCCTTCCAGCCTTCTCCATAGCCGGTAAGTCTTTGCTGCATATTGCTTAGGGTTAAAGTACCCTAGGGAGTCTGAAAAGTAGTAAAAATAAAAAAAGTTAAAGAAAAAATTTGAATTAAAAAACTTAAAAATTCAAATCACCCTTCTTTCCCTAGAACTGATATAAATAAACAGTAAAAATCATAAACTCATTAGGTATCGCTGCATCCAAAAATGCCCGATCTATCAAAATATAATAATAACGTTTTTTCACTGCGTTTTACCCTGTAACAGAAAATAGCGCCCAAAGTCGAAAATGGCACTTTTTTGCCATTTTGAAAAAAAAAATCAATAAAAAGTGATCAAAAGGTCGCACAGTCCTAAAAATTATAGCAATGAAAACGCCATCAAAAGCCGCAAAAACTGACAGCACCCATAGCTCCATACACCAAAGTATGAAAAAAATTATTGGCACCAGAAGATGGCAAAATTTAAAAAAAATTTTTCTACAGGTGGTTTTAATTTTTGTAAATGTATGAAAACATTATAAAATCTATACAAATTTGGTATCCCCATGGTTGCACCGATCCAAAGAATAAAGAAGACGCATCATTTAATGCGCACAGTGAAAGCTGTAAAATTTAATTCCACAAGAAAACGTAGCAAATTTGTTTTTTCACCATTTTCACTGCATTTGGGATTTTTTTCCCGCTTCCCAGTATACGACATGGAATATTAAATACCGTCACTATGAAGTGCAATGGGTCATGAATAAGGATGTTTTCCGAAACGCGTGGACCGTAATGCTGTGGCTGTGCGTTTCCCTGTTATTGCTATTGTGTAAAATTTTCGGATGTTACAATAAAGAAGAATTCAGTTTTTAACCATATCTAGTTTTGTCCTGGAGCTGGAATCTCTCTATACATATTCTGTTGGACTCGGAACAAAGTTTATCCGTGCTCGGACTCTTGGTATCACGCTGCCAAGCCCTCAGGTGAGCTGACTCTCCTCTTTGATATATATGAAGCGGAATTTGTTACACAAAAAAATAAGCCATCACAGAGCTCTTTATGTGGAAAAATAAAAAAGTTAAAGATTTTTGAACGTGGTGAGTGAAAAATGGAAGTGAAAAAAATAACAAGAGCCAGGTCATTAAGGGGTTAAGAGCTCCGTGCCAGCAATATCCTGCACCAGCCCACACTGTACACTGGGCACAATAGCCCACACTAGGCTCCGCGACCAACATCGTGCCCATCCTGCCCTCCTCTAGCACGGAGTCCGGAGCCACCGAAGCGACCCTGCATGGACGGGCCAAAGTCCCGACAACGCGGC
This sequence comes from Engystomops pustulosus, assembly GCF_040894005.1. Lineage (NCBI taxonomy): Eukaryota > Metazoa > Chordata > Amphibia > Anura > Leptodactylidae > Engystomops > Engystomops pustulosus. The sequence continues at coordinate 177,810,746 of NC_092412.1, read as the reverse complement.
AATCCTCATCAGCCGCCTGAGTAAGCAATTTTACCCCTATACCCAGGGCAGGATTAAGGTTGATGGGCGTAAAATCTGGTGGAGCCAACCCCCCCCCCCGATTTACACAATCTTTTAATTTTCATTGATATGCATTTCCAGGATTCGTTTACAAACGCATCCAAAAATGCAAGGCTTCTTAGAATGTGTTTGTGCCCCATACTTATTAAAAAATATAGAGCAAGCTCCTTTTTCCCATGGACGTTGTGTTCACTGTACTGTTGCCGAACGCCATCTGGGGACTGATACTTGGCCGCAAATTGTACGGGGTATATACATCCCCATAACGTTCATGTGAAAGAGGCCTAAGGGTGCTGTCACATGTTTGCATTTTGGAACGTAGCCGTTCACATATACGATTGCATGCAAAAGCATGTCATCGCCAATCACTGCACCCACTGGGGCAGATTTATCAAGCTATCTGAAAGTCAGAATATTTCTTTTTTTTTTTTTAATAAATAGTTTATTAATTATTTCATACAGTACAACCATAGATTCCACTGCGTTAAATATTAAACTGTTAGTTACAACACCTACATAACAAATATGTGAACATTATTGCGACTCTAAACTTATTACACAACAAGTATATAGTCATTATTACAATTTATTTCAAATAATCACACTTATGTATAGTCCCACTACCTATTAGTGTGCAAGTCTCATAGATTTATATCTGGGGCTCAAACCCCTAATCATTGTAAGGTGACTTTCAAATTAAATGAGTCTGTGTCCAGCGCTGGAATTTGACTAACTTGAAGAAAAGACAAGACCTGTCCTTGCAGGAAGTTAGCAACAAGACTGCTACTTTATTGTGGGACTGACACATTTATAGAAAACCATAAGGTACTTTACATAAGGCGTGTAATTAGGAAAGTAGCAACTATAATTGGGTGTTCTCACCCAGGAAATGTAACACTATTGGATGTAAGCACACAAAGGAGTCTAATACTATTGGCTACATGCAAATACTGAAACTTCACATAAACCAAATGTCCAGATGTCCACCTGGATACCTTCCACTAGGTGGTGCTAGTGAGCACTAAGTCTTTGTTTGCAGAGGGAAACACCCAAACTGTTATCACTATACAAAGTTATATGAAATGAATACTGAGTCTTTAAAATGTCCGACAATACGTAAGATGGCGTCTGAGTCCAGTGTAATATCTTTAACAATTCCCCCCTTTTGAGCTTTGCATGGCCTGTAACTTTGTCCAGGGTGACCTCCTCAAACTCCAGGTACCCACAGGTAGGCTAAGCCCTTACCTGCTGTACTTGTTAACTCTTCACCAGATCCCCTGGAGGCCAGTCACTCGGGGGTTACAGGCCTGCATACTCAAATTACATAATTGTGTTTCCATAGTTTATGGGTTTATTAACAGGCTGGTTCTTCAACAAGATGGTATCCTCCACACCGGGACTTCTCCTGTCATGGTTCTTACCGCCTGGACGGCCATCTGGGACATGGTGGACTTGATGAGGGGGACCACACAACACGCAATAAGTGACGAGAGCAAAATCACAATCCCCAATATCACCCCCACTTAAAGGAAACCCTTCCAATCCCCCAACCACAAAGTGAAGGACAAAGTGTCCACGCCAGAGTTTCTCTCGAGTTCCCTGGACAGTCCTTCAATCTCTTCAAGTGCATGGGTAATGGATCCATAGGGGGCGATGTCATCCGGGATGTACATGCAACAGGCCACTCCCACCATCTTACAGACTCCTCCCTTCTCAGCAAGGATCATGTCCAAAGCCGTGCGGTTCTGGGAAGCATCTTGGATACAATCACAAATCTCTGTTGATTACAATACAACCAGTTAACCCAATCAACATCTTTACTCATAGCTCTCTGGGGAATAATGGACTCTAGACCTGCCCATATCTGATTGTGGGCCTTGTACTCATCTGGGACCCCCCTTGGTGCTCCCACTGTATCCATATAAACGTTGTCATCTAGGTGCTTCTCTCTCAGACCTCCAGAATCCTTTGGGATTCTCTACCTTTACTTTATGTGTCTGATCAAACTTATCCCTGGGGATCACGAGGAAGGAATGCACAAACCTTATCACTGTACACTCGCCTTCCCAGCCTCTAGGCCTGACCTGACTCTCCTATCCCCACAAATCCAGTACACATCAGACACTGCTAATACAGGGTTACCTGTGCTGTCAATGTTATAGAAGGTCATTGTCTTGTTGCACCAACCGTAGGTAAAGTCTCCTACCCTGGGGGCATCCTGGTCACCCCTATAGATACAGTGATAGTCATGGTTGGGGTGTCCCTGAGCATACAGTCAGTCAGAAGAAACCAGCTAGCAGCAAGAATAAGTAAGCGTGGAAGCGTGATGACTTCCCTCTAGCTTCACAGACGTGGCACTGGTCAGCAGGACTTGGAAAGAACCGTCGTTGAGAGGCTCCAAACTCTCTCTCTGGTGTCTCTATACCACCACGTAGTCTCCGGGCTTCAGGTTATGCGTCCTGAGGTCTCTGTCTGGATCTGAAAAAGTAATCAGAAACACTTTTGCCGACCTTTTTCAAGGCCTGGCTCAACTGTGTGGCATGTTCCACCTGGTTTCCTGCCATCAGCTATAGGGTCTGTGGGAAGTAGAGGCCTAGTCTGGGTGCACAGCCAAAAAATACTTCAAAGGGGGACAATCCCATCTTTCTGTTGGGGGTGTTCCTAACTGTATGGTGGGCAGCAGGAAAGCACTCGCTCCATGGTTTCCCTGTTACTTCCATGGCCTCATGGATCTCTAACTTAAGAGTGCAGCTTAATTTTCCGATCCCACCACTAACTTGGGAAGGGTAAGGGGTGTGCAGGGCCTGTTCTACACCTAGGAGGGACAAGGTTTCAGGTCTTTACCTGTCCAGTGAAGTGGGTTCTGCGACCGGACTCTTTGGTCTCTGGAAGTCCAAACCTGCAGAAAAATCTCACTCACCAACTTCTTGGCTGCAGCTCTGGCAGTAGCCTTGATCATGGGAGAAGTTTCTGGCCACCCTGGAAAGAGATCAATGCACACAAGCACGTATTCCTACGTGCCACTTTTGGTAGCTGGATAAAATCCATCTGCAGTCTCTGGAAGGGATACAGCAGCTTGGGTGTCACCTTCCGTGGGGTCTTTACCACCTTACCCGGGTTGTGGCGGGCACAGACTATACAGGCTTTCACTAGTCTAGTGACAGGGGTAGTAATGCCCGGGGTAAACCACTTATGGTTTATGAGCACTAGCATGGCCATTTTGGATGTGTATGTGTCCGCAGGCTACTTGACTTACTGTCGGGTGCAGGGCTCTGGGCAGACACACCCTCTCTCCCAGCATCCAGGTCCCATCGGCATCTGGGCTCCAGCTTTCCTCCACTCTTCCTTCACTTCTGATGACTCTCGGGCCACCAGGGACTGGAACACCTGTGGATCAAACTTTTAGCTCAGAACTCACCGCTGAGACTTCAGGACAGTCTCCGGGCTCCATCTGTGCAGCTGCCTTCGCCATCCCGTCAGCCACATACTTGCCCTTGGCTTGTGGAGTTACCAAATTGTGTGTGCTTTTACTATCCTCACCTCTTGTGTAAGTAAGGGAGCATCCATGAGCTCTTTAACCAGCGTGCCATGCTTAAAGGGGTTCCCTGCAGAGGTGAGGAAATCTCTAGCCTTCCATATGGGTTCATAGTCGTGTTTAGACCCCAGGACTATACCTTGAGTATAGATGTTTGCCCTTTTACCTTCCACCAGCTGTAGCACTTCCCTGAGTGCCGTCACTTCACCTCCTGCACTGACCTGTGTGGAGGGAGTGGTTCTGCTTGTACTACCTCATGTGCACCACTGACCACTGTATATCCAGTGTAGAACCGTCTGTCTTCTCCTGCAGACCTGGAGCCATCTATGAGAAAAAACTCAACATCTGGGTTACTCACCCTTCTCTCCCCCCTCTCTGAATCCTGGAAGACTGGTGACAGAATGAAGGATTCAGAGCTGTGCACCTTATCAGTGTGTCCTGGGGCATCAGGAGTGCACACTGGAGTCTGAGCTGTCTGGCCTTTGCTCAGATGCTTGGGCTGTATTTGGGTGAGGACACTGTGCAAGGTTTGTGGGGTTTGCACTGTAACTGAGTGATCTAGGATCTAAGATCAACTCACTGGCCTTGCTGAGCAGATTGCTGGCTGCAGCTAACACATGAGGGGCTCCACTCACGACTGAGTCTAACCGGGCCTAATAGTGGGCCACTGGGGAGGCCACCATGTTCCTGGACTCGACACCTGTGGCATGGCCTAGATACTCAGTGCAAAATGAAATAAAAGTTTTATTCAGTGGAATGTGCCTAGGGCTGGGGCAGACAGGATTTCTCAGCTTAAGGCTATGAAATGCATCAATTGCCTCCTGACTAAGGGCAAATGGGGAAGAGGCAATTCAATTATCAAGGGGCAACATCAGGCTGGAGGCAGCAGACCTTATCCCAGGCCTGCAGGAGCTGGCCAGTCCTAGAAACATGTGAAGAGGCTTAGGGCCTCAGGGCAGGGGCACATTCTGGACTGTCAGCTTTCTTCCCTCTGCCAGGTATCTGCCTGTGGCTGAGAAGCAGTGGCCTAGGAAGACCACCTTCTCCTGGCAGTACTGGAGTTTGTCTCAGGAAACTTTGCAACCCTTCTGGAACAGAAAACACATAAGGTCAATAAATGCATTCAGGTAAACAACAACAGTAGGTCCTCCGCATACTGAAAAGGAGAACATCCAGTAAGGGGCTAGTCTGCCAGTCTACTCCCTGTAGGGTCGTGTAGTATGGAGTACTGGCTGGGGGAGTTTTACCCCCCTTGTGGGAATCTGCATCAGATATACTGGAATACTACACTGGTAAAGGCAAATAGGTGCTGGCAATCTTCATGTAGGGGCACAGAGAGGAAAACATTTGTCAACAGGGAAGAGTTGTACAATGAAAGGCACTAACTCTATTTGGGGGGGGGCTTTCAGAAGAGGGGGACTGTTCTTGCTGACATCCTTGTCCATTACCACCCCCCTTGTCCCGCCCTGTTGGGGCCGTCTAGGTTTCCTAGAGTGTGTCTCTTTGTATTCTTATCACAAGCAAATTCCTTTACGTCTTTTAGATTGTCAGCTCTGTTTCCCCCACTCAACACAGATGCTTTCTGTGTGCTTCAAGGCCACTTCTCACAGACATAGATAAGACAAAGCAAAGCCCAGCTGCACAGAGATCTCCCCCTGATTAACTCTTTCAACTCCAGAAAGCAGGTACCAGAGACATTGCAACACTTTTTCTAGTAATTTTTCTGCAATTGTCAAGATCAAATAAGTTTTAAAATAAAATAAAGAAAATAAACAAACAGTTTTATTTATATTTCAAACGTCCGCCAGGATGCCTCAAGGGTGAAGCTGCTGCTTCTATCCTACAACCAGCGTACAGTATAGAGTTATAGGCAATTAACTTTCAGGGACTTGAAAAGAATATACTGTCTTAAGATGGCCGCCACTGAAAAATGGTAGGGCGTGTCATCTTCTCTAACCCCCAGATACGGGGGTGGAGTCTAAGAGGGTGCTCTTCTGCATTCCAAAAGATTTTTTTTTTTTTTTAAATGAGCACTCTCTAGGATTCCTGTGCCTCTGTCCTGGTACGTCCATAGTCACTGGTCTCAGTCTCCAGTAATCAGCCCTATCCACTTTCCTTTGTCATTAACTCTCTACTTACATCAAAACAACCTTCTGCCTGGGTGTGCCACTTTTTGTCTTTGAGCCAGCCACCATTTACATCAAGTGCTGTCTCCCACCTCTGCACACTCAGGGGATCATCTAACATACCCAAAACTTCAATACCTCATAACTTCCTTTAACCCACTCTTTACCTTTCCTGTGTGACACTATGTCAGTCGCCTTTTTAGGTCTGCAGTGTCCAGCTACAGTCTTACTTTGCTCACTACCCATTTTGTGGAATCTGTGGAATACCTGATTTTGTTCAAGGGCTATAGATATCCTCCGTACATACAGCTCCAGACTACCCCGCTATCAGTAAGTTCAAATTAGAGACCTTCACACAATATTTCAGAAATCAAGGAGTTAACGCTCAACTGTAAAATTCCCGTCAGTGTCCCTCTTGCCTCTACTGTCCTTTCCGCATCACGGGGCCGCATCAATCCTGAAGGAACGATACGTAAATTTGGCCAGAATTTGTCTCTGCAAACTTCCAGATTCTATCCGCGCTTACATGAACAAAATCTCAACACCATCACAAACTTTCTGAACTATCTCAACAATCCACAAGAGGGCACTGCAGACCTTTTTCTACAACATACATTGTCACGTCCAGTCTCTGTCGGTCAATCACCTTACAAGAGATCCTTTATCACATAAAGTGAACATACTATTATATATGGACATATAAGGCAAAGTACATAATATCACACAAGGAAATGACCTTACCCAGTCCCTTTCAGCCAGTGAAACAGAACTACAGTCAAGGTAGACAAAAATAGACTTGACTTACCCCGACGAGCGCTCATTGTCAGTTCTGGTCACTGGCCGCCTGGACTCTTGCGGAGGTCACCTCGATGGCTAGATGCCCATAAAAGTATGCCCAACCAGGAGACGCCACTTCTCATAGATTTATATCTGGGGCTCAAACCCCTAATCATTGTAAGGTGACTTTCAAATTAAATGAGTCTGTGTCCAGCGCTGGAATTTGACTAACTTGAAGAAAAGACTAGACCTGTCCTTGCAGGAAGTTAGCAACAAGACTGCTACTTTATTGTGGGACTGACACATTTATAGAAAACCATAAGGTACTTTACATAAGGCGTGTAATTAGGAAAGCAGCAACTATAATTGGGTGTTCTCACCCAGGAAATGTAACACTATTGGATGTAAGCACACAAAGGAGTCTAATACTATTGGCTACATGCAAATACTGAAACTTCACATAAACCAAATGTCCAGATGTCCACCTGGATACCTTCCACTAGGTGGTGCTAGTGAGCACTAAGTCTTTGTTTGCAGAGGGAAACACCCAAACTGTTATCACTATACAAAGTTATATGAAATGAATACTGAGTCTTTAAAATGTCCGACAATACGTAAGATGGCGTCTGAGTCCAGTGTAATATCTTTAACACAAGGTTGAACCACCTCCCAGCCAACCCACCCCGCCACCCAGCTAGAGGGGAGAAAAAATAAATAAATAAATAAATAAATAAAATAAATACATAAATAATAAAAAATAAAAAACCTCATAAATAACAATACAAACTCCACCCTCCACTCTTAATGCCACATAGCCCATACATTCCCCCTTTTATTCCTCTGCCTCTCCGACTTGTAATATATATTTTCATATTGAGCCACCCTTAACGTTAGTTTATACCAAGATTCCTTTGAGGGGGGTTCTTTAGCTCCCCATTTTCGCACAACACATACTAATGCAAGATTCATAATCCTTGCTACCAGATCCTTTTGGGCCTTAGATACCCCATCATATTCAACTAGCCCAAGAATAGCCGTTCGCACTGATGGAGTACATTCCCATTCCAAAACTTGGGAAGTGTACTCAAAGACCTCTCTCCAGAATTTGATCATCTCGGGACACTCCCAAATAACGTGCATAAAGCCGGCACCCGACTCATTACACTTGTAGCAACTGGAGTCCTCCCGTACCTTCATGCGATGTAGTAATACAGGAGTGTAGTAAATTCTATACACCATATTGAACTGTATAACTCTAAAATTCCAATTACGTGAACAACCCTTCATATTCCTATATTTATTCCCCCAATCCCTACTATCTAATGTCCCAGTCTCCTCTTGCCATTTCCCTTTAGACCCGTGTAGGAACTTAATTGAATAATCTTTCACAATAAATTTATACATCTTAGATACTATTTTACTCGTGCTAGTGACTGTTTTAACCATTTCTAAACAGTCGTGAGATACTTTCTTCAATTTAATTAAGTGTCTAACCCTCTTCATTGCATGTGCCAACTGCATATACCTAAAAATATCGTTTGTGCACAAACTGTATTTCGATTTTAATTCTTCAAATGAACCTACATTGTTTTCACACACCATTTGTGAAACATATTTCACACCTTTTTTTAACCAAAACCCTTACATGCTAGTGATTTCAAATCGGGTAAATTGTCATTGAACCACAAAGGGGACTCTTCTATAAATCCCTGAATATTTAATATTTTTTTCAATTCTGACCATGATTTAAAAAATGCTTTACAGATATCCCATTTTGAAAACGGTGCTTCGCATAGTATGGAGGATTCCAATAGTTCGAAGATACTGCTAACTCTACCATCTGTTCGACCTACCAAATTTACTAATATAGAGTTGGTCTCCCATTTCGCAAAATTGCCTATCTGAGCTGACAGGTAATACCCCTTAAAGAAGGGTAGATAGACCTAGGCCTCCCTCTTCAATAGCTTTATACATGTAACTCATCTTTATTCTGATCCGCTTTCTCCCCCAAATCAAATCATTCAATATGGCCTCCAATAATTTGCAAAAACTCTCCTCTATCCAAATAGGACAGGCAGACAGCGTAAATAAAATTTTGGGAAGCAGAGTCATTTTAATTAACCCGATCTTATCGGCTTTCGTAAGTGGCATTTTACTCCAAGTCGCTACCTTACTCCTAACTTCTTGAAGCAGAGGCTTTAAGTTAGTGTTCTCAAAATCACATAGTTTTTTCATAACTACCGTACCTAAGTATTTAAACTTTTTTAAAAAAACCTGTACATCCGGGCATAATGGCAAAAGTATTGATTTCTGCCAATTAATATCCAAGCCAGAGTACCTACCAAATTCTTTTACTAACTCAAATACTCTCGGGACAGACCGCAGAGAGTCGCTCAGGTACAGCACCATATCATCTGCATATAAACAGACCTTATCTTTTATTCCACCAACCCCCCGCTCAATATACAGAGCGAATAAAAGTGGAGATAACGGGCAGCCATGACGGGTGCCTCTGGATAACGGAAAGGATTCAGAGAAGGTATCCCCCATTTTGATTCTAGCTCTTGGGCAGTTATACATGCTCTTTACAAAGCCAATGAATCTATCCCCTATGGCAGTGGTGGCGAACCTATGGCACTGGTGATGGCACTCGGAGGCATCTCTGTGGGCACACGGGCTGTCTCCCAGGCACAGAGTTTGCCAGACATGGCACCTTCCTGCAGTCTCAGGCAGTAAAAGCAGTGCCCTGCTATTTTAAAGTGACCCACCCTGTGCTGCTTGGTCCTGTCCGAAGATTGAAAAGGTGTGGACAGGGTCGGATTGGAGCTCCAAAATTCTGGTAGCAATAAGTTTGTTGCTGCCTAAATTGCCGTGTTTGCACTTTGGGAAAAGCTAGTGTTTTTTGGGTCTCATTATGGGCACTCTATCTCTAAAAGGTTCGCCATCAATGCCCTATGCCAAACTTGGCCATAACCTTCCAAAGGAAGTTCCACTCCACCCTGTCAAACGCTTTAACCGCGTCTAGAGACAGGATGGAGCGGAGATCCCCGGAACCCATCTCTATAGCTGAGAACATCCTGAGCATACAGTCACTTATCCTCCTATTCGGGATAAACCCTTTTTGATCCTGGTGCACAATACCCTGAACAACCTTTTGGAGCCTCAGCGCCAAGGTTTTTGCAAGAATTTTTATGTCAGTGTTTAATAGGGATATCGGCCGAAATGAACCTACCTCTAGCGGATCTTTTCCTTTCTTCGGAATAAGAGAGATATTAGCATCCGCCATCGTCCTGGATACCGAGCCAGACGTAAACCCTGTCCTGAACGTGTCTAACAACCGCGGTAACAGTGCTATATTATATTTCCTATAGAAACTGAAGGGAAGCCCGTCGGGACCTGGAGTGGAGTCCCTGGTAGAGTTTAATGCGTCCAATATCTCACCCAGCATTAAATCCGAGTCCAAAAACTCCTTCTGGGCTCCGGATATCGTTGGAAATTCTACCTTTCCCAAAAAGTTATCAATTTCTGTCCCCTGCAAGTCTGTCTGTGTTCTGTATAACTCTGAGTAGAATCTCCTGAACACCTGTGCAATCTGTCCCGAGGCATTCCTTATAACCCCCTCCTCGTCCCTGATTGCTGATATCACCTTACCATTAGCCCTAGCAGTTTGAACCATTTTAGCTAGCAATTTGCCAGACTTACTGCCCTCAGCAAAGTACTTCTGACCCTGGAAAAACACTTTAGGTTGAGATTTTTGATCCAAGAACTCCTTCAGCCATGCCCTAGCACCGTTAACCTTCAATCTATTCTCTTCCCTGGAAGATTCATAAAAACCTAGTTCTGCTACCTCTAATGCCTCCTTTAGATTTCTTTCCTTACCACCAAAACTCTTTCTAGCATGAATAATCTTACTGTTATATATAGCCCTAACATATGCCTTGAAGGAATCCAATACAACCCAACTATTGATGTCCTGCGAGTTCCTGGACCAAAACTCATTAGAAATGGAATCCATATTAATTTGTGATTCAAGAATCGAAATCCAATATGGATTCAGCCTGAAGCTACGTTCTTTCTTTCCCTCGTTCTTCCTTAGCACACTCATAACGGGGCCATGGTCCGATATTGGGCAAATTTCATATGACATTTTGTGAATCATCCTGTAGAAGCCAAAATTGGCTAAACAAAGGTCAATCCGCGATAAAGTGCCATACGACCGGCTCATACAGGAAAATTCTCTGTGATTGCCATATAAACTACGCCACACGTCTATCCACTCTAATTCGTCACAGAAACGGGCCAATGGCTCCTTTCTTTCACCAACCCCCCGTGGACTTACTGTCCATTGGTATTCGATCTCGGTAATTATCCATGGTAGTATTGAAATCCTCCATGATCATTAAGGCACAGTTACCCTTATCCTCGCTAAATAAGAGCAGGTCTTTGAGTACACTAAAAGAGAAGGGAGGTGGAATATACGTAAATGCCAGAATAACCATAGTTCCATACAATTTTCCATATAGAAAAACATATCAATCCACTGTTTACTTATAACAAAATCAATGTCTGCATGAATCAAAACTGTTACCCCTCTAGAGTATATACTCCCGAAAGAATGAAATACACAAACTGCCCACCTTTTTTCAAATCTATACATATATTTTTCAATTAGGTGTGTTTCCAGCAGGCAAATGATGGCTGGCAGGTGTTTATTCACAGTGTCGAATATCTGGCATCTTTTAACGCTATTGCTGGCTCCTCGGATATTCCAAGTAACTATTCTAATAGTATCTGTCATTTAAGGGAAAAAAAAAAAAAAGGAAAAAGAAAAAAAAGGAAAAAATACCCCTCTCCAGCTGGGTGGAACCACCCCCCACCCCCACATACCCCCTCCCACATACCCGCTCTCCTTCACGACCCGTCTTATGCTTTCTTTTTTTCAACAGGTCTCCTTGACCCTTGACGCCATCCTCCCCTACCCCTCCAACCTGCCGTCCTAATATCATATCCTGAAACTCAAATCCCTTGTCTGTCTAGCCATTCGGATGCTTCCTCTGAACCTGTGAAAAACCATGTCCTGTCTTTGTATATAACCCTCAGTTTAGATGGAAACAGTAATGCATATTGTATTCCGGCTTCTGACAGTCTTTTTTTTAACTGTTTTAAAGCTCGCCCTTGTATCAAGTCTCGGCCCTGAGAGCTAATTCATTTAGCCAATATGCCCCTAGGGGGGGAACCCGGTGCCGATTTCTTGAAAGGGACCCGATGAGCCCTCTCTATGCCAAAATCTCCTTTCCCAAAATTATCTTCCAACCATTTTTGTACCATTTTGGATAATTCCCTAGGTTTGTCTCCTTCTGGAAAACCCACTATTCTTATATTCGACCTTCTGGACCTGTCCTCCATATCTGTTATTTTCATTTGTAGACCTATATTGTCTTTTTTTGCCTTTTCGATATCTGCTTTAAGATCTTTTACTTGAAGCTCCAATTTCTTGCAGCTATTGACCATTTCCTTATTTTTATCTTTTATTTTATTTAGTTCTTCACGAATTAATTTAATTTCGGAATTTAAATTGCTAATCTGGTCATTAACATTGTCTATTGCGGCCCTGGACTCCTCCACCGAATTTTTTGTATCCCTGACTGTTGTCAGAATTTCAGTCAGTAAGTGAGCTTAATTCTGGTGGTAGGCCTTCCCTTTGCAATGTTTCCAGACTAAGGCTCCCCTCTCCCCCAGTCCCTGAATCCTTTACTGTGTCTTTTGTACTCTGTTTGCTTTTAACAGGGGGTGATTTCCATAATTTATCCAGGCCTCCCCCGGACTTCCTCACACTCCCTTTTGGAGGCATATTTGGTGTCCGTTTTAAGAGTAAGAATAAAAAAAAAAAGAGCATACACCCAAAAACCCTCCTAAATTCTTTGACACACCTCGTACAGCCTCAAGCCTAGGAATTACAAAGTATGGTCACAATATTATCATAGGGCACTTTGACGACAATCAGAATCGCAGTCACCTGGAGAATGTGACAACACAAGCTCAATTACCGGAATTAATGTTAAGGATTAAATGTAAGTGATTATCCACATTAAACACAGAATAGAGGATTACAATCTACAGTCGCACTCCGACCGTTACCACCCCAGGCAAGCAGTTAAATTGCTGTTTCTGCTATACGCTGGAGAGTTAAAAAAAAAAAAAAAAAAAGAAAGAAAAGACCAAAAAAACAAGAAAACAAAAACAAAACCAAAAAAACGATGAAATCTGAAAATCTGAAAGGCTATATCAGGGACTATGTCCCGTTACCGAGTGCAATAGCATTTGTTAGTCAAAAACAGAATGAGTCAATCGCCCGACGAAATGCTGTACTGGAAACACGAAGGTACTGCAGTTAATTAGTTGTTAGTAGTTAATTTATCTTCTAGTGTAACCCAAGCCTCAGTTTCACTGGACAACCTCCAAACTGAAGGTACAGCAGATGTTAATCCAGATGTAAGTCCAGATGTTAATCTAGATATTAGTCCAGATGTTAGTCCAGCTCTTAATCCAAATGTTAGTCCAAATGTTAGTCCAGATTTTAATACAGATGTTAATCCTGATGTTAATCCTGATGTTAGCCCAAAGCTTTAACACATAATTAATTGCAAAACATAATCCTAGTCAAGGGACGTTCATCAGAGCTGCTGGATATTACAAGGATGCCCTCCAGGGGGTCCTCTGCCACCCACAATAATAACGGATGGACATTTCAGATTATTATTGCAGAGTCAACACGGCAAATAAAAGTTATTAACGAAGGTCTCACCATACTCTTCACCGATAGGATCTTCAGAGCCGATACATGTGATGACCGTAGTTGACCTTGTCCGAGTGTTCCGCTCCGCTGCTGGTCCTGCAACCCAGAGCCTCGATCCGCTCGATCTCCCCCGGGTGTGCCGTCTCTGTGAGGTCCGCAAGTTTCTCCGGCGTGTTATCCGGCAGCGCCGCCACACGCCCATACATGCATGCAGAGTGATTGACACCACCTGGTCCTAACCTCACCGTGCACCTATCCTAACACTCTTTACACTCCTAACACTCAAAAAGCAGTTAGACAAAGTCACATACAAATGCAGAAAAATACAACAAGCATCTAAATGCGGCATGTGGTGAACATATAGCAAAAGGTAGTGATATGGAGGTTACTTTCAGATCACTAAAAACTCCCCATAACCAGCCCTCCCAATTTACTCTGTACAGGTCAATGCTGGACCACATTGACCAGGAATGTGGGGGACCTTCACCTATCATGGTCAATCCATAGCCGTAAAGTGTAGGACGCCATGATTACGGAGAACTGGATGAGATAATAATAGACTCGTACAGTATCACAGATGGAGGCCGCACTATTACATGTGCTCTCTCCCGGCAGCCCCTCTACATAGTGTAAAATACATGTGACCTCCCCATAACAAGCAGAGTAATGGAGGATATCTGCCCCCTTCCAAAGAAGCTCCAGTCCGAGGCTCGTGACTGTCACCATGTTAGCGCTATTAGGAGTAGTCAGGGCCGGATTAAGGTTGGTGGGGGCCCCTGGGCACAAAATCTGGTGGAGGCCCCCACTGAGTGCAGCATGCATACACGTCCTCCTGCTCACTATCCACTATCCCCGCAGTAACACCGCCACATACGGCCGCCTCACACCCATTGACACAGCTACATACAGCTGCCTCACATCCATTAACACAGCTACATACACTCACTGGCCACTTTATTAGGTACACCATGCTAGTAACGGGTTGGTCCCCCTTTTGCCTTCAGAACTGCCTCAATTCTTCGTGGCATAGATTCAACAAGGTGCTGGAAGCATTCCTCAGAGATTTTGGTCCATATTGACATGATGGCATCACACAGTTGCCGCAGATTTGTCAGCTGCACATCCATGATGCGAATCTTCCGTTCCACCACATCCCAAAGATGCTCTATTGGATTGAGATCTGGTGACTGTGGAGGCCATTTGAGTACAGTGAACTCATTGTCATGTTCAAGAAACCAGTCTGAGATGATTACAGCTACACACAGCCGCCTCACCCCCAATAACACAGCTACACACAGCCGCCTCACCCCCAGTAACACAGCTACATACAGCTGCCTCGCCCCCAGTAACACAGCTACACACAGCCGCCTCATCCCAGTAACACAGCTACATACAGCCACCTCGCCCCCAGTAACACAGCTACATACAGCCGCCTCAACCCCAGTAACACAGCTACACACAGCTGCCTCACCCCCAGTAACAAAGCTACATACAGCCGCCTCGCCCCCAGTAACACAGCTACACACAGCCGCCTCACCCCCAGTAACACAGCTTCATACAGCCGCCTCACCCCCAGTAACACTGCTACATACAGCCACCTCGCCCCAGTAACACAGCTACATACAGCCACCTCGCCCCCAGTAACAAAGCTACATACAGCCGCCTCAACCCCAGTAACACAGCTACACACAGCTGCCTCACCCCCAGTAACACAGCTACATACAGCCGCCTCGCCCCCAGTAACACAGCTACACACAGCCGCCTCACCCACAGTAACACAGCTACATACAGCCGCCTCGCCCCCAGTAACACAGCTACATACAGCCACTTCGCCCCCAGTAACACAGCTACATACAGCTGCCTCAACCCCAGTAACACAGCTACACACAGCTGCCTCACCCCCAGTAACACAGCTACATACAGCCGCCTCGCCCCCAGTAACACAGCTACACACAGCCGCCTCACCCCCAGTAACACAGCTACATACAGCCGCCTCGCCCCCAGTAACACAGCTACACACAGCCGCCTCACCCCCAGTAACACAGCTTCATACAGCCGCCTCGCCCCCAGTAACACAGCTACATACAGCCACCTCGCCCCCAGTAACACAGCTACATACAGCCGCCTCAACCCCAGTAACACAGCTACACACAGCTGCCTCACCCCCAGTAACACAGCTACATACAGCCACCTCACCCCCAGTAACACAGCTACACACAGCCGCCTTACCCCCAGTAACACAGCTACATACAGCCGCCTCCCCCCCCAGTAACACAGCTACACACAGCCGCCTCACCCCCAGTGACACAGCTATACACAGCCGCCTCACCCCCAGTAACACATCTTTGTATCTACCTTCACCCCTACCAGATATAGTTTCATAGTTTCATAGTTTCTACGGTTGAAAAAAGACACTTGTCCATCAAGTTCAACCAAGGAAGGGAAGGGATTGGATGAGGAAGGGATTTAGGGGAAACAATCCTATATAACATAACCATCAATGTTATTTAGGTGTAAAAAGGCATCTAGACCCTTCTTGAAGCCATCCGCTGTCCCTGCTGTGACCCACGCCTGAGGCAGGCTATTCCACAGATTGACCGTTCTCATAGTAAAAAAGCCCTGTCGTCTCTGGTGATTAAACCTTGATTTCTCCAAACGGAGACAGTGCCCCCTCGTCTTTTGATTTGATCTAATCTGAAACAACTTACCACCATATTTTTTGTATGGACCATTCATATATTTAAATAAATTAATCATGTCCCCTCGTAGTCGTCTCTTTTCCAGACTAAATAAATCTAGTTGTTTTAATCTTTCCTCATAACTGAGACCCTCCATACCCCTTATCATTTTTGTGGCTCTACGTTGAACCCTCTCCAGCTCCAGGGCATCCTTTTTATGGACCGGTGCCCAGAACTGGACAGCATATTCCAGGTGTGGCCGAACCAGTGCCTTGTATAGTGGTAATATTACATCCCTATCACGAGAGTCCATACCACTTTTGATACATGACAAGATCCTACTGGCTTTAGAGGCAGCTGATTGACATTGCATGCTGTTATTCAATTTATGATCTACTAGTACCCCCAGGTCCTTCTCAACAAGGGACTCTCCCAGATTTACTCCCCCAAGGACATATTTTGCCTTTGGATTATTGGCCCCCAGGTGCATAACCTTACATTTATCCACATTAAACCTCATTTGCCAAGTGGATGACCAAACATTCAGTTTGTCCAAGTCACCCTGCAGCCTATGAACATCCTCCATAGACTGTATTACACTACACAGTTTGGTGTCATCTGCAAAAATAGACACAGTGCTATTAATTCCTACCTCTATATCATTAATAAATATATTAAATAGTAGTGGGCCAAGCACAGAACCCTGAGGTACACCACATATGCAGTCCCATTTAACATACACCTCAGCCCGCACCAGACATGCAGTCCCGCAGTTTATACAATTACACACATTTATACACTGATATATACACACTTTTATATGCACACATAAAGTTCTACACTCGTATGCTTGCAACCAAATATATACAAGTACACACACACATTTATGTACCCATATACATTTATACACTAATACACAGAGTATACACAAACTCATAAAGTATATACACACATACAGTATATATACATCACACATACGGCATACACATTATTTATATATATATATATAGACACACATTCAGTGTACACTGACCATATATACATATACATGCAGTATAAAAACACCATATACACACATGCTGCATATACATACAGAATATACATACTTACAGCAAATACAGACACATTCAGTATATAAATAGAGAAAAGTATTTTCACTATGACCGGAGCTCCAAGGATTCTTCTTCTCCCTTTTATTTTATCTTTTTAACTTCGATGAACAGCACCAATCTTCAATTTCTCCTGCTGAAAGTTTGTCACCATTCAGACTAGCACCATCACACTCTCATTCTCCTCTTTTAATTGTATTGTAACTGGAAGAAAATATGCAGGCAGATGGTGTGGTACGTTCCAACAAGGTTAAAATTTATTCCAATTCATCTCACAAAAATCCATTAAAAATGCGCATATCACAAATTCACATAACGGGACGCTAGCTTTTGAGGTAACTACATCCTCATATATACCAGTGATATGTGCAGTGTGTGAGGTAACTACATCCTCATATATACCATTGATATGTACAGTGTATGGGGTAACTACACCCTTTTTTTACCAGTGGTATGTACAGTGTATGGGGTAACTACACCCACATATATACCAGTAATATGTACAATGTATGAGGTAACTACACCTCCTAGAAATCAGCGACATATACAGCGTCAGCGACATGTCCAGCTTCTGAGGTAAATATCCTCATGTGCTATGTACTGTGCGTGAGGAAACTACCCCTCATAAAACAGCAACACATACCACGTGTGAAGTAATCAATGAATGTACAGCGTATGAGGTAAATACACCGTCATATATATCAGCAATAAATAGTGTGTTATGTAACTACTCATATATATCAGTGATATGTACAGTGTATGAGGTAACTATCCTCCATATATATATATAGCTCCCAACCGTCCCGATTTTGCCAGGAAAGTCCAGTTTTTCTTACCTCTGCCCCACGTCACGGGCAGCTATGAGATTGTCACTGATTTTCCCCCCAGGTCCCGCATGTCCCGGCGCTGTGTCCGCATAGTAAATACTTTGAAAGCCAGAATTCATAGTACAAAATGGCTTGTACAGACATCGGGCAGGGAATCCTTTTCAGAGAAGTGTCGGGTTATCGGAGAGCAGGGACCACGTCATCAGGTTCAGATCTGTCCATATATGGTCTCCTACGGCTTCCCCAGACACAAGCTCTTTATTTAATTAAATTAGATAGTTAATTAAAATTTTTGCCCAGGCTGAGATTCCAACCTGGGACCCTCTGCACTGTACACAGGAGCCTTAACTAACTGAGCTATAAGCCCAGTGATACTTATCTAAGGATTTCTGGTAACTAAGAAGTGTTATCTGCTACTGTTACATTGTGACACAGACTTAATGTACTGATATATAGAAAGGAATCTTCTCAGAGGTTATTATTGTAATTATTGAGACTATTATTATTATTATTATAAATTTGATTATTTTTATTATTATGGAGACGATTATTAATAATAGTAATAATAATAATAATCATCTCAATAATAATAATAATAATAATAATAATAATCATCTCACTATCATTATCACCGACACTAGTTTTCAGCTCAATGACCAGACTCGATTTTTCAAATCTGACATGTCTCACGATAATTGGTTATAACTTCAGAAATCTTTAACATATCCTGGTGATTTTGAGAATGTTTTCTCGTGATACATTGTACTTCATGTTAGTTATAAAATTTCAGTGATAAGTTTTGCGATTCATTCTGAAAAAAAGTGAAAATTTGGCAAAAGTTTGTAAAAATTCTTCATTTTCCAAGTTTGAAGTGTTCTGCTTTCCAGACAGGAAGTAAAACTACCCAAAAAGCTTGATAATTAACATTTACGGAATGTCTGCTTTATGTTGAGATGATATTTTATGCATCCTCTCATTTTTCTAGAATGTTATCAGAACTTTAGGTGCGATTTTTCTCATTTTCATGAAAATTGCCAATTGCCAAAAATTTAGAAACTATGGAATTTTTTTGGAAAATACATTCATTTAGGCCAAATTGACAGTTTCAGAATAAATTAAATGATGAAATGCACTGCAACGTTTGATGCCCAATTCCTCCCGAGTGTACTCATATGGTGGTAAACTTTTGTACGGGCGCACGGCCGAGTATAGAATGAATGGAGGCGCCATTCACAGCAGATTTGTATTGTCACATTGTACAACCTATAAATGTTTAATTTTTTTGGTAATGCAAACATATGAGGGCTTATTTTTTACGGGATGAGATACAATGTATAGATAATTAATTTTGGGGGTCTATAGCTTATTCATGAGATTTTATTAACTATTTCAAGGGGGACACAAACAAAATCATGAATTTTTATTTCGGATTTTTAGCATTCTCTTTCCCCCCGCTCACCGTAACATAAAAATAATATTTTATCTTTATTCTTTGGTTCACTACGATTGCGGTGATACCTCATTTATATAGTTTTTCTTATCTTTGCTCAATTTTCCTGAGCAAAACCAATATTGGAGAATATCGCATTGTTTTTACTATTGACAACTTTTTAGGGCCATAACTTATGTATTTTTCTGTTGTCAGACCTCGTTGAGGGCTTATTTTTGCAAAAAGAGTTGTTCTTTTCAGTCGTATCATATTAGGGAACATTTTTGATCACTTTTTTTGATCACTTTTTAGAACATGTTTTGTGATGGTGTTTGATGAAAAATTGTATATTACGGGAAGTTTTTCGAGTTTTTTTTTTACGTCGTTCACCGAGCGGGTTCAAGATTGATTTAGATTTATTGTACAGATTGAAACGGACGCGGTGATACCAAATATGTACGTGTTTTTGTGTTTTATGTACTTTATTTGCATTTCATGTGTAACTGGGGAGATTATGGGACTTTTACTGTATTTTATTTATTTATTTAATTATATAATAAAATGATTTCATCTTTTTTTTTTACTTTTTTACATTTTCTACTTCTTGGCTTGAACAAGTGATCGTCCGATCGCTTATTCAAGCCTTTACACTGCAATACACTTGTATTGCAGTGTATAGTGAAAGTAACTGAGCATGCTGCACATGCTTAGTTACTTACAGCCGGGTCCTGCCAGGAAGGCAGAACCCGGTGGGTAGAGGAGCCGGAAGCCCCGGGTCACTCGTCGGAACTCGGGGCTGTGGCAGGATGGATCGGATCCCCCGAGTTTTTCCGATCCCGGGTGTTAGTGCCAGGTCTGAGCTGTAAGATCACAGCCCGACACCGGCACCAGCGAGACCCGGTGTCCCGAAATCTTCTTCTGAGGCGCCGCCGTAGAAAGGCATACACGTCAGAAGAAGTACCCTTAAAGGAAACCTACCACTTGAAGTGGCAGGTTTCCGATGGCAATACCGAGCACCGTGCGCTTACCGTGCGCGCGGCTACATAGGAAGTGAATGAGAGCCGCGAGCATGGTAAGCGCCGAGCGCGTACCTCCATGCGCCGGCTATAAAGTTTAAAAAGTGTTTTAAACCGCGATACCGCGGTTTAAAACACTAACTAAAATAAGCTCCGGCACCAGCTCACCCTGAGCTGGTGCTCGGTATTGCCATCGGAAACCTGCCACTACAAGTGGCAGGTTTCCTTTAATGACCGCCGTAAAAGGCAGATAGGGCGGTCATTAAAGGGATAATAATAGTCTCAATAATTACAATCATCTCTGAGAAGATCCCTCTCTATATACCAAGGCATTACATCTGTTTCACAGTGTAACAGTAGCAGTCACAGTTCTTACTTACCAAAATTCTAGGACCACAGGGGGCTTGGGAAGTACAGGTGGAGAAACACTAGCCTCCACTCTAAAATGTGCAGAAGCAGGCATCACATAAGGTGCTGAGAGCTCTTGCCTCTCCTCAAGCACCAGATCAGGACTAGGGGGACCTGTGGATGGGGTCTCCTCTAAGGAAGCAGCAACACGCTGGGGTAGGGGGGGCAGCCAGGAGCATATCCGCTGGGAATACCACGGGGCGGACAAAATGTGCCAGCGGTCGCCACATATGCGCAGACCGCCGGCCAGAAAATTACACTAATGTGGGGGGGGTCTTAAACAGTCCGGCGGCTGCGCCATACATGTGGACAGACATCACTGACTGAGGGGCAGCAGGGGCAGTGAAGGAGAGAGGAGGTGCAAGAGCCAGCCCTCTCCTTCACTTTATATGCAGACGCAAAGCGCCTCAAGAAGGGGAAGGGGTCGCCCATTAGCAAACCTGGCTACCTAAGGTACCAGAACACAAGCCAGATACCACTCACCACTACTGCAGACAGCTTGAAGATGGCGCGGGCAAGAGGAAGTGCAGGCCCAGTGCCTGCCCTATAAAGGCTCATCTATAGGAGGGATTGAGCAGCAGCAGGAAGGATAAAGGAAGCAAATACCACCCCTATTTAAAGTGCAATCGTCCCATGTAATAAATTGCAGGACACCAGGACACCCCAAGTCAGTGGGCACGCTCCTTATACAGTCGGGGGCACCCTTCATGAGCGGAGTCAAAACAAGTCAAAAAACAAATGCAGTCAGACAATGCGGGTGGAGTTAGCACAGACAAATTGTTGGTAGATGGCCTCAAAGGGGTTTTCCCACAAATAAAATTTACTTGCTGATCAGTGGGGGTCTCAGTGATGAGCCCCCACAGATCACAAAAACCAAGGGGTCTGACAGACCGTTCTGCTCTATTAATTTCTATGGAGCTGACGGAGATCTTGGAGCGCGGCGCTCAGCAATTTCCGTCAGCTCTATAAGAGATTAATGGAGCAGAACAGTCATGCGTGGCTGTCTGCTCCATTAGTCTGACGGAGCAATGAGGGGTCCAATGGAGGTATGTGGGACCCCATCGAACCCCTCGTTTTCGGTATCTGTGGGCGCCTCGCCCCAAAACGTAAACATTTTTTGCTAATAAGTGATGTGCAAGGAATGTGACCTGTATATCAGTAAATGATGGAACCACACAGCCTGGTAAGCTTTAAATACCTTAGACAGCCCTGTGTACAAGAATATAACTATGTAACACCTAAGTGCTTCACATAGAGGGAGTGGCTGAAGTCCAGTGTAAGAAAACAAAGGAGGTCAGGCTGCAGCAACTCTGCCTCCTCTCAGGGCACAATGCCCGATGCAAAAGGTGGATACAGCGCACCTGCTAAGAGACTTCTAGTTGGCCTATCTACCGCTGTGGAACCAGGAGAGACCCCGCAGCCTCCATCCCACATACCCACAGACACAGGCTCAAGGTCCTCTCCTCATATCAAGCCAGGAGTGTCTGCCCCAGAACAGGGCACTTGGGCCCCACTAGAAATTGCCACAAGTAAGAGCCCCGTCCCGCAAGCTGATCTCCCATCACCTGAAGAGGCAGCTATTATGCTAAGGGGACACCCAGAATTGAAAGCTTTATAGGCCCTTCTGCCTTCAAAGAGGGACATGGATTGCATGTGATCTCATAGGCGCTTGGCATCAGGAGCTGCAGCAGGTCCAAGATGAAGTCCACTCTCTCCAAACCAGAATGGATGAAATGGAATCTTTTAGCTCAAAGGTCTCCTTGTCACTGAAAAACATGCAAGCCAGACTAACTTCTCAATCCTCTCACCAGCGTCGAATTGCAACTCACCTAGACGAAAATAGAAATTGCAGAAATAACATACACGTTAGGGGGCTGCTGTGAGGCGATGCATCACAATGACCTAAATCCGACCCTGACGGGCATCTTCAACATCTTTTTGGACCTCCTGGTTGACTCTGCTATTGAATTTGACCAAGCCTATTGCGCCCTCCGTGCAAAAAGCGCAGACCCTCTAAAGCCGAGAGACATTGGGGGTCATTTACTAAGGGCCCGATCCGCGTTTTCCCGACGTGTTACCCAAATATTTCCGATTTGCGCCGATTTCCTCTGAATTGCCCCAGGATTTTGACGCGCATGATCGGATTGTGGCGCATCGGCGCTGGCATGCACGCGACGGAAATCGGAGGACGTGGCCAAACGAAAACCCGACGATTCGGAAAAACCGCCGCATTTAAAAAAAAAAATCTGTCGCGGAGCTTGCACTTACCTTCACTCAGCCCGGCTCGGTGAACTCCAGCGCATTCTGATGCTTTTCAGCGCAGCAGTGCCACCTGGTAGACGGCGGAGGAGCTACCTTAATGAATCCCGGCCGGATCCGAATCCAGCGCAGAGAACGCGCCGCTGGATCGCGAATGGACCGGGTAAGTAAATCTGCTCCATTATCTGTCGTGTTCACCACTACATTCTGAAGGACCAAGTCATGCAGAAAGCAAGGGCTAGGGGAGAGCTGGACTTTGACGGTGCTCAGATAATACTCTTTCCTAACCTCTCACATCGCACGCTTTGCCAACAAGCGTTGCTGCGTCCACTCCCCACGATTCTACAAAGCAGAAACATCCAATATCGATGGGGTTACCCGTTCGCTCTTCAGCCAAGATCGGTTGTTGGCGGTTATAACTCCTACAGCAGGATTGACTATATCCTCTTGCATCAGGAATTACTCTCAGTCGTCCAACAATCCTCTATAGGTTCAGTGTACCAATCTGACCAAGCACCAGTCTCTTGCTCCTTGTCTCTCTTTGCACCGCATAAGAAACAACTTAACTGCAGGCTCAATGAATCCATGCTGAAGGATCCTCTCTGTCTTGTGGAGATGAGACTTGGGGGACAGCACTTTCTTGCTACTCAAGGACTAAATTCCACAATTCCACCACTTAAGTGGGAGGCCCTAGAAAACCTACTTAGAGGGATCCTTATCAAACATGGTGCCAGGATTAAAAGGGAGGCAGGTACCAAACTGATCACTCTTTTCTCCACTCTCAGCTCGCTGGAGTTGCAGCACAAGCACACACTGCAACTCTCAGGGAATTAACAGTAGTTAGACATGAAATAAACTCCATCCAAGAAGCGAAGCAACAGAGGATTCGCCAACTGTTCTCTCATTCGTTTTATGAGTGGAGCAACAAACCAGGTAGACTCCTAACCAGAGCTCTCAAGGATAAAAAAGCATCCTCATACATAGCGGCGATCAAAAATTCTGTAGGAGAACAAGTCCACAAAACAGAAGTCATTGCAGAAGCCTTCACCTCCTACTATCGGTCTTTATATAATTTATCCTCACCGTCGACCTCGTTCCCATCCCCAGTCCCCGCACAATCGCTAACCGAATATATCAAAATGACTGCCCTACCGGCCCTGTCCTCTTTGGCCAGCACCTCTCTGGAAACTCCGTTCACCGCAGAAGAACTATTAAATGTCATTAAACATCTCCCTCCAGACAAAAGCCCTTGGCAGGACGGCTATACTGCCCCGTTTTACAAAGCTCTACAAGACACCATCTCTCACTACCTCCTAAAGGCATTCAACTCGACAATGTCTTATTCCCTCCTCCGAGCCCATATCATGGTTATACCTAAAGAAGGGAAGGACCCCCAACTCTGCCCCAGGCCGATATCCCTTATCAATGTGGACGCAAAGATTACGCCAAAAACATTGCAAATCGATTGGCGCCACTTATGGGACCCTTAGTCCACCCAAGTGGGGTTTGTCCCTCCAGGGAGGCTAGCGATAATACACTTAAGACCTTCTCCCTCATAAGTTATGTTAAAAAAAAACAACATTCCCACATTGCTACTCTCTCTCGTTGCCGAGAAGGCTTTCGACCGGGTGGACTGGGGGTTCCATGAAGCTAACCTGACACAACTGGGTTTGGGCCCCTTAATGCTTTCACGAATTAAAGCGGTATATGACCACCCACAAGCCCAGGTCAGAGTTAACGGTACTTTGTCTCCCAAATTTATTATTAACAATGGAACTAGACAGAGGTGCCCCCTCTCTGCGCTTCTCTAGGCATTAGTCATTGAACATCTTCTTATCGCGATCAGGACTAACCCAGCAATAAGAGGCATCCAGATAGGGGGCAGACACCACAAATGCTCTGCATAGAATTACAACTGTCCCTAATTAAATCAATCAGAGACCGTTTTCCCTTCATTTGGCAGAATGAAGCCATCACCTTGCGCAAACTTTCTTTCTCAACTATTGAAAATTCCTCCGCACTCTTCAGTCAGATCTTTTAAACTGGAGATCCAGGAAGATCTCATGGATAGGAAGATTAAATTGTCTAAAGAGGACTTCTCTCCCCAGGTTGCTATATCTTTTTCAAAAGATCCCTCTGACGCTCAACTTAGCATTCTTTAACAGCCTATCTAGTATCTTGAATCACTTTCTCTGGTCCTCCTCACCCCTAGAATAGCAAAAAACAGGAAAGCAGGAAATTGCAGGGTGGCTTAGGACTCCCTGACTACCACGGGTATTATTACGCAACAGTCTTAGCTTGCATACTCGACTTTTATCACAACAAATCAGACAAGCTCTGGATAGGCCTGGAAACTGCTCAAACATCCACCCCAATACAATCCCTCCCCTGGACGAATAACTACAATACCCAGGAACAACATCTTACGAAACTGCCGTTTGCTATGGAACAGATTTTAAGGACCCTGCGTAAAACAACCAAAGATTACCATCTCTTTGACGGTAATGGCCCCCTCACACCAATTACAACCCGTATTTCCCCCAAAGGTAGGCTACTGCTTTTCTTGATCTTCTTAGATCGGATAACACACTCATTTTCAAAACTGTACTACGGGAAGCAGGATTATCTTCCTTAGACAATCTGCTTCCAAACCAACAAATACCTTCTTGGTCCCAATGGGAATATACACAACTACAACACTTTTACTGGTCCACCAAATCGAACATGCAACTACATAGAGACGCCACCCCCTTTGAACACATGTGCATTGCCCCTACACCTACACCAAGGTCAATCTCCGCTATTTACGCCCTATATCTTGACAAGTGGGCAAACACCTTGTCACCATACGTGGCAGTCTGGCATCGAGAATTGAGCACAACCTATAGCACAGAATAATGGAATAAAACCTTCGAACTATGCCACAAACTCTCCATCTCCAACAAGGCCCAGGAAACTAATTATAAAATGATTTCAAGATGGTACTGGGTCCCTGCCCATCTCCATGCAATCCACAATTCTTGTCCAGCGGAGTGCTGGAGATGTAGACAGATACCCGGCACTATGACGCATATATGGTGGGAATGCCCGATACTCCAGCTCTTTTGGCAGATGGTTATCAGACTGATCCATAGAGTCACAGGTGTCAGCTTACATAATGACCCAATGCATCTGCTCTTTTCCATGATACCCACTGTGTCTCCTACTGTCAAACACCCCCTCCAGGGCTTTTTCCTCATAGCAGCTCGGGCCCTGGTCCCCAGACTCTGGAAGACTATAAGAATTACTTCCGCTACAAACCTTCTACAAGAAATGCTGTCCCTCCAGAGGATGGAGGAGCTCACGGCTGACACACACTCTACAGTGGAAAAATACACTCACCGGCCACTTTATTAGGTACACCATACTAGTAACGGGTTGGACCCTCTTTTGCCTTCAGAACTCAATTCTTCGTGGCATAGATTCAACGAAGTGCTGGAAGCATTCCTCAGAGATTTTGGTCCATATTGACATGATGGCATCACACAGTTGCCGCAGATTTGTCAGCTGCACATCCATGATGCGAATCTCCCGTTCCACCACATCCCAAAGATGCTCTATTGGATTGAGATCTGGGGACTGTGGAGGCCATTTGAGTACAGTGAACTCATTGTCATGTTCAAGAAACCAGTCTGAGATGATTCCAGCTTTATGACATGGCGCATTATCCTGCTGAAAGTAGCCATCAGATGTTGGGTACATTGTGGTCATTATGGGATGTACATGGTCAGCAACAATACTTAGGTAGGCTGTGGCATTGCAACGAGGCTCAATTGGTACCAAGGGGCCCAAAGAGTGCCAAGAAAATATTCCCCACACCATGACACCACCACCACCAGCCTGAACCGTTGATACAAGGCAGGATGGATCCATGCTTTCATGTTGTTGACGCCAAATTCTGACCCTACCATCCGAATGTCGCAGCAGAAATCGAGACTCATCAGACCAGGCAACGTTTTTCCAATCTTCTACTGTCCAATTTCGATGAGCTTGTGCAAATTGTAGCCTCAGTTTCCTGTTCTTAGCTGAAAGGAGGGGCACCCTGTGTGGTCTTCTGCTGCTGTAGCCCATCTGCCTCAAAGTTTGACGTACTGTGTGTTCAGAGATGCTCTTCTGCCTACCTTGGTTGTAACAGGTGGCGATTTGAGTCACTGTTGCCTTTCTATCAGCTCGAACCAGTCTGCCCATTCTCCTCTGACCTCTGGCATCAACAAGGCATTTCCGCCCACAGAACTTCCGCTCACTGGATGTTTTTTCTTTTTTGGATCATTCTCTGTAAACCCTAGAGATGGTTGTGCGTGAAAATCCCAGTATATCAGCAGTTTCTGAAATACTCAGACCAGCCCTTCTGGCACCAACAACCATGCCACGTTCAAAGGCACTCAAATCACCTTTCTTCCCCATACTGATGCTTGGTTTGAACTGCAGGAGATTGTCTTGACCATGTCTACATGCCTAAATGCACTGAGTTGCCGCCATGTGATTGGCTGATTAGAAATTAAGTGTTAACGAGCAGTTGGACAGGTGTACCTAATAAAGTAGCCGGTGAGTGTATATTCGGACCTGGGGACCATGGCTCGACTTCTACCGGTCCTCCACCTTCGAGTGAGTGACTTGCCCTCCATAGGGTTAGCCCCTAAACATATACCTGACCGTGTTGCACTCCCCTTCCAAATCCCCACTCCCTTCCCCCCACTCCACACAATTCCCCCCTCCTCCCGCCAAGTTTTTCTTATTATAACACTCATATTGTTCTTGTTTTTGTTTTACATTGAGAAATGTCATCCCCAGTTAGATTCTACTGTTGTTCCAACCAACCAGCCCGCACCACTGAATATCTGAGTCAATACAGCAGCTGCTCACTTCCTGGTAGAAATGTCTCAGTGCTGTATGCCCTCCTGTATGCCCTCTCCACACACAGGAGGAGAAGGGACTCTATTCTTCATTGCTACATCCTGACTCTTAGACATGCTTTTTCTGCTTACATTCCTTTTGGCTACATGTTTATGTAACTGTATTACTATGTTGTAAATCTACTAAATAAAAGTCGATTAATGATAAAAAAAAAAATGTTTTAACAACCTTTCCCTACAACTGATATAAAAATAAATAAACAGTAAAAATCATAATCATGTTAGGTATCTCCGCATCTCAAAATATCCGATCTATCAAAATATAATAGTGGTTATTCTCGGCGTTGAACCCAGTAACACAAAATACAGGCGGTCCCCTACTTAAGGACACCCGACTTACAGACAACCCATAGTTACAGACAGACCCCTCTGACCTCTGGTGAAGCTTTCTGAATGCTTTACTATAGCCCCAGATTAAAATAATCAGCTGTAAAGTGTCTGTAATGAAGCTTTATTGATAATCTTTGGTCCCATTACACAAAAAAATGTTTAAACTCCAATTGTAACTGGGGCAAAAATGTTTTTGTCTGGATCTACAATTATAAAATATACAGTTTCAACTTACATAAAAATTCAACTTAAGAACAAACCTCCGGACCCTATCTGGTACGTAACCCGGGGACTGAATGTAGTGCCCAAATGTTCGAAATGCCACTTTTTTGCCATTTTGCTACATAAAAATTTTTATAACAAGTGATCAGATGGTCATACAGTCCCCAAAATGGTAGCAAAGAAAACATCAGCTCAACCCACGAAAATTTATGTCTCACAAATCTCCATACACTGAAGTATGAAAAATGTATTATACGCAAGAATATAGCGAAGCAGAGAATTTTCTTTTTGTACAGAAGGTTTTCATTTTTTAAAATGTATTAAAACTCTATAAATAAATTCTATATAAATGTGGTATCCTTGTGACTGTACTGAGCCAAAGAATAAAGGACATGAGTCATTTAGGGCGCACAGTGAAAGCCTTAAAAATCAAGCCGAGTAGAAAATGGCGCAAATGTATTTTTTTTCACCAATTTCACAGCATTTGGAATTTTTTTCCTGCTTCCCAGTACATGGCATAAATATTAAATACGGTCATTATGAAGAGCAATTTGTTACACAGAAAACAAACCGCAGAGTGAAAAATGGAAATGCAAAAAATGAAAAAGGGACTGGTCTTCAAGGGATTAATAACAATAGATCTAGTGCAAACCTAATAGCTAGTATCTCACAATAACAAAAAAGTGCTCCCTTTAATTAGTATTTGAATAATTAGTGCCCAAGCCCTCCTAATAATAATCTTACGTAGAACCACGAGATGCTGGAGGAATGGTCCCGTTCTTTAAGGCGCTGCTATCGGAGTGGAATGAGTGTGTACACTCGGTAGGTAAAAAACTTCTTTATTTGTGGAGAGACACTACGCGTTTCGGCCCCGGGCCGGGGCCTTCGTCAGGTGCAGTAATGAACATACATTTTGAGAGACAATAGGCATTTAAATACATAAGAGGCTGACGTCACTGGTGACATGGTCGGAAGTGACGTGAGCAACGTTAATAAAGATAGATTGTAAAAAAAAAAAAAAAAAAAAAAAAATGTAAAAAAGGTTTTTCACATGATCACGATAAAAAAATACTATTTTATAAAATCAGATAAATTTCTACCTGCAAGAATAAAAACACATTATATGTTACCTCGGAGTATAGATGTGTGACAGTGTGGCGCACGGGAGTGTGGCGCACGGAGGAAACGATGTAAGTAGAATGCGGAGAGACAGAAGATTGTGTATTTGCAAATTTGAGAGATCCAGGGAGACAGTAGTAGCATGTGAGGTGGATGAATGAAACGGAGGGGGAAAAAGATAAGTTGTGTAAGGGGTTTATACGTATTCAATGACTTCGTTTAGGCCATCTGGTTGGAGACTTTTCAGTTTATAGATCCAAAACGATTCTCTTTTATTGAGTTTTTCATGTCTGTTGTTTAGGTCTTCTGCAATTTGTTCTATCCCTATAAGTTTTAATTGGTGAAAATTTTTATTGTGTGCTAGGGTAAGATGTTTAGATAAACTTTGTTGTAAAAAACCTGCCTTGGTTTTTGAGCGATGGCCATTCATGCGCATCCTTAGGGATTGAACGGTGCGACCTACATACTGAAGACCGCATTTACACGTAATCAGGTACACCACGTATGATGAGTCACAGGTGATGTGTTGTTTACATGGATGTGTCTCGCCGGTGCTTGTAGATCTGAAGGTCTGTTTATTATTGTCGATTATATTGCAACATAAGCATTTGGGTTTGTTGCACTTGAATGATCCAGGGGTTTTTTTATCGGAAATGGACACATTTGTATGTTGACTGGTATTTTTGAGCTTACTGGGAGCTAATATGTTTTTGATAGATCGGGCCTTCCTGTATGTGATACGGGGTTGAGGTGGGAGTTCGTTTTTAAGGATCGGATCTTGTAGTAGGATATGCCAGTTCTCTTGTAAAGTTTTTCGTATGGCATGGTGACCTTTGTCGAAGGTGGTAACGAAATTGTAGTCAAAAACGTTTGTATTCGGCGTTTTTTGAGAAGGATTGGGTTTCTTTTTTTCTTTATTGAGTTGATAAGCTGTCTGGATAAGTTTTTTCGGAAAGTTTTTCTCATTAAATTTCTTGGAAATTATTTTTGCTTGATCGTGATAGTCTTTGTTTGAGGAGCAATTTCTTCGGATCCTGGCAAATTGGCTAAAAGGTATATTTTTGAGCCATTTGTTATAGTGCGCACTTTTATAGTCGAGATATCCATTGCTATCGACTTTTTTGAAATGGTTTCTTGTAACGATGGTGCTTGAATTGTGGCTTATTTCTAGGTCTAAAAAAACCATAAGATCTTTATTGATGTTTGCCGTGAAGTTTATGCCCCAGTTGTTATGATTGAGGTCTTGAATGAATGTTTCTGCCTCTTGTACTGTACTTTTTGCAATCAAGAAGATGTCGTCGATGTAACGACGGTAGTATACGATTTTTTTGGTCCAGAATTGGGAAACGTATACCACAGACGACTCGAAGTGGCCCATGAATAAATTAGCGTAACTAGGTGCCACTCGAGTCCCCATGGCAGTTCCCAATATTTGGTGGTAAATTTTTTCTTGGAAGGAAAAATAATTATGTGTAAGGATAAAGTTTAATCCTTGTAGTATGAATTGAATTTGTTCTGGAGGAGCATCCAGTTGTTTGTTGAGAAAAAATTCTGTGGCTTTTACTCCCAAGATATGTGATATAT
This sequence comes from Engystomops pustulosus, assembly GCF_040894005.1. Classification (NCBI taxonomy): domain Eukaryota; kingdom Metazoa; phylum Chordata; class Amphibia; order Anura; family Leptodactylidae; genus Engystomops; species Engystomops pustulosus. The sequence goes on along the minus strand of NC_092412.1, from coordinate 177,779,519 downwards.
TTGAGTAGAGGGAAGTGACGTCAATGGAAACAAAGATGTAATCTTTTTCCCAGTTTAAAAAAAAAAAAAGAAAAAGATTACATCTTTGTTTCCATTGACGTCACTTCCCTCTACTCAAATATATCACATATCTTGGGAGTAAAAGCCACAGAATTTTTTCTCAACAAACAACTGGATGCTCCTCCAGAACAAATTCAATTCATACTACAAGGATTAAACTTTATCCTTACACATAATTATTTTTCCTTCCAAGAAAAAATTTACCACCAAATATTGGGAACTGCCATGGGGACTCGAGTGGCACCTAGTTACGCTAATTTATTCATGGGCCACTTCGAGTCCTCTGTGGTATACGTTTCCCAATTCTGGACCAAAAAAATCGTATACTACCGTCGTTACATCGACGACATCTTCTTGATTGCAAAAAGTACAGTACAAGAGGCAGAAACATTCATTCAAGACCTCAATCATAACAACTGGGGCATAAACTTCACGGCAAACATCAATAAAGATCTTATGGTTTTTTTAGACCTAGAAATAAGCCACAATTCAAGCACCATCGTTACAAGAAACCATTTCAAAAAAGTCGATAGCAATGGATATCTCGACTATAAAAGTGCGCACTATAACAAATGGCTCAAAAATATACCTTTTAGCCAATTTGCCAGGATCCGAAGAAATTGCTCCTCAAACAAAGACTATCACGATCAAGCAAAAATAATTTCCAAGAAATTTAATGAGAAAAACTTTCCGAAAAAACTTATCCAGACAGCTTATCAACTCAATAAAGAAAAAAAGAAACCCAATCCTTCTCAAAAAACGCCGAATACAAACGTTTTTGACTACAATTTCGTTACCACCTTCGACAAAGGTCACCATGCCATACGAAAAACTTTACAAGAGAACTGGCATATCCTACTACAAGATCCGATCCTTAAAAACGAACTCCCACCTCAACCCCGTATCACATACAGGAAGGCCCGATCTATCAAAAACATATTAGCTCCCAGTAAGCTCAAAAATACCAGTCAACATACAAATGTGTCCATTTCCGATAAAAAAACCCCTGGATCATTCAAGTGCAACAAACCCAAATGCTTATGTTGCAATATAATCGACAATAATAAACAGACCTTCAGATCTACAAGCACCGGCGAGACACATCCATGTAAACAACACATCACCTGTGACTCATCATACGTGGTGTACCTGATTACGTGTAAATGCGGTCTTCAGTATGTAGGTCGCACCGTTCAATCCCTAAGGATGCGCATGAATGGCCATCGCTCAAAAACCAAGGCAGGTTTTTTACAACAAAGTTTATCTAAACATCTTACCCTAGCACACAATAAAAATTTTCACCAATTAAAACTTATAGGGATAGAACAAATTGCAGAAGACCTAAACAACAGACATGAAAAACTCAATAAAAGAGAATCGTTTTGGATCTATAAACTGAAAAGTCCCCAACCAGATGGCCTAAACGAAGTCATTGAATACGTATAAACCCCTTACACAACTTATCTTTTTCCCCCTCCGTTTCATTCATCCACCTCACATGCTACTACTGTCTCCCTGGATCTCTCAAATTTGCAAATACACAATCTTCTGTCTCTCCGCATTCTACTTACATCGTTTCCTCCGTGCGCCACACTCCCGTGCGCCACACTGTCACACATCTATACTCCGAGGTAACATATAATGTGTTTTTATTCTTGCAGGTAGAAATTTATCTGATTTTATAAAATAGTATTTTTTTATCGTGATCATGTGAAAAACCTTTTTTACATTTTTTTTTTTTTTTTTTTTTTTTACAATCTATCTTTATTAACGTTGCTCACGTCACTTCCGACCATGTCACCAGTGACGTCAGCCTCTTATGTATTTAAATGCCTATTGTCTCTCAAAATGTATGTTCATTACTGCACCTGACGAAGGCCCCGGCCCGGGGCCGAAACGCGTAGTGTCTCTCCACAAATAAAGAAGTTTTTTACCTACCGAGTGTACACACTCATTCCACTCCGATAGCAGCGCCTTAAAGAACGGGACCATTCCTCCAGCATCTCGTGGTTCTACGCTTCCTCTGCCTAGTCCGACATCCGCTATATGCCCGGACCTGGCCATCCCGTTGGCAGCAGCTTGCACTTGCAATTTACATGCTATAACCGTTCACTCCACAAGGTGAGCCTCTTACTTTTCTTTCCTTCCTACAGTCCTTAGAAATACACTTGAGTCTTTCGCTCTTTTTGTCTCCCTCACCGTGGTGTACTGGTGCATACGTGCACCAACCCATAGCTATTTTGTCTAATAATAATCTTATGTAGTCTTTTAAGTATTAATAGTGAGTCCCTCACCTGCCCCAGCAGAGCACCCTCCCACACATACACTTAAAGTTTCACAGAGATAGATCACTTCTGCTGCACAGTTGTTTGGTATTTAATACATCACCCTGCTGCTGTAAAAGCTGCTCATGTCTCTGGCCGCCTCCATGCTGTTCCTTTCCACTGGTCCTGGTTCCAGCATTCGGTCAGCCGCCGCCCCCTCACCCGCGCACCGAGGCGCAGCACTTAATATGTGCTGACACTCCTCCACGTTACACAGGTCGCGCAACGACATCAATTGCGCGACCTGTGTAGCTGCACGTGACATACAGGTGTAGAAGCAGCGTCCCACTGGGGAATTTCTAAGTCCTCATCTGCTAGGAGGCAGCGATAAGATAAGATAATCCTTTATTAGTTCCACAGTGGGGAAATTCACAGCGTTACAGCAGCAGAGAGGATACAGAGAATATTAGGGGTAAATGAACAAAAAGAAAAGGGGGATAAAAAGACAAAAAAGAGACAAGCAATGATCGGCAGTTTGATGTTTAGTCTGTGGATGGGACCTGCTGGGACTGGTTAGGTGGGGGGCGCAGGTTACTTCTGTTTGGGCCTTGTTTGTTGAACAGCCTGATGGCAGCGGGGAGGAAGGACTTACGATAACGCTCCCTCTCACACTTGGGGTGAAGCAGTCGGTCACTGAATGTGCTCCCCAATGCCACCACAGTCTCATGGAAGGGATGGGAGCTATTTTCCAGAATAGACTTCAACTTACACAGTGTCCTCCTCTCAGCTACCACCTGCACTGTGTCAAGAGGACCCCCCAGGACAGAACTGGCTTTCCTAATCAGTTTGTCCAGTCTGCTCCTCTCCCTAGCTGAGATGCTGCTTCCCCAACAGACTATGCCAAAGAAGATGGATGGTGCCACTACAGAGTTGAAGAAGGTCTTAAGAAGAGCCCCCCGCACTCCGAAAGCCCTCAGCCTCCTCAGCAGGTGTAGCCGGCTCTGACTCCTCCTGTGAATTGCGTTTATGTTCTCTGCCCACTCCAGTTTATTGTTGAGGAGGACACCCAAGTACTTATAGGACTTCACTGCCTCAATGTCTGTCCCATGGATAACCACCGGTTGAGAAGGAGGATTGTGCTTACGAAAGTCCACCACCATCTCCTTGGTCTTCCCAGCATTAATCCTAAGGTGGTTTCGTTGGCACCAGTCCACAAATTTCCGTATCAGTTCTTTGTACTCCCTGTCGTTCTCTCCTGTAATGAGGCCGACTATTGCAGAGTCATCAGAGAACTTCTGGAGGAAGCAGCTACATGAATTGTACCTGAAGTCTGCTGTGTACAATGTGAAGAGGAAGGGAGCCAGAACTGTACCTTGTGGTGCACCTGTACTACTCATCACAGTTTCCGACACACAGTCCTGGACTCTCACATATTGAGGTTGGTTTGTGAGGTAGTCTAGGATCCAACTAGAGAGATGGTGGTCCACTCCAGCCAGATCCAGTTTGTCCCTTAGTAGCCCTGGCTGTATGGTATTGAAAGCACTGGAGAAATCAAAGAACATTATTCTCACAGTGTTCCCAGGTTTCTCCAAGTGAGAAAGAGTTCGGTGTAGAAGGTGGATGATGGCATCATCTACACCAATGCCTGGCCGATAAGCAAACTGTAGGGCGTCCATAGATGAGCTCACTAGAGGACGGAGATGTGTGAGAACCAACCTCTCGAAGACCTTCATCAAATGGGATGTTAATGCCACCGGTCTGTAGCTGTTGAGGTCCGATGGGTGAAGTGTTTTTGGAACTGGTACCACACAAGATGTTTTCCACAGTTGTGGTACCCTTCCCAACTCCAGGCTCATGTTGAACATATGTGCAATGATACCACAAAGCTGATCACCACAGGTCTTGACTAATCTTGCACTGATACCATCTGGTCCTGTAGCCTTGCCCACTTTGAGTCTTTTCAGACTGAGTGGGGGCCACGGGGCTCGCGCCCGGGAGTCCCACCTATAATCCGGCCTTGCTTATACCTGCCAGCCCTGTAACAGGGGAAAGAGAGGGAGCCACAGGGAACCCCACAGGACTAATACCCTGCCTAAGGAGGGTAAGAGAAGGGGCAGAGGGAGAAAGCTTAATCCCTGCAGCATCACTCATGCAACATTAAGCCCTAACAGCCCATACCTCTGAGATCCGAGCTCTGTCCACTGGAGACACGTTTGCCTGGAACTGCAGCTGCCTTGAACTGCGCACAGGTCTGCCACCTGCTGGTCATTCATCCTTATAATCAAGTGTGCCTTATATTCCGGTGCGCCTTATATATGAACCTAGGCGTTTTAGCAGGCATTTATTGATGATGCGCCTTTTAATCCAGTGCGCCTTATAGTCCGAAAAATAAGGTATGATTAATAATGTGATTTATTTTATATTATAATAATTTGTCTTTGGACCATGGTTCTTTTACCCATTCACCCTCTGTGATGGATATATCCGCCGCAGAGCTATGAAGGGTGTATGAAGAGGGCTCACGTGCTGAGCGCTCTTCATACAGAGATGGACTTTGCTGCATATTGCAGCAAAGACCCATCGCTATCACCCGCAGTCGGTGCTTGCTCTTCTCTTCTCTGCATTTAAAACGTGGTGGCCGCATGGGCGCCGCCATGTTTCTTCAGATCGTCGCTCCCTTGAACGTCATTGGGAGGGGCGCAATCAGTTGCCATGACAGCCTTGGGTCATCGTCAGACCCAAGCTGCATGGTTTCAGGAGATTTGTTACAATGAGCCAGTGGCTCATTGTAATGAAACATATGCAAAAACGCCATATACTGCAATACAGTAGTATTGCAGTATATGGTAGGAACAATCTGACCATCTAGGGTTAATGTACCCTAGAGGGACTAAGAAATAGTGAAAAAAAAAATTTAAAAAAAGTTTTAAAAATGTAAAAAATTTATAAAATATTTAACATTCAAATCGCCCCCTTTCCTTAGAACTGATATAAAACATAATAAACAGTAAAAATCACCAACATATTAGGTATTGCTGCGTCCCAAAATGCCCGCTTTATCAAAATATAAAAACAGTTATTGCCGACAGTGACCTCCAAAACGGGAAATGGTGGCCAAATGTCCAAAATGAGACTTTTACACCTTTTTACATGACATAAAAAATGTAATAAAAAGTTATCAAAATGTCGCACAGTCCTCAAAATGGTAGCAATTAAACCGTCGGCTCATTTTGCAAAAAATGGCACATCACACAGCTACGTACACCAAAGTATGAAAAAGTATTCAGCGTCAGAAGATGGCAACATTTTTTTTTCTGTTTCGTATACATTCATTCCATTTTTGAAAATGTATTAAAACGCAATTAAACCTATGTAAATTTGTTACGCACAAAATAAGACCTCACACAGCTCTGTACACAGAAAAATGAAAAAGTTATGGATTTTTGAAGGTGGAGAGCGAGAAATGAGCGAAAAAACCCTGCTTCTTTAAGGGGTTAATTTTGTGGATTGTCTATTATACTGGTACCAACCATTGGTGTTAGTGACATGGTTTAACCCAACCGGGGAGAACTGGTTGCCCTTTAGCAAGCTGTTATAGTCAAGCGGTATGTAAGCAACATAGTGCAATACAATATCCCATAGGGAACTTGAACCTTAAAAAATAAAATTAAAAAAGGTTAAAAATAGTTTTAAAAAACCCTTAAAATTTCAAACCGCCTCCTCTTCCTAGAATGCACATAAGAGTAGACATACAAAAATCATAAACAAGTTAGGTATCCAGGGTATCCCCACCTCCCAAAATGTCCAGAATATTAAAATCTATAAATGCTTATCACATATGGTGAATGCTGTAATTGGGAAAAATTATTACACCCTCCACCTTGTCCTTAACTGGGCGAGATTAGAGGGCGCCCTCTTCTTCACATGTGTGTCACTATGCACTTGCCTGACGAAGAAGACTGAGGGACAGATGTCCGGGCTTAGCTCTGCACCTGTCCTGTGTTTCAGAGCTGTGCTTCTGCTCACAGAAGAGAACAGGCTACGCCTTTTCTCCATCCGGGCTGGCTTCCTCACTGGAGGAACATGTGCTGATCTTAAGATTCTTCCACCAAAAAATAATGCCTGACCCAGCTCCTTAGAATGCAGTATAAAAAACTTACATTACATTAATGGTTTTTAAAATGTTCTTTTTTTGTGCTAATATGCCAATATTATAGCACAAGGCATATAGTACACTTGGTTAGATGGTGTAATCCTCACCGCCCTTTTTACATGTTGCAACTTCTTCAGCATCCCTGCACCCATTCCCCTATGGCCCTTCTGTTGTCCTGCCTCAGTAAGTGCTCTCTTGAAAGGCACGATTGTGGTCATTCTAATTTTCTAAAAGATGTCATCCCACAGGATGAGCATGAGGCAAGATTTTACATGTAAACAAACCCCTCCTCTTTCACCATATCAAATCACTCAAACAAAAGTCACAGTTTATACAAAAATGCCAATGATATGTGAATATAACATATTATGCTTACACATTCTCTTCCCAACTAAAGTTTGAGAACTTTGATGTCAATCTCAGAAAGTGTGTACATAGTCATTTGCCAATTTAATTCATAAAAATATCCCCAAATAATTATCTTCTCAGTTAGTGTTCTCCTTTAATAAATAATGAGTAGTTATGGAGCCATTAGTACATTTTACTTCATGAGATAATGGAAAAGAGAAAGCAAAAAAGAAAGTTATCAAGGGAATGCCATCCACTCTTCCATTATCAGATCAATGGTATGTATGATGTAAACCACTAGTGAAGTCAGGTTTACTCTTCCGTTTCTTTCTCCTTAATCTACTACAGTTTCTGGCCTAAGGACTAATGACACTAATGCATTAACAAACAGGACCTCATAAACTGGTATGTATTAATGCATGTTGAATAGCCCTTTGCAGCTCCTACTAGTTGAATCCCTGCAAGGAGAATTAGTACTTTCTGAGAACCCATATATATTAATGATAGTCAATGGCTTCTCCAGGTCTGATCAGTTGTCCCTTACATCTTATCTCATGTTTGATGCCCCCTTCCTTAGTGAATTTCCATATTTTGCTCCTCCTTTGTTTATGCTTTCATTCTTAATAAGCAACCATTTTTCAGTAATTGCTCACTTTTTTGTTATGTGCCCTATTTTTTTTACCCCCATCTTAATACAGTATATGCACTATTTTTACACCTTTCTTATTAAGTGCCAGCTTAGTAATATACTGTATCCCATATACAGCCCCCAGCTCAGTAATATACTGTATCCCATATAAAGCACCCAGCTTGGTAATATACTGTATACCATAAGCAGCCCCCCAGCTTAGTAATATACTGTATCCCATATACAGCCCCCCAGCTTAGTAATATACTGTTTTCCATATACAGCCCCCTAACTTAGTAATATACTGTATCCCATATACAGCCCCCCCTGCTTAGTAATATACTGTATCCCATATACAGCAAAACTGTTTTTTACTTCACCGAGGCCAGGCACCACGGTGACACGTATCTACCATTCACCACAAGACCTTGTGCCTTTCTACATACCCCCCCCCCCCTGCCCATCACAGGGGGTCTGTTTGTTTCCATGGCTTAAGCAAGTTAATATGATAGACATGATAGGGTTTTCTTTTGCCTGGCTGATGAACTCGATAGTTAACTTTGCCCACCCTCTCGACAACCTCATAAGGCCCTTGCAAACTTGCCAAGAATTTGCTCTCCACCGTAGGTACTAGCACCAAAACTTGATCCCCCGGACTAAAGCCTGCAGGAGATTCTCTTTGACAATAGGAATGACCTGAGCTATCCGCTCCTGTAATTGGGCAACATGTTCTATGACACTTTTGTAGGCTTGGGGTACCTCCCTAATGGAAAACAACAGGTAAGGTAATAGGTAATCACAGTCCCTACCATCTTTCTGAACTATCTTTTTTAACATAGCCTTCAAGGTCTTCTTGAAACGTTCCACCAGCCCATCTGTCTGTGGGTGGTAAACGAGGTGCGTAGTTGAGTAACTTTCAGTACCTTACAGAGATCCTGCATCACCCTGGACAAGTCCCTTGGTCAGTCAGAATCTCCTTAGGTAGCCCTGTTCTAGAAAATATCTGAAACAATTCTCTGGCGATAACCTTGGAAAAGGCCTTTCTCAGGGGAACGGCCTCTGGATACCTGGTGGCATAATCCCCTAGCACAAGTATATACTGGTTACCCCTAGCCGATTTTACCAGAGGACCTACCAAATCCATGGCTACCCTCTCAAAGGGTACTTGATAATCAGCAATGGAATTAGGGGGCTGCAGAAGTTTGCCACTGGGGAAGTTACTTGGCAAGTAGGACATGACTGACAATAATCTCTAACCTCCCCGTAACATCCTGGCCAGTAAAACCAGTATAGAATTCTCTCTATTGTCTTATCTGTCCCCAAATGGCCTCCCAACAAATGGTTATTTACCAGGTCCATGACCAGGTGCCTATACTGTTTGGGGACCAGGAGCTGTTCCACTATGTCCTCACAGATTTTGGTCACTCAGTACAACAAATTTTCATTCATGGCAAAATGAGTAAATCTTTTGTCTGCCCCTAGCTCCCGAGGAACCCCATTAATTACCACTACATTAGTAAAAGCACCTCTAGGGATTCATCTTGAAGTTGGGCCATCCCAAAGTTACCCCTAGTCACCTCCAGGTCCAGGACAGTATCCTCAACAGTTGACTCTTCCTCCCTGTCTCCCAACATGACAGAAAATGGAAATTCGGGGACTACCTCAGGGTCTGTGCTCAAGGGACTGTCCTTTCCCTTTGGGAGTCTCTGCTATACCACCTTATCCCAAAGACCCCAAAACAAAGGACCGCCCCGACCAACAATTATGCCATGTATCAGTCCTTGCACGATTCCCACCTGGTGGGATATTGCACCACCATCTGTCTTTAAGGTGATTGTGGCCACTGGGTATACCTTGGTATCCCGATGTATACAAGTGACCCCTAAAGTTTTCCCAGGGACCAACTCATGATATATATGGGCTGTCACGAGTATTACCAGACTCAATGAATCCAGGAGTCCGATGATGGGGGTACCATTCACCCCTGATTGTATAAAGTGGTAGTCCCTTCTCCGTATTCGACACAGCACTGCATGCAAGATGCGCAAACATAGAGTTCTGCCTCTCAACCGAACAGTCCATGGGTTCTAGCACTGAGAGGGCACTGAGTCGCCATATGACCCAGAGCATGGCATCTCTAGCAGATGATTTCTCTCAAGGTGGGTCTAGACGGCGTCTCAAGTACATTCTTGGACTTGGAATGTCCTTCACGTGGGGACTTGGCTCCCTTCCTCTGGCTTCCAGACTCACAATGGGCACACCAGTAAGGAGAGGTTAGAGGTGCAGGGTCCGCAATAGAGTTCTCAACCGCCTGATATCTCTCCACCAGGCCCACTAAGTCATCTGTGGTCTGGGGATTTCCCTGTGCAACCCAGCATTGCACTGGCTTGGGGAGTGTATGAACAGACCAGTCCATCACCACATGCTCCACCATTTTTGCTGGGAAACAGACATCCCGCTGTAGCCATTTCTGGACAAGGTGCAGAAGGTCGAACATTTGGGACCTTGGGGGCTTGTCCCTCTTGTAACCCCATTTTTGCCATGATGCACTCTCTGAGCTCGAACAATAACAGTTACACCAAGGCGAGCCAGGATCTCAGCTTTAAACTTTTCGTATTCCCTGACATCCTGCAGGGACAGATCATAGTAGGCCTTCTGTGGCTCACCTGTGAGAAACGGGGCCATCATTTTCTGCAATGCCTCACGTACTGCTTTTCTCACATGCTGCCCATCCACATGGCTAGGTGGCGCTGTGGTCTCCTTGACGCTGATTGCTTCTGCCATCATGGCCATCTGTTTAATGAGCAACTGGTTGTCTCTTGCTGCTGAGCACTGGCCCGCACCACATGTTTTACAAGGTCCTCCATTTTTTCTCTGTGGACTTTTATGTCAGCAGCAGCCATAACCCAGGCCATGCATTCTTTTAAAGGAGAATCGTGCCTGCATCCTCCACCAATTGTAGGGGTTCAACTCAAATGGTAGCTTTAAGAGCAGCGCCAGGCATATTTTGGGGGCTGGCTAGATATATACTGCTGGGGTCTTGCTGGCTATAAACTGGGGTCTTGCTGGATATATTTTGGGGGATGGCTATTTACGACTGGGGGCTGGTTAGCTATATACTGGGGGCTGGCTGGCTATATACTACTTGGGGCAGGGGTTCGCTATATACTGGGGGGCTGGCTGGTTATATACTACTGGGGCCTGGTTGGCTATGAAATGGGGGCAGGGTTGGCTGTATAATGGGGGCTGGCAATCTACTGGGGACTGGCTGGCTATATACTGGGGGCTGGCAGGCTATATACTGGAGCTAGTAGGCTATATACTGGGGGCTGGCAGGCTATATACTGGGGGCAGGGGCTGACTATATACCGGGGGCTTGCAGGTTATATACTGGGGCATGGGCTGGTTTTATACTAAGGAATGGCTGGCTATATACTACTGGGGGCTTGCTGGCTGTGTACTGGGGGCTGGTTGGCTATATACTGGGGGCTAGTAGGCTATATATTATGGACTGGCAGGCTATATACTGGGGGCAGGGGCTGGCTATATACTGGGGGCTAGTAGGCTATATACTAAGGGCTTGCTGGCTATATTCCAGAGTCAGGGGACTGGCTATATACCGGACAGGGGGCTGGCTATATTGTGGAGGCAGAGGTCTTGCTGGGGCGTGAGTGCTTAGTGTGGCATCAAGTCTAAATAAGGCACTGACTATGATCACTGTATGGTAGTAATATTGGTATACCTGGATTGGGGGCCCACTTAGTGGGTTTTGCACTCCCTATGCTGAACCTCATGAATGTTCTATTTTGCGTTGATATTCTGCATATATGCATAGTTATTACATACATGGATTCTTTTTCCCAATTTCTTCTATTTATACTTTTCAAGATTTATTAAAATGGGAAAACATGGTGCCTCAATTACATCTTACATTATACAAGACACACTTTAAATCCATATAAAGCACACCAAAAATTAAAAAAAATTGTTTGCTCTGTAGGCCTACAGATAGCACTGAGAAACATTGACAATTTCTTAAGACACCTATCATTGTTATTTCAATGGACCTGTACTGACAAAATGATGTGCTGTAGATTGCAATGCAATGTAATCTCTCCAGAGCACAACTCTCTAGGGAAGGAGGCTGTCCTTCAGAGGTTCATTCATAGCAACTGCACTGTTATTATTGCAACCACAGACACAGATCATTCACTTATTAAGAACATTTGTGGCCTTTTTCAGAATCTCTCCATCTCTACACAGACTCAGCATCATTATACCTATGGAGCTGAATTTCCAGTCATTCATCTATAGCACTAATGGTCAATATTTTCTTAACCTCCAGGACTTCATTACATATATAGAACAGGTTCATTGTAGCACAGAAATGTGATAGGCCTTTAGATAATTTACACATGATATAAAAGATACAAGACTAGGACTTGTGAAAATTTACAAAGTACAAAACATTATACATACTCGTATACCCTTCATTTATTCATCCTGTATATTTACGTATTTAGAATACAGATGTATACTACATGTTCTACTGTTAAACAGTATTAGAAAATATTTGCCCATTTTGGAGTAGGATAGAGAGGTGGCAGAATGCCTAAAAGCGAGTGTGAAATTTAGCATGGAGCGTGCCCTTACCATAGGCATGCAAGTGTCACCGAGCATGTTTTCTAATAGTGATGGAAGGCAAACCAATAGGTAAACTTGGCTTCATTTTCTGGGTAACCACAAATGTGGGCACACTGTTTGCAAAGTTTGTACATACCTGGAAACGGAAAATACATTCACTTCTTTTGTAACGTATATAAGCTATGATGTGATAACCTACATTAATTGTAATACATAATTTGTGTTATATTTAATAGCATGCACAACGTGTAAGGTACAGTATGTAGGTTGTACCACCTGTCCTTTAAAGGTACAAATTAGGCAGCACCTATCGGACGTGTCTGGGACAACAGTAAATATATCGGCTGCGTCCAGACACTTCCGGGAGGTGCATAATAAGGACACATCATCTTTCATAGATCATGTGGGTAAATTTATGGATAGAAAAACATAGTGGATATTCATTTTTAGCAACATGGGATTAAATCTCAGACGGGATTTGATACTTTGTTATTAATGCATATCATTTATATCCATTGGTGTACAGGTGTCTGGGTCCCATACATCGCAGTATAGAGGAGATATAGTGGAAAGGAGTTTTTCTCTCTTTCTTATGAATTGGCTTAAACTAGGAATATATGACTATGTAACAATGTTTATGCATGTACACATGTGTATTTGTACGTGTATACATGCATAAATCAGGTTTCTTTATATAATGTTTTTATGTAAATGTAGTTATAAACGTAATATATTGTTAAGGAGCATGTGCACTATGGTTTATAGTAACTTTGCATAGGGAGTGTAGGTTGTTCTTTCTAAAGGCGAATTGGTCACATGACTTTGTGAAGGTGGATTAATCACATGATGACCAATTCCTGCCCACCTGCAGATGGGTGTAGGAGTATTAGATTTAACCGCTTGGAGCACAAGCAAGTGGTATGACCATGAATTAGTCTGTGTAGGAAGAAACTTTTCAGTCTGTTTTCATACTATGTCCGGTCTGATGATATGTTTGCTGTGAGTGCCGACTTATAATATGAAATAAAGAGAAGAATTGTTTTAAAGTCATTGTAAAAAGGTTAGAAAAAGACATCAGTCCATCAAGTCCTACCTATCCATTATATTTCACTGATCCAGAAGAAGGCAAAACACCTGCAAGGCTAATGCCAATTGTCCCAAAGCAGGGAAAAATTCCTTCCCAATCCCTAATATAGCGGTCAGAATAACTCCCTGGATCATGTGGGGTACAGTGTGGTTAGTTGTGGTGTGAGAAGTATATATGATATATGTAGAGGACACAGTGGGGTCAGTTGTGTTGGCAGGGGTACAGGTGGTCCCCTACTTATCAACACCCAACTTACATACGACCCCTAGTTACAAACGGACCTCTAGATGTTGGTAATTTACTGTACTTTAGTCCCAGGCTATAATTATGAGCTGTAACAGTTATCAAAGGTGTCTGCAATTAAGCTTTATTGTTAATACTGGTTCTTATGAAAATCCAATTGTCACAGAGGCCAAAAAAATTCTGTCTGGGATTACAATTCTAAAATATACATTCCCGACTTACATACAAATTCAACTTAAGAACAAACCTACAGAACCTATCCTGTATGTAATCCAAGGACTGCCTGTATATATGATGTATATTGTGGGCAAAGTGTGGTCAGTTGTGGTGCAAGGGGTATATATGATATATGTGGGGGGGGGGGGTTACAGTGTAGTTAGTTGCTTAACTCTCAGGCTCCTTTGACCACTCCTACGGCAGTTCCAGAGTCTACCCCTGCGACTTCTCCTGTCATCCCGGCTTGTCCAGCGGCACCAGAACCTGGACTAAGACTGTCTATTCCTGATAAGTACGATGGCGATTCCAAACTGTGCAGAGGTTTCATTACACAGTGCTCGCTGCATACAGAGTTAATGCCATCTGCAGGTTTGGACTCCCAGAGACCATAGTGTCCGGTAGCAGAGCCCACTTCACTGGACAGGTAAAGAATGATAGAATGATTGTGATTGTGTCATTTATTGTGTGTTATGTGATCCCCTTCATCAAGTCCACCAACTATCATGGGTATCAGTAGTTAGACAAGCCAAAGACCTCCTACTCAAGTTACCTAAATTTGCATAATGATGATATCCCTCTGAGATCAACCACCCCTGGAGTAGGGAAAGGTACAGTAGAGATTTGATTCCCATATGTGAAAGGCTAAAGTCTAAATGGGGACACACCCAACAGTGGTATGCTGTCATCCATCTGGTGAAGAGGAGAATGATGCACATATGGGCAGATCTGTAGGTCCTTCTAAGAGTAGCTGAGAGAAATTCCAGGATTTAGGGGGGACTGTTATGGTAAACCTAGCCTATTTTCCTAAAAGTACTGTAACAGGGAATACATTTTAAGATGGTGCTGGCATTGTGAACCACACCTAAGAAACTTTGAGGCTGAAGAATTTCAGGAATGCCCTAAAGGTGACGCCAGCTGGAGACAGCAGAAAACTCTCCAATCAAGAAGATATGTTATGCTTTGTATGCTCCTCCTTTTCTGCTTTTTACCTACTTTTCTATAAAGACTGATAGAACAAATAAAACTTGCGCAGTGATGATTTTGCCCAGTGCAGTAGCACGTGAGACTTAAATCAGCAGTAGTCTGAGTCATTCCTTACAATATGCTTTATTGATTAGAAACACGCATCCAACACATACTAAAAGAGGATATCTTAAATCCTACCCTAACAACAGTGTGGTGAGTTGTGATGTGAGAAGCATACATGATATATATGCAAACTGCTTGCACAGGTATTTAACCCCTTAGCGCTCTGTGCCGTACTTGTATGGTGCAGAGTCCCGCTATTAGCACTGAGTACTAGTACATCGCTGAGCCAATGCCGGTTCGGCTCTACACTGGAGCCGAGCCGGCATCGGGAGTCTCAAGGTGTCAGCGGTAATCTACCTCTCACATATCTGAGTAACAGAGCTCCAATTGCGTGTGGTAGCCCTTTAAATTCCGTGGTCAGTGCGACTACGACATTTAAATAGCTGAAAGGATATTCCCCCTGCTCAATCGGCGCCTCCCACAGCAATTTGTCCACAGCCCTATACGGGACCTCACAAGGAAAAATTATAGATTTTTTTTCTCCTAATGAGGTTTTGGTGTATAAAATTTGTAAAACGTAAGTAAAAATATAGAAATTGGGCGTCACAGTAATCGTACTGACCCACTGAATAAATCTAAATTATTACTTAGGGGATATGGTAAACGGCAAAAAAAAAAATGTAATCTATTATAGCTTTGAAGTTTTTTCTACACCACCCCACAAAAAAGTTAATACATTTTGAGCAAAAGGGCATAGCCACTCCAAAATAGTACCACAGCAAAAAGCATCTCATCCTGCAAAATAATAAACCCTTTCATGGCACCATTAACGGAAAAACAAATTTTTTATAGTGCAAAAAAGTGCGCCAATAACCAACTAGAAACCACTAAATTCTATGGCTAATGCATGGCCCTCCTTCCCTTCTGTGCCTCACTGTGTACCTCTACAAAAAGTAACAGCCTCATATAGGGTGTCTATGTACTCAGGAGAAATTGCACAACAAATTTTAAGATGGGATTTCTCTTTTTCTCTTTTGAAAACGTGTAAATTTTAGGGCTGCATGAACATATTACCGACAAAATTGGACCATTCTAAATTTCACCTACATTTTGATTTAATCACTATGAAGATATCAAGGTGTTAACAATCTTCCTAAAAGCTGTTTCTGATAGTTTGTTGGGTGCAGATTTGAAAATGGATTAATATATAGGGGTTTTCTAATATTATATATTTAAAATTTCATTTCAAATAGTAGAGAGCCCCAAAAAAGTCAAATCTCCTCGAAAATATAGAAAACCGATGTTCGAGTTGGAAGCTGTGTGACATCAAAATAAATTATCCGGGCATTTCAAAAATTAGAAAATATAAAGCAAACATATGGGAAATGTTATTCTTATTTAGGTGGTAAAACTATCTGACAGAAATCAAGATAATTTTGAATTTTGAAAATGGCAAATTTTTAAAAATATTCATACATACATTTTTATTCTTTTTTTTATAAAAAATGCAAAACTTATCAGCTAAAATTTACCACTAAAATGAAGTATAACAAGTGATGAAAAAACAATTTTAAAATCAATTTTGATAATTAAAAGTATTCAAAAGTTCTAACCACATAAAACGAGGCAACTTAGAATACAAAAAAATGGGGCTGAGGCTTGAGCTACAAACTGGCTACGTTTCTTTGGGTTAAGAAGTGCCTGTGCCACATTTTTGTGCCACAAATTAGGTGTTGTTCCGGTGCTCAGTCAGACCGTGCGCCAGATTTAACAAGTCCAACAGAAATGTGTTGCAAGCCCCATGTTAAAGGTGCACCAAAAAGTGGTGCGCTCTGTTGGAGCTGTGCAGGGGGCGCTAGATTCATGAAGATCGTGTGCCAGAAATCCTGAATCTGGTGCAGAAGGCTCACTACACAGGCATTTAGTGCAGTTTGTTAGTAAATGTGCCCCACTGTTGTTTCCAATACCTCTAGGGATTGGTCTGATATTTGAAACAGTATATACAAAACGGTTTCTAATAAATTGCATACGACCCCAAGTAACTGTTTATCTAATAAATTAGATATTGTGGTGAGAGTGAGACATGCCCTGGCTGCTGATCCCTTTCTGAATGACCCTTAATCTGGCCCTGGGCAAAAGTAAAAAAGGCATTCATGTAACATTCCCTTTCATTTATGTTACCTACAGACAATTTAGGAAAGAGGTAGAGGAGGGTAAATATCTGGATCTGAGATGTATGCTGTTAATAGTAGCTATGTTATTTACAGATATCCTGGACTTTTCTCAGTCTCTCCAGGTTGTGCAGACCTCTAAGTTTAATGAAGTGTTGTCATCTTGAAATTCCTGACTGTGAAACAACTGTATTGTAATGTATTGTATACAAGTAAATTTGACTAAAGTTATTTAAGAAAGCAAGCATATGTTTTAGAATAATATTTTGGTCTTTGGTATCCAATATTGACGATGCGTATGGCTGTGCTATCTTGGATTCTGTGTAATGCAGGCGGTGTGCAGACACGGGAATGAATCAGTATTCCTAAACCACATCTTTTTCTGCCAGCACTTTCCATTCAGTGTTTCAGAAGCAGTAGTTACCATGGTGACTCTGCTTCAGGGTAAAAAGCCTCTGTCAGATCAAGCCGATTCTTACAGGTAAGATATGATGAAGGCCCAATTGGAGCTAAGTGGATGTCACAGAGTTCAGCAATACAAACAAATATTTGGGAGTCTGTCGTCCTTTGTTACAAAAAACATCAACAAAACTTCGACATGAAGACAAACAGATGTAAAGGTGTATAAAAGAGATATAAATAGATAATACTGGATTTAGTTAGTAACGCTACTCAAAAGGGAGATCTCAGCTTTCTGCTTTGTATTTTAATAAGCCAAACAGCTGGAAACCAGACATTCTGATCATCTCCAGTACAAAACATTTTTAACGAGATAAAAAAATAAATGAATTCATTAAAGAGATAAGTTATATGGTACAATGTATAATTTTAGCATAAATAACAAGTTGTTTCATAATGTAATCTTGTTTTTTTACTTTAAACCAGGAACCTCTGGGTTTTATTTTTTTTCTAAAGTAACCTAAACATGAAGACCTGATGGAGGCATAAGTATGATGTAAATAGTCTAGGAATTGGACAGATTATATAAGTATACCTTGTTATATGGGGACTGTCTGCTCCTTATATAGATCCATTTTATTTCTATAATTATTTTAATACAATATTTCGCATTGTGCTTTGTTTCACCTCTGAAGTGGAATAAGACGTGCTATGTGTCTGCAATGGCACACAGTCACTTCCTCATTTCACTATGTAAAACTCTTAATGTCGTGGTACACTTGATAGAAATTACGCCATAACAACTTGCAGTTTAGTGACAGCTTGTGATGAAATCTATTAACTGTCTCCTGAGGCCTGCATCTAAACTGGACTGACATTATCTTGTCACAGACTGCAGAATGACTCGTTTTTGCTAGTTTTGTCTGTAACATTTAAGCCTGCTCTTAATAGAAAGGATCCTAACAAATATAGACCCTAGTTTTACAATTGTTAATAAGCAGATATTATTTCATGAAATAAAACCATTCTGTTAGGTTATGACAGATGCTATTTTTAAAGCCATTTGCTCTGAGATGTGATTAGGCAACATCTATATATATCATATGTCTTCGTTAGCTCTGCTTTACATGGCAGCTTGTTACCAAGATGGATTATTAAACCAGTTACTATATCCAGCAGATGGTTCTCAAACACTAGTGAAACGTCGGTGAAATAAGCCTGGATTAAAGTACTACTCATTACAGCAACCAATGAAATCACTTCCTTAAAAGTGTACTTGGAAATGGGTTTTCGTGTTTGTACCACTTTAACACAAAAGGAATGCCAAAGTATAAAAAAATGTTCCCTTTTCCTTGATCAGCAGTTTAGGCACCCCCAGATGAAGGCTTGACAGCTGAAACGTGCGTCGGGGTCAGCGTGGGGCTCAGCTGCACTATGGATGAGGACAATCAGACTCTTTTGATTTTATAAAAAGTTCTCTTTTTATATGCATTTATATTACTCTTTTGATATATCCTTGATGTGGATAAATTTCCACAACAGTTATTTGTTGTCTATCTCCCATGTGTACTTACATGATATTTTTATGTTTTCACTAATATCATGATGTGTGGATATTGCCATTGCGCAAAATATTACTTACAATATTAACCCACGCTGTCTAGTGTCGGGGTATATCTCCCCTGGGCACAGGTTTCTATTAACTCGTATGTACCTGTTGTTATGGTTTTAAAAATGTTTTGTTTACAATAAAACTATCAATATTTGATTGTATTTCCTTTTGTGGAACTTTCTTTTGGTTTAAATAGTGCTCATTTGTTCCATTGGTATTACTTTATTTCAAATTGCGTATATTTCTAGCAAAAAGCTTTTTCTTTGGTTTAGTTTAGGAGGCAGCTATAGACTGATTTCTTTTTTACTTTATTTGTATTACTTTTTTAAGGTACCATATTTTTCGGACTATAAGGCGCATAAAAAAATCCTTTGATTTTCTCAGAAACCAAAGGTGCGCCTTATAGTCCAGTGCACCTTATATATGAACCTAGACGTTTTAGCAGGCATTTATTGATGGTGCGCCTTATAATCCGGTGTGCCTTAGGGTACATAAATGACTGAAGAGAAATCACTAATTAGAATTTTATCACATCAAAATATACAGCAAAGTGCAGTAGGTAGAAATAAACGGACTTGACATTCCGGTTGAGGATTATTTTTGGCCGCCCGACTCGGATGTATTGCTGGATTGGCAGCGAAACAGCCAATCTGGCAAATTGCTGCGGCAATAATAGCCATGGCTAGTTGATAAGGGGTGTAAATTTGGTCACCAATCCAGCAATAAGTCTGGGTCGTGTGGCCTACCCCGAAGATCACTTTTGCAAGTCAGAGGAATCCACAGTAGTAGCGCATCTCCATTAAAATCATATCCTTTTTATTTTTGTATAGAGGAACTACGTGTTTCGGAGCTGGACAAGCGCCTTCGTCAGGTTCAAGATAACAAAATGGAATAAAACATATAAAACACATTCAATGCTAAAGGTATAGAGGTACGAGCCCATACCATCTATAAAGAATTTTTTTAGAACTAATGAGGGTGGAATCCTGGTTAAATTCTGAGGAAAGAGCTGACTTAAGTGTGTGGCAGATTTGAGTATATTTTAATGTTTTTTTGCGGTTTATGTTTTATTGGAAGCACAAACTTTTAAAGGACATGACTTTCAAAGACTTACACGTAAGTCTTTTTTTCTTGTTTTTCCTTGAGAAGAGGTATTAATAGCTTTTGCTTTAAGAAGCTAGTTAGTACAGTACATGTAATAAGATATTCCTAAATACATTGGACTGATATGAAAGCCTCAAAGTTTTGCGTTGTGACTAGAGATGAGCGAGCACTAAAATGCTCGGGTACTCGTTATTCGAGACAAACTTTTCCCGATGCTCGTCTCGAATAACGAGCCCCATTGAAGTCAATGGGAGACTCGAGCATTTTTCAAGGGGACCAAGGCTCTGCACAGGGAAGCTTGGCCAAACACCTGGAAACCTCAGAAAAGGATGGAAACACCACGGAAATGGACAGGAAACAGCAGGGGCAGCATGCATGGATGCCTCTGAGGCTGCTTAAACGCACCATTATGCCAAAATTATGGGCAACAGCATGGCCATGACAGAGTGACAGAATGAAGCTAGATAGCATCTAAAACATCCAATAATTGACCCTGACACTATAGGGGACGGCATGCAGAGGCAGCGGCAGCAGCGGCAGGCTAGAGAGTGTCTTGGCAGCATACCCCAAATGGACTCAGGCTTAAAACCAATGGGTGGCAGAGAGGAACCAAAGGAGGTGAGCAAGAAGCGCTCAAATAATATCGGTAAATGATAAAAGTTTGCCAGTATATTTTGTGGATTACACAGCAGGGTGGCGACAAAGTTAACAAGTTTGATGTGGAATCCATGAAAACAACCCAAAATTCTGCCTGACACAGCTGGTTTGATAAGGGGACCATGTATGGAGGCAGTGAACTAGTAGTAGATTAAAGGTGCTGCAGTTAAAACTATGTTAGTTGGATCTTGGGATGGAGCTGGCGCTCCGCTTCCAGGCGAGCTTTCGCCAATCCAAGCCCCTGTCTCTAGGCTACTCCCCAAACAGCACTTCTAAGAACCTTTTGTATAAGATCAAGTGTAGTAGCGTTCTTATAAGTTTAGGATATGGCGGGTGAGGGGAATGTAAACAGATGCGCAAGAAGCGCTGAAATAATATTGGTAAATGGTAAAAGTTTGCCAGTATATTTTGTGGATTACACAGCAGGGTGGCGACAAAGTTAACAAGTTTGATGTGGAATGCCCTGTAATAGCTCTTGGGCGGTGTGCCTTTTATCGCCTAGGCTCAGCAGTTTGAGCACCGCCTGCTGTCGCTTAGCGACGGCACTGCTGCTGTGCCTAGAGCTACCGACTGATGGCGCCATGCCCACGGATGGTAATTCGTCGGAGGAGGAGGTGGAGGAGGGGTGGGAGGAGGAGGAGGTAAAGTAGGCCTTTGAGACCTGGACCGAGGTAGGCCCCGCAATCCTCTGCGTCGGCAGTATATGACCAGCCCCAGGGTCAGACTCGGTCCCAGCCTCCACCAAGTTAAGTGTAGTAGCGTTCTTATAAGTTTGGGATATGGCAGGGGAGGGGAATGTAAACAGATGCGCAAGAAGCGCTGAAATAATATCGGTAAATGGTAAAAGTTTGCCAGTATATTTTGTGGATTACACAGCAGGGTGGCGACAAAGTTAACAAGTTTGATGTGGAATGCCCTGTAATAGCTCTTGGGCGGTGTGCCTTTTATCGCCTAGGCTCAGCAGTTTGAGCACCGCCTGCTGTCGCTTAGCGACGGCACTGCTGCTGTGCCTAGAGCTACCGACTGATGGCGCCATGCCCACGGATGGTAATTCGGAGGAGGAGGAGGTGGAGGAGGGGTGGGAGGAGGAGGAGGTATAGTAGGCCTTTGAGACCTGGACCGAGGTAGGCCCCGCAATCCTCTGCGTCGGCAGTATATGACCAGCCCCAGGGTCAGACTCGGTCCCAGCCTCCACCAAGTTAAGTGTAGTAGCGTTCTTATAAGTTTGGGATATGGCGGGTGAGGGGAATGTAAACAGATGCGCAAGAAGCGCTGAAATAATATCCGTAAATGGTAAAAGTTTGCCAGTATATTTTGTGGATAACACAGCAGGGTGGCGACAAAGTTAACAACTTTGATGTGGAATCCATGAAAACAACCCAAATTTCTGCCTGACACACCTCGTTTGATAAGGGGACGATGTATGGAGGCAGCTATATGGACGACTTTTGGAGGTAGCAATGGAGACAACGTGTGGAGGCTGCTAAGGTGACAATTTAATTTGGATAGTGCCTGTATGTGGCAGTCCAAAAAAGTTTTCAAACCAGAGGAGCAGGTAGGTGGCCCTCCAGAAAAATGAAATAGATTGAGTGCCTGTATGTGGCAGTCCAAAAAAGTTTTCAAACCAGAGGAGCAGGTGGTGGCCCTCCAGAAAAATTGAATAGATTGAGTGCCTGTATGTGGCAGTCCAAAAAAGTTTTCAAACCAGAGGAGCAGGTAGGTGGCCCTCCAGAAAAATGAAATAGATTGAGTGCCTGTATGTGGCAGTCCAAAAAAGTTTTCAAACCAGAGGAGCAGGTAGGTGGCCCTCCAGAAAAATGAAATAGATTGAGTGCCTGTATGTGGCAGTCCAAAAAAGTTTTCAAACCAGAGGAGCAGGTAGGTGGCCCTCCAGAAAAATGAAATAGATTGAGTGCCTGTATGTGGCAGTCCAAAAAAGTTTTCAAACCAGAGGAGCAGGTAGGTGGCCCTCCTGAAAAATGAAATAGATTGAGTGCCTGTATGTGGCAGTCCAAAAAAGTTTTCAAACCAGAGGAGCAGGTAGGTGGCCCTCCAGAAAAATTGAATAGATTGAGTGCCTGTATGTGGCAGTCCAAAAAAGTTTTCAAACCAGAGGAGCAGGTAGGTGGCCCTCCAGAAAAATTGAATAGATTGAGTGCTTGTATGTGGCAGTCCCAAAAATTGTTTAAAACAGAGGACCGGGTAGGTGGCCCTCCAGAAAAATTAAATGCATAAAGTACTATAGGTAGAGCCAGTGGGCCCTGTCAAAAAATAGCCAGTTTCCTCTGCTTTAGTGTACAAAGAGGAGGAGAAGGAGGAAAATGAGGAGGAGGAGTGCGTAAATTATTCAGGTTGAGCTTCCTTCACCTGGTGGAGATTGGAAATTATGAGAAATCCAGGCTTTATTCATCTTAATAAGCGTCAGCCTGTCAGCGCTGTCAGTCGACAGGCGTGTACGCTTATCGGTGATGATGCCACCAGCTGCACTGAAAACCCGCTCGGACAACACGCTAGCGGCAGGGCAGGCAAGAACCTCCAAGGCGTACAGCGCCAGTTCGTGCCACATGTCCAGCTTTGAAACCCAGTAGTTGTAGGGAGCTGTGTGATCATTTAGGACGATGGTATGGTCAGCTACGTACTCCCTCACCATCTTTCTGTAAAGATCAGCCCTACTCTGCCGAGACTGGGGACAGGTGACAGTGTCTTGCTGGGGTGACATAAAGCTGGCAAAAGCCTTGTAAAGCGTACCCTTGCCAGTGCTGGACAAGCTGCCTGCTCGCCTACTCTCCCTCGCTACTTGTCCCACAGAACTACGCACTCTGCCGCTAGCGCTGTCAGAAGGGAAATAGTGTTTCAGCTTGTGCACCAGGGCCTGCTGGTATTCATGCATTCTCACACTCCTTTCCTCTCCAGGGATGAGAGTGGAAAGATTTTGCTTGTACCGTGGGTCCAGGAGAGTGAATACCCAGTAATCGGTGCTGGAATAAATTCTTTGAACGCGAGGGTCACGGGATAGGCAGCCTAGCATGAAATCTGCCATATGCGCCAGAGTACCAACGCGCAAGAATTCACTCCCCTCACTGTCCTGACTGTCCATTTCCTCCTCCTCCAACTCCTCTTCTTCTGCCCATACACGCTGAACAGTGAAGGACTGAACAATGGTCCCCTCTTGTGTCTCGCCAACATTCTCCTCCTCTTCCTCCTCATCCTCTTCCACCTCCACCTCCTCCGATATGCGCTGAGAAACAGACCTAAGGGTGCTTTGGCTATCAACAAGGGAATCTTCTTCCCCCGTTTCTTGTGACGAGCGCAAAGCTTCCGACTTCATGCTGATCAGAGTTTTTCAACAGGCCAAGCAGCGGGATGGTGAGGCTGATGATGGCGGCATCGCCACTGACCATCTGTGTTGACTCCTCGAAGTTACTCAGCACCTGACAGATATCAGACATCCACGCCCACCCCTCATTGTAGACTTGAGGAAGCTGACTGACCTGACTACCAGTTCTGGTGGAAGTTGACATCTGGCAGTCTACAATCGCTCTGCGCTGCTGGTAAACTCTGGATAACATGGTTAATGTTGAATTCCACCTCGTGGGCACGTCGCACAACAGTCGGTGAGCGGGCAGTTGGAGGCGGCGCTGCCCTGAGAGTGGCAGCATCTGTGCTGGACTTCCTGAAATGCGCACAGATGCGGCGCACCTTCGTGAGCAAATCAGACAGATTGGGGTATGTCTTGAGGAAACGCTGAACTATCAGATTTAACACATGGGCCAGGCATGGCACATGTGTCAGTCTGCCGAGTTGCAGAGCCGCCACCAGGTTACGGCCGTTGTCACACACAACCATGCCTGGCTTCAGGTTCAGCAGTGCCAGCCACAGATCAGTCTGCGCCGTGATGCCCTGTAATAGTTCTTGGACGGTGTGCCTTTTATCGCCTAGGCTCAGCAGTTTGAGCACCGCCTGCTGTCGCTTAGCGACGGCACTGCTGCTGTGCCTAGAGCTAGCGACTGATGGCGCCATGCCCTCGGATGGTAGTTCGGAGGAGGAGGTGGAGGAGGGGTGGGAGGATTTGGAGGTATAGTAGGCCTTTGAGACCTGGACCGAGGTAGGCCCCGCAATCCTCTGCGTCGGCAGTATATGACCAGCCCCAGGGTCAGACTCGGTCCCAGCCTGCACCAAGTTAAGTGTAGTAGCGTTCTTATAAGTTTGGGATATGGCGGATGAGGGGGATGTAAACAGATGCGCAAGAAGCGCTGAAATAATATCCGTAAATGGTAAAAGTTTGCCAGTATATTTTGTGGATTACACAGCAGGGTGGCGACAAAGTTAACAAGTTTGTTGTGGAAGCCATGAAAACAACCCAAAATTCTGCCTGACACAGCACGTTTGATAAGGCGGGCATGTATGGAGGCAGTGAACTAGTAGTAGATTAAAGGTGCTGCAGTTAAAACTATGTTAGTTGGTTCTTGGCATGGAGCTGCCGCTCCGCTGCCAGGCGAGCTTTCGCCAATCCAAGCCCCTGTCTCTAGGCTACTCCCCAAACAGCACTTCTAAGAACCTTTTGTATAAGATCAAGTGTAGTAGCGTTCTTATAAGTTTGGGATATGGCGGGTGAGGGGAATGTAAACAGATGCGCAAGAAGCGCTGAAATAATATCCGTAAATGGTAAAAGTTTGCCAGTATATTTTGTGGATTACACAGCAGGGTGGCGACAAAGTTAACAAGTTTGTTGTGGAAGCCATGAAAACAACCCAAAATTCTGCCTGACACAGCACGTTTGATAAGGCGGGCATGTATGGAGGCAGTGAACTAGTAGTAGATTAAAGGTGCTGCAGTTAAAACTATGTTAGTTGGTTCTTGGCATGGAGCTGCCGCTCCGCTGCCAGGCGAGCTTTCGCCAATCCAAGCCCCTGTCTCTAGGCTACTCCCCAAACAGCACTTCTAAGAACCTTTTGTATAAGATCAAGTGTAGTAGCGTTCTTATAAGTTTGGGATATGGCGGGTGAGGGGAATGTAAACAGATGCGCAAGAAGCGCTGAAATAATATCCGTAAATGGTAAAAGTTTGCCAGTGTATTTTGTGGATAACACAGCAGGGTGGCGACAAAGTTAACAACTTTGATGTGGAATCCATGAAAACAACCCAAATTTCGGCCTGACAAACCTCGTTTGATAAAGGGACGATGTATGGAGGCAGCTATATGGACGACTTTTGGAGGTAGCAATGGAGACAACGTGTGGAGGCTGCTATGGAGACAATTCAATTTGGATAGTGCCTGTATGTGGCAGTCCAAAAAATTTTTCAAACCAGAGGAGCAGGTAGGTGGCCCTCCAGAAAAATGGAATAGATTGAGTGCCTGTATGTGGCAGTCCAAAAAAGTTTTTAAACCAGAGGAGCAGGTAGGTGGCCCTCCAGAAAAATGGAATAGATTGAGTGCCTGTATGTGGCAGTCCAAAAAAGTTTTTAAACCAGAGGAGCAGGTAGGTGGCCCTCCAGAAAAATGGAATAGATTGAGTGCCTGTATGTGGCAGTCCAAAAAAGTTTTTAAACCAGAGGAGCAGGTAGGTGGCCCTCCAGAAAAATTGAATAGATTGAGTGCCTGTATGTGGCAGTCCAAAAAAGTTTTTAAACCAGAGGAGCAGGTAGGTGGCCCTCCAGAAAAATTGAATAGATTGAGTGCCTGTATGTGGCAGTCCAAAAAAGTTTTTAAATCAGAGGAGCAGGTAGGTGGCCCTCCAGAAAAATGGAATAGATTGAGTGCCTGTATGTGGCAGTCCAAAAAAGTTTTTAAACCAGAGGAGCAGGTAGGTGGCCCTCCAGAAAAATGGAATAGATTGAGTGCCTGTATGTGGCAGTCCAAAAAAGTTTTTAAACCAGAGGAGCAGGTAGGTGGCCCTCCAGAAAAATGGAATAGATTGAGTGCCTGTATGTGGCAGTCCAAAAAAGTTTTTAAACCAGAGGAGCAGGTAGGTGGCCCTCCAGAAAAATTGAATTGATTGAGTGCCTGTATGTGGCAGTCCAAAAAATTTTTCAAACCAGAGGAGCAGGTAGGTGGAGCTCCAGAAAAATTGAATAGATTGAGTGCCTGTATGTGGCACTCCCAAAAATTGTTTAAAACAGAGGACCGGGTCGGTGGCCCTCCAGAAAAATTAAATGCATAAAGTACTATAGGTAGAGCCAGTGGGCCCTGTCAAAAAATAGCCAGTTTCCTCTGCTTTACTGTACAAAGAGCAGGAGAAGGAGGAAAATGAGGAGGAGGAGGAGTGGATAAATTATTCAGGTTGAGCTTCCTTCACCTGCTGGAGATTGGAAATTAGGAGAAATCCATGCTTTATTCATCTTGATAAGCGTCAGCCTGTCAGCGCTGTCAGTCGACAGGCGTGTACGCTTATCGGTGATGATGCCACCAGCTGCACTGAAAACCCGCTCGGACAAGACGCTAGCGGCAGGGCAGGCAAGAACCTCCAAGGCGTACAGCGCCAGTTCGTGCCACATGTCCAGCTTTGAAACCCAGTAGTTGTAGGGAGCTGTGTGATCATTTAGGACGATGGTATGGTCAGCTACGTACTCCCTCACCATCTTTCTGTAAAGATCAGCCCTACTCTGCCGAGACTGGGGACAGGTGACAGTGTCTTGCTGGGGTGACATAAAGCTGGCAAAAGCCTTGTAAAGCGTACCCTTGCCAGTGCTGGACAAGCTGCCTGCTCGCCTACTCTCCCTCGCTACTTGTCCCGCAGAACTACGCACTCTGCCGCTAGCGCTGTCAGAAGGGAAATACTGTTTCAGCTTGTGCACCAGGGCCTGCTGGTATTCATGCATTCTCACACTCCTTTCCTCTCCAGGGATGAGAGTGGAAAGATTTTGCTTGTACCGTGGGTCCAGGAGAGTGAACACCCAGTAATCGGTGCTGGAATAAATTCTTTGAACGCGAGGGTCACGGGATAGGCAGCCTAGCATGAAATCTGCCATATGCGCCAGAGTACCAATGTGTAAGAATTCGCTCCCCTCACTGGCCTGACTGTCCATTTCCTCCTCCTCCAACTCCTCCAATTCCTCTTCTTCTGCCCATACACGCTCAACAGTGAAGGACTCAACAATGGTCCCCTCTTGTGTCTCGCCAACATTCTCCTCCTCTTCCTCCTCATCCTCCTCCACCTCCACCTCCTCCGATATGCGCTGAGAAACAGACCTAAGGGTGCTTTGGCTATCAACAAGGGAATCTTCTTCCCCCGTCTCTTGTGAGGAGCGCAAAGCTTCCGACTTCATGCTGACCAGAGAGTTTTTCAACAGGCCAAGCAGCGGGATGGTGAGGCTGATGATGGCGGCATCGCCACTGACCATCTGTGTTGACTCCTCAAAGTTACTCAGCACCTGACAGATATCAGACATCCACGTCCACTCCTCATTGTAGACTTGAGGAAGCTGACTGACCTGACTACCAGTTCTGGTGGAAGTTGACATCTGGCAGTCTACAATCGCTCGGCGCTGCTGGTAAACTCTGGATAACATGGTCAGTGTTGAATTCCACCTCGTGGGCACGTCGCACAACAGTCGGTGAGCGGGCAGTTGGAGGCGGCGCTGCGCTGCCCTGAGAGTGGCAGCATCTGTGCTGGACTTCCTGAAATGCGCACAGATGCGGCGAACCTTCGTGAGCAAATCAGACAGATTGGGGTATGTCTTGAGGAAACGCTGAACTATCAGATTTAACACATGGGCCAGGCATGGCACATGTGTCAGTCTGCCGAGTTGCAGAGCCGCCACCAGGTTACGGCCGTTGTCACACACAACCATGCCTGGCTTCAGGTTCAGCGGTGCCAGCCACAGATCAGTCTGCGCCGTGATGCCCTGTAATAGTTCTTGGGCGGTGTGCCTTTTATCGCCTAGGCTCAGCAGTTTCAGCACCGCCTGCTGTCGCTTAGCGACGGCACTGCTGCTGTGCCTAGAGCTACCGACTGATGGCGCCATGCCCACGGATGGTCGTTCGGAGGAGGAGGTGGAGGAGGGGTGGGAGGAGGAGGAGGCATAGTAGGCCTGAAACACCTGGACCGAGGTAGGCCCCGCAATCCTCGGCGTCGGCAGTATATGACCAGCCGCAGGGTCAGACTCGGTCCCAGCCTCCACCAAGTTAACCCAATGTGCCGTCAGCGATATATAGTGGCCCTGCCCGGCAGCACTCGTCCACGTGTCCGTGGTCAGGTGGACCTTGTCAGAAACGGCGTTGGTCAGGGCACGGATTATGTTGTCTGACACGTGCTGGTGCAGGGCTGGGACGGCACATCGGGAAAAGTAGTGGCGGCTGGGGACCGAATACCGAGGGGCGGCCGCCGCCATGAGGCTGCGAAAGGCCTCGGTCTCTACTAGCCTATAGGGCAGCATCTCCAGGCTTAGCAATCTGGAGATGTGCACATTAAGGGCTTGGGCGTGCGGGTGGGTTGCACTATATTTGCGTTTCCGCTCCAGCGTCTGGGGTATGGAGAGCTGAACGCTGGTGGATGCTGTGGAGGATCGTGGAGGCGACGATGGGGTTTTTGTGGCAGGGTCCTGGGCAGGGGGCTGACTATCAGCTGACACAGGGGAAGGAGCAGTGGTGTGCACGGCCGGAGGTGAACGCGCTTGTTGCCACTGAGTGGGGTGTTTAGCATTCATATGCCTGCGCATACTGGTGGTAGTTAAGCTAGTAGTGGTGGAACCCCTGCTGATCCTGGTTTGGCAAATGTGGCACACCACAGTCCGTCGGTCATCCGGTGTTTCCTTAAAGAACCTCCAGACTTCTGAAAATCTAGCCCTCGCCGCAGGAGCCCTCGCCACGGGAGCTTCACTAGTTGACACATTTGGCGCTGATGCACCAGCTCTGGCCCTGCCTCTCCGTCTAGCCCCACCACTGCCTCTTCCAACCTGTTCTGGTCGAGGACTCTCCTCCGTCTCAGAAGCACTGTGTTCACCCGGCCTCTCAACCCAGCTTGGGTCTGTCACCTCATCATCCTCCGATCCCTCAGTCTGCTCCCCCCTCGGACTTCCTGCCCTGACAACAACTTCCCCACTGTCTGACAACCGTGTCTCCTCATCGTCGGACACCTCTTTACACACTTCTTCCAGTACGTCAACAAGGTCATCATCACCCACAGACTGCGACTGGTGGAAAACCTGGGCATCGGAAAATTGCTCATCAGCAACCGGACAAGTGGTTTGTGACTCTGGGAATGGTCCAGAAAACAGTTCCTCAGAGTATGCCGGTTCAAATGGCAAATTTTGCTGGGAGGGGGCAGACTGGGGGGGAGGAGGCTGAGGTGCAGGAGCTGGAGGAGTGCCGATTTCGGTGACATGGGTGGACTGCGTGGAAGACTGACTGGTGGACAAATTGCTCGAAGCATTGTCGGCAATCCACGACATCACCTGTTCGCACTGTTCTGGCCTCAACAGTGCTGTACCACGAGTCCCAGTAACTTCAGACATGAACCTAGGGAGTGTAGCTCTGCGGCGTTCCCCGGCTCCCTCATAAGCAGGTGGTGTCTCACCCCGCACAGGACCACGGCCTCTGACCCCTGCAGTAGTTGGACGCCCACGTCCCCGCCCTCGTCCTCTACCCCTAGCCCTCGGGTTAAACATTTTGAAAATGAGAGTTATAACTTGAATTTTTTTTTTAACTTTTTTTTTTGTTTTGTTTTTTTTGTGTTTTTTAGTTTTTAAAACCAAACGATGCTATCCTATTGCTATGGCTATTTTATAGCCAAGTATGAAAGCACACTGCTATGCCAGATGAGATGACGCTGAGTTATGAAAAAAATAAACGTAAAATAAAAAAGGAAATGGCAGACTGTGCCTAATTGAAATACAACCCCGGGCCCTAATAAATTTTCCCACTTCGGTCTTTGCGATGGATATGTGCGTCACTAAGCGCAAAACACAGTGGTCGCAAGTCTGACTCCAAATTGCTCACAATTTGCTAGTAGATGCACTGCAACAACTACAGCCACCAGCAGATCAACCAGAAATCAAATATATATAACGGTACTGTAGGCGTAATTAAGCCGTTTGTATTCTCCTATGGCTATTTTCTAGCCAAGTATTACAGCACACTACTATGTCAGATGAGATGACGCTGAGTTATGAAAAAAATAAACGTAAAATAAAAAAGGAAATGGCAGACTGTGCCTAATTGAAATACAACCCCGGGCCCTAATAAATTTTCCCACTTCGGTCTTTGCGATGGATATGTGCGTCACTAAAACACAGTGGTCGCAAGTCTGACTCCAAATTGCTCACAATTTACTAGTAGATGCACTGCAACAACTACAGCCACCAGCAGATCAACCAGAAATCAAATATATATAACGCTACTGTAGGCGTAATTAAGCCGTTTGTATTCTCCTATGGCTATTTTCTAGCCAAGTATTACAGCACACTACTATGCCAGATGAGATGACGCTGAGTTATGAAAAAAATAAACGTAAAATAAAAAAGGAAATGGCAGACTGTGCCTAATTGAAATACAACCCCGGGCCCTAATAAATTTTCCCACTTCGGTCTTTGCGATGGATATGTGCGTCACTAAAACACAGTGGTCGCAAGTCTGACTCCAAATTGCTCACAATTTACTGGTAGATGCACTGCAACAACTACAGCCACCAGCAGATCAACCAGAAATCAAATATATATAACGGTACTGTAGGCGTAATTAAGCCGTTTGTATTCTCCTATGGCTATTTTCTAGCCAAGTATTACAGCACACTACTATGCCAGATGAGATGACGCTGAGTTATGAAAAAAATAAACGTAAAATAAAAAAGGAAATGGCAGACTGTGCCTAATTGAAATACAACCCCGGGCCCTAATAAATTTTCCCACTTCGGTCTTTGCGATGGATATGTGCGTCACTAAAACACAGTGGTCGCAAGTCTGACTCCAAATTGCTCACAATTTACTAGTAGATGCACTGCAACAACTACAGCCACCAGCAGATCAACCAGAAATCAAATATATATAACGCTACTGTAGGCGTAATTAAGCCGTTTGTATTCTCCTATGGCTATTTTCTAGCCAAGTATTACAGCACACTACTATGCCAGATGAGATGACGCTGAGTTATGAAAAAAATAAACGTAAAATAAAAAAGGAAATGGCAGACTGTGCCTAATTGAAATACAACCCCGGGCCCTAATAAATTTTCCCACTTCGGTCTTTGCGATGGATATGTGCGTCACTAAAACACAGTGGTCACAAGTCTGACTCCAAATTGCTCACAATTTACTAGTAGATGCACTGCCACAACTACAGCCACCAGCAGATCAACCAGAAATCAAATATATATAACGCTACTGTAGGCGTAATTAAGCCATTTGTATTCTCCTATGGCTATTTTCTAGCCAAGTATTACAGCACACTACTATGCCAGATGAGATGACGCTGAGTTATGAAAAAAATAAACGTAAAATAAAAAAGGAAATGGCAGACTGTGCCTAATTGAAATACAACCCTGGGCCCTAATAAATGTTCCCACTTCGGTCTTTGCGATGGATATGTGCGTCACTAAAACACAGTGGTCGCAAGTCTGACTCCAAATTGCTCACAATTTACTAGTAGATGCACTGCAACAACTACAGCCACCAGCAGATCAACCAGAAATCAAATATATATAACGCTACTGTAGGCGTAATTAAGCCGTTTGTATTCTCCTATGGCTATTTTCTAGCCAAGTATTACAGCACACTACTATGCCAGATGAGATGACACTGAGTTATTAAAACAATAAACGTAAAATAAAAAGAAACTGGCAGACTGTGCCTAATTCTACTCAAACCCCTAATAAATTTTCCCACTTTGGTGTTTGAGGTGGATATGTGTGTCACTAAGAGCTAAACACAACGGTAGCAAGTCCCCCTGCTAATTCCTCACAATATGGTACTAGCTGCAAATAAAAAAAAAAAAAAATTATAACGTTATTGTAGCCCTAAGAAGGGCTGTTGGGTTCTTTTAGAATCACTCCTGCCTAACAGTAAGCTAATAGAACACCGTAACGCTTTCCCTGACCAGCAGCAGCTCTCTCCCTAGCGGCATCCAGACAGAGAATGATCCGAGCAGCGCGGGCAGCGGCTAGTCTATCCCAGGGTCACCTGATCTGGCCAGCCAACCACTGCTATCTACGTGTAAGGGTACCACGTCATGCTGGGTGGAGTGCAGAGTCTCCTGGCTTGTGATTGGCTCTGTTTCTGGCCGCCAAAAAGCAAAACGGCGGGAGCTGCCATTTTCTCGAGCGGGCGAAATACTCGTCCGAGCAACGAGCAGTTACGAGTACACTAATGCTCGATCGAGCATCAAGCTCGGACGAGTATGTTCGCTCATCTCTACCTCCGATCCCTCAGTCTGCTCCCCCCTCGGACTTCCTGCCCTGACAACAACTTCACCACTGTCTGACAACCGTGTCTCCTCATCGTCGGACACCTCTTTACACACTTCTTCCACTACGTCAAGAAGGTCATCATCACCCACAGACTGCGACTGGTGGAAAACCTGGGCATCGTAAAATCGCTCAGCAGCAACCGGACAAGTGGTTTGTGACTGTGGGAAGGGTCCAGAAAACAGTTCCTCAGAGTATGCCGGTTCAAATGCCAAATTTTCCTGGGAGGAGGCAGACTGGGGGGGAGGAGGCTGAGGTGCAGGAGCTGGAGGAGTGCCGATTTCGGTGACATGGGTGGACTGCGTGGAAGACTGACTGGTGGACAAATTGCTCAAAGCATTGTCGGCAATCCACGACATCACCTTTTCGCACTGTTCTGGCCTCAACAGTGCTCTACCACGAGTCCCAGTAACTTCAGACATGAACCTAGGGAGTGTAGCTCTGCGGCGTTCCCCTGCTCCCTCATCAGCAGGTGGTGTCTCACCCCGCCCAGGACCACGGCCTCTGACCCCTGCAGTAGTTGGACGCCCACGTCCCCGCCCTCGTCCTCTACCCCTAGCCCTCGGGTTAAACATTTTGAAAATGAAAGTTATAACTTTAATTTTTTTTTAACTTTTTTTTGTGTTTTTTTTTTTTTTTGTGTTTTTTAGTTTTTAAAACCAAACGATGCTATCCTATTGCTATGGCTATTTTCTAGCCAAGTATGAAAGCACACTGCTATGCCAGATGAGATGACGCTGAGTTATGAAAAAATAAACGTAAAATAAAAAGTAAATGGCAGACTGTGCCTAATTGAAATCCAACCCTTAATAAATTGTCCCACTTCGGTCTTTGCGATGGATATGTGCGTCACTAAACGCTAAACACAACGGTCGCAAGTCTCACTACAAATTCCTCACAATATGGTAGTAGATGCACTACAGCAAGGACAGCCACCAGCAGATCAACCAGAAATAAAATATATAACGCTATTGTAGGCCTAAGTAAGCCGTTTGGATTCTCCTATGGCTATTTTCTAGCCAAGTATTACAGCACACTGCTATGCCAGATGAGATGACGCTGAGTAATTAAAAAAAATAAACATAAAATAAAAAGAAACTGGCAGACTGTGCCTAATTGAAATCAAACCCCTAATAAATTTTCCCACTTTGGTGTTTGAGGTGGATATGTGTGTCACTAAGAGCTAAACACAACGGTAGCAAGTCCCCCTGCAAATTCCTCACAATATGGTACTAGCTGCAAATAAAAAAAAAAATGTATAACGTTATTGTAGCCCTAAGAAGGGCTGTTGGGTTCTTGTAGAATTACTCCTGCCTAACACTATTCTAATAGAACAGCCTAACGCTTTCCCTGACCAGCAGCAGCTCTCTCCCTAGCGGCATCCAGACACAGAATGATCCGAGCAGCGCAGGCAGGGGCTAGTCTATTCCAGGGTCACCTGATCTGGCCAGCCAACCACTGCTATCGACGTGTAAGGGTACCACGTCATGCTGGGTGGAGTGCAGAGTCTCCTGGCTTGTGATTGGCTCTGTTTCTGGCCGCCAAAAAGCAAAACGGCGGGAGATGCCATTTTCTCGAGCGCGGACGAGTATGTTCGCTCATCTCTAGTTGTGACAAATTTTTCTGGGTAGTGACTTATCCCTTCTGAATTCATCCCCAGATGTCTATGCATCCATGCAATACACATTTGCAATGTAACATCCCTTCAATAATTTCTGTGTCCCACACTGACCTTCTACTAAACATATATTCCTTATACACACAAACATACATTCCTTATACATTCAACTGCCCATGCTGTGCAACCCTGCATATGTCATATATATCACTCCAGCTGACCACACTGTGCCACCTTCATATATAAATTTTAATAAAAGTTAAATTAAGTTAAATAGAATCCCCTGAATAAACATATTTACATTGGCCACAATATTATACTGTACATAAAAATGAAAAATTATGCAGTACCCCCTAATTATGAAATGATATTTCAGCCCCCAATTAATAATTTCCCAATGAACTATAAAATATACAGTTCTTCAACATAGAAAAAGCTTTTGACAAAGTCCATTTTGGGTGGCTGAATCTAGTTCTTGACATATTTGCAATCACGGGAGCATTCCACACCTTGCTGAAAACACTTTACACAAACCCGACAGCGACCATATATTTTCCTAGGATGTCTCTCCCAAAGACTCTCGCTGCATAGGGGCACGCATCAGGGGTGCATATTGTCCCCAATACTGTTTGATCTGTAGGTGGAGCCTTTGGCACGTATGTTATGAGACCCATCCTGAAACTCAGGCATAACGATAGGTGATGAGAAGGTGTCCAATGCCCTATTCGCAGATGACATCTTGCTTTTTATCTCAGACCTGATAAAGTATATTCCTAAAATTGTAGAGCATATTACTAGCATTGAAGAATGAAATACTTTTGTTAGACCATTTAAATTTTTCGGAGCAGGCATCTATAAAAGCTTTTGGCATGACCACAGCAGGAGAACATATTACGTATCTGGGGATAAGGATTGGGAAATTGCCACCGCTCTTATACAAGCTAAATTATCCCCTACTTCGCTAGGCCACTCTACCCCTTACAAACCTTACCTTAATTGCTTAAAACATTAGATATTCTAGACTTAAACAAAACTTTTACATCATTTATTTGGTAGGGCTCGGAAATCTTTACAGAAACTGATGCTCCGTAAAAAAGCTGGGGGACTCAACTTTCCAGACCTGAAACGATATAACCTGGCTTGACCCTCTAAACATATTATAGATTGGATAAACTGCATTGATCATTACTCTTATGTCAAATTGGAACAGGTGATGCAACATCTCGGTGGGTTTGTTGCGACACATCACATTCCCTTTGGTAAACTCCCACCGGTGGCAAAACAATCACTTAAATTACTGAAAGATACCATAGCAAGATGCTATCCTGGAGTATCTCACTGTGCACAACCTTATAACCCAGCGTCAGCATGGGTTTATGAGAGATCGGTCCTGTCAGACTAATCTGATTTTCTGGTTTCTACGAGGAGGTAAGTTCAAGACTGGATCTGGGGGACGCTGTGGATGTTGTATATCTGGACTTTTCAAAGGCATTTGACACCGTGCCACATAAAAGGTTGGTATATAAAATGAGACTGCTGGGAATAGGAGAAAATCTGTGTATTTGGGTAAGTAATTGGCTTAGTGATAGAAAACAGAGGGTGGTCATTAATGGCACACTCTCAGATTGGGTTGATGTTACCAGTGGAGTGCCACAGGGGTCAGTATTGGGGCCACTTCTTTTTAATATTTTTATTAATGACCTTGTAGTGGGTTTACACAGTCAAGTTTCAATATTTGCAGATGATACTAAGCTGTGTAAAGTAATAAATACTGAGGTCGATAGTTTAGCATTACAGAGGGATTTGTGGAAGCTTGAGGGATGGGCAGAGAAATGGTTGATGAGGTTTAATGTAGATAAATGGTGGATGGTAAACTTAATTTTAGTGACCAGAGCCAGGCGGCTGCTGCTGAAGCAAATAAAATAATGGGATGTATCAAGAGAGGAATAGATTCTCATGATAAAGACATAGTTCTGCCCTTATACAAATCCCTGGTCAGACCACACATGGAATATTGTGTACAGTTTTGGGCACCGGTATATAAAAAGGATATAGTAGAGCTGGAACGGGTGCAGAGGAGAGCAACCAGGATTATTAGGGGAATGGGGGGACTAGAATACAATGACAGATTACAAAATTTGGGATTATTCAGTTTAGAAAAAAGACGACTGAGGGGAGACCTCATTACAATGTACAAATACCTGAACGGACAGTACAAGGATCTCTCCAAAGATCTTTTTATACCTAGGCCTGTGACCAGGACAAGGGGGCATCCTCTACGCCTAGAGGAGAGGCGATTCTACCATCACCATAGACAAAGGTTCTTTACTGTAAGAGCAGTGAGACTATGGAACTCTCTGCCGCAGGAGGTTGTTATGGCCGACTCTATGTACATGTTTAAGAGAGGCCTGGATGACTTTCTGGAGAGAAAAAATATCACGGGTTATGGGGATAAAACATTTATTTAATTCTTGAAGGTTGGACTTGATGGACTTGCGTCTCCTTCCAGCCTTATATACTATGATACTATGATAGCAGTATGGAAAACACTATGTAAAAAATATCAACTCTCATATCAAATAACAAAATACTTAATGTTAGGGAATAATCCTGAGTTTCTGGCAGGGCAAGTGAGCAGACTTTTTATACTATGGCGCATGCAAGGAATACAATGCATGCAACAGGTTCTTCAACTGAAAACTTTAGTTGAGCTAACACTTGGAGTTGCCGCCAAGACAAGATTTACAATATGTTGAGTTGCAGGCGTACTGTTCATCTAAACTGAGCAATCTGGCAGGAGGGATCTTGTCAATTGATGATACCAGATGAGGTCAATATCTTTGCTATAGCTATTAATAGCACCTACGAGGGAAGATCTAGACACAACCATAAAATTCATACCTCAAATGGATTTAGGGCAAAAAGTTTTAAGTAAAAACTTTTTATTAAATATAAATAGTTCACAAATAATTTCATATAGTACACATTTATCCAGAATGAATAAAAGAGAGACTCATTATGCAAAAAGTTATTACTGAGGAAGGAAGTGAGAGATGTGGATGAGTGATTCTCTTGGAAACATCACTAATACGCTTCTACCGGCCAGTCAAAAAGCAAGTATGCAACTTATTTTAACCTTTACCAAGAAAGAGATGAAGATATCAGTCTTCCACAATCATTTCCATGTACCTGCCCAAGACTACCAGCCATTAATCAGCATCAGGAACGTATGTGCTGATCACTCTGAAGTTGGGGTCAGTGCAGACAGACAGACAGTTTACAGACAGGCCCGGAAGGGGTTTGACTGCCGGGGAGATTGGGCAGCCCCGAGGCACTTGACAGACCTCGGGGCTGCCCAAAAGAGGATCGGATCCCCCGGTAAGCAGTGCGGGGGATCCGTTCCATAGGGGGAAGACCCTTACACGCCGCGTTACAGAGCTGGCTCCAATTGCGGGTGTTACAGCGCATTGTCAGCTGTCTAATACATAGACGCTGCTTCTGGCGTCGGCTCCATTCGTGAGCTGGTGCCAGAACTGGGACATTATAGCGTGTCCCGGTGCGGGAAGTACAGTCATGGCATAAGTTTTGAGAATGACACAAATATCATATTTTTGATTGTGTTTGTCAGATGTTTTTATCACATACAGAAATACAAGTGCAATCATATTATGAGTAACAAAAGCTTTTATTGACAGTTAGAATGAGTTAATGCAGCAAGTCAATATTTGCAGTGTTGACCATTCTTCTTCAAGACCTGCAGCTCTCAATGAACTTCTGGACCAAATTCTGACTGATAGCAGTCCATTCTTGCACAATCAATGCTTGCCTTTTGTCACAATTTGTTGGTTTTTGTTTGTCCACCCGTCACTTGATGATTGACTACAAGTTATCAATGGGATTAAGATCTGGGGAGTTTCCAGGCCATGGACCCAAAATCTCTATGTTTTGTTCCCAGACCAATTTAGTTATCACCTTTGCTTTATGGCGAGGTCCTCTATCATGCTGGAAAAAGCATTGTTGATCACCAAACTGCTCTTGGACGGTTGGGAGAAGTTGCTCTTGGAGGACATTCTGGTACCATTCTTTATTCATGGATGTGTTTTTAGGCAAGACTGTGAGAGAGCCGATTCCCTTGGCTGAGAAGCAACCCCACAAATGAATGGTTGCAGGATGCTTTACAGTTGGCATGAGACAAGACTGGTGGTATCGCTCACCTTGTTTTCTCCGAACAAGCTGTTATCCCGATGTACCAAACAATCGGAAAGGTGATTCATCAGAGAAAATGACTTTACCCCAGTCCTCAGTCCACTCCCTGTACCTTTTGCAGAATATCAGTCTGTCCCTGATGATTTTTCTGAAGAGAAGTGGCTTCTTTGCTGTCCTCCTTGACACCAGGCCTTGCTCCAAGAGTCTTTGCCTTACAGTGTATGCAGATACACTCACACCTGCCTGCTGCCATTCCTGAGCAAACTCTGCACTGCTGGTAGTTCAATCCCAAAGCTGAAACACTTTTAAGAGATGGTCCTGGCATTTGCTGGTCCTTCTTGGGCGCCCTGGAGCCTTTTTGGTGTAAGCCGAGTTTTGTGCAGTGCAATGATGACTGCACGTGTTTCTTTAGAGATAACCATGGTTAACAGAAGAAAAACAATGAAGCCAAGCACCAATTTCCTTTTCAATGAAGTTGAAATGTGCTTTGGGGGAAAAAGGCAAATATTGACTTTGAAATTAATTGCTGTTAAGCTAATTGTTCTTTATAACGTTCTGGAGTATATGCAAATTGCCTTTATAAAACCTGATGCAGTAGTCTTTGTAAGAACTAACATTTGTATCATTCTCAAAACTTATGGCCATGACTGTACATACACCTGGAAGAAGAAGGTGAACTCCGGCGGACAACACATGCAGGATATCGGGCTCACGATTTACGTGGATCGTAGCACAGTGCATCATTGTAGGGACAGTCCAGATCGGGGATCGCGACTCAGACAGGTAAGTAAACGTGCCCCATAATGTGCATTTTTGGAACGATGACAACTTGATTAAGTTGGTGGTAAGATTACATGCGCTAACTTACGATAATATATGGCTGGAAGGCCATCTGGGCCGGGGGCTTTATGTG
Organism: Engystomops pustulosus; assembly: GCF_040894005.1. Taxonomy (NCBI): domain Eukaryota; kingdom Metazoa; phylum Chordata; class Amphibia; order Anura; family Leptodactylidae; genus Engystomops; species Engystomops pustulosus. The sequence goes on along the minus strand of NC_092412.1, from coordinate 177,739,773 downwards.
AGGGCATTGATTGTAAGACCTTCTCCACTTCCTCTTTTGTGACTGGTTTTATCAGTTCATCTATGTCTGGTTGTGCTATCTTAGGTAAATTAATTTTATTTAGAAATGCCTGTATAAGAAAGGCAGTTTGTGGGTCCTCTGGAGCGTATTGGGGGGATAGGTTGTATAATTGCTCATAAAATTTTTTAAATTCTTCTGCTATTTCCTGGGTTTTCTCTGTAGTTTGTGTGGGTGATTGAGCGATACTGGAGATTGTTGAAGAATCTTTTTGTTTTTTGATCAGTAGGGACATTAATTTGTTTCCTTTATTACCATGTGCGTAATGTCTGAATTTAGCGTATAGGTAATTTTTGGCTGCTTTGGCATTCAGAAGATCTGCTAATTTACTCCTTTCTGTACATAGTTCTTTGAAAGTAGCCTCCAATTTTGTTCTTTTGAAAACAGATTCTAATCTGTATATTTTTTCTAGGATTTCATCTAGTGTTTTTAGCTTCTGTTTTTTGTGATAAGCACCTAGTGCCATGAATTCACCACTAATAAAGATTTTGTGTGCCTGCCAGTTATTGGTTATGGACGTGTCTTCTGATACGTTTCTTTTAAAGAAAGAGGTGAGTTTATCACATATAAGTTTAATTTTTTCCTCAGAGTCGAGCAATGTCTCGTTTAATCTCCATGTTCCTGTCTGGCTGGGGAGAGAGTTTATACTAAGGGAGATGGTTACAGGCGCATGGTCTGAGACCGTTATCGAGCGATTTCTACTTTTTTGATTGCCTCTAAGTAGTTATTATTTAGGAATATGTAGTCAAGTCTTTGGAATGAATGGTGAACCTGGAAATAGAAGGAGTTGTCCTTCTCCTGTGGGTGTAAGGTTCTCCATGTATCTATCAGTGAATAAGTGTGTAGTGTTTTCATGATACTTGCCAAAGCTCTTTGTGAGTGCTCTGACTTTCCAGTAGACGTGTCAAGGATTGGATTTAAAGCTATATTTAGGTCACCTCCCACTATCCACATGCCCTCTGCATAAGTGTTCAACTTCTCCAATGTGTCCCTTTTCCAATTCACTTGGTTCGTGTTGGGAGCATATAAGTTCGCCAACGTGACCTTGGTTGGACCTATTTTACCTAGAACAAATAAGAACCTTCCATCCGGGTCTTGATAGCTTGATATTTGTTTGAATGGAACTTTTTTGTTAATCGCTATGGTAACACCCCTACTTGCCTGTGTGTGGCAACTATGGAACCATTGGTTGAAGTGGCATGTGGGTAGGTTGGGAAGTTTCCCCAGTTTAAAGTGTGATTCCTGTATAAAGCAGATATCTGTCTTCATTTTCTTTATCAGAGTCATTATCTGCGATCTTTTTTGCGGGATATTTAAACCCTTGACATTAAATGACGTTACATTACCGTATTTTTCGCCCTATACGGCGCACCGGACTATAAGGCGCATTAGTCCGATGCGCCTTATATATGTAATAATTCCATGGCGTGGCGGAGGCGGAGGCCCGACGGGACGCGATGGGACGCGACGCCGAGACGCGACGGGGAACGCGGGGAAGGTGAGCGGGGAAGGTGAGGGGGAGGTGGAGGAGGGCAGCGGACCATACTTACATAGGTCCCCGCTACCGGAGACAGCAGATCTCCAGCGGGAACTGCAGACCACGCGGCAGAAGTTGTTCGTGCCGCGTGGTCTGCAGTTCCCGCTGGAGATCTGCTGTCTCCGGTAGCGGGGACCTGTGTAAGTATGGTCCGCTGCCCAGCGCCATACATAGGGCGCACCGGAAAATACGGAAATTATTGTCATTTTCTAGTGTTACAATTAGCTATAATATATCGGCCAACTGTACAGAATTTCCTAACTTTTGCAATGACATCTGTTGGGAATAGGGGTATGGGGGTGTAACCAGAACTCATATACACTGTACTAGAAATACTATTATCGTATAGAATGATTTTTACCATTCTTTGTTTCATCCTACCCTTATAAAACCGTATGAGGTTTCAAATGGAGGATGAGAAAAAGTGAATAAGCAGGAGTAATACCTTCACCACACACTTGTCTGTCTAGTGTATGGCGGGGTATTAGTCAGGGGGGGGATGTAGTGTCCTGATCGAGGTGGAGTGATATGATCCAATTGTGAGATCACAGCTGAGTGGGGGGGAGTTTGTACAGTCCTCTTGGGACCATTGTAGAAAGTATCACAGGGGAGAACCCTTTTGTGTAAGAGGGGTGTTTGATTCTGGGGAGAACCATTTTTGCCGACCAATAACGTAGCATAAACAGTAGAGTTGAAACCTCAACTCAAACATTAAACCACATAATATTTTCTAACAAGATTGCTCTTGTGTGCCTGAGCATGAAAATTGGGAAACAGATGTTACCACACTGGGGATCTTTTCACCTGTAAGTGGGCTTAAGCCACGTAGACAGTTCTTGCATGTCCCTTTCTTTGTTCTTGGAGACTTTGTAGGACCCACTACCGACCATTGCTGAGGTTTTGGTAGCGTCGGGAGCTCTAGAAGGTGTTCTGGGACCGCTTGCCAGGATGAGATCTCTAAAGGGTTAATATCCACTATGTCCCATGCCTGCAAAAGATCTTCAGGGATTCGGATAGTACACCTTTTCCCTCTAAACTGAAAAGTAAGACCAAAAGGATACAGCCAGCGAAATAAAATCTTGTTGCTCCTCAGATAATCTGTTAGAGGCTTCAACATTCTTCTCTTGTTTAGCGTGGATGATGCTAGGTCCTGAAAGAAGCTGATCTTGTCTCCTCTAAACATGAATTCTCCTCTTTCTCGAGCTGCTCTTAAGATGGTGGCTGCGTAACAGCCCGCATATTACATCTCGCGGTGGGTCGTCATGTTTGGGTACTGGTCTCAATGCTCTGTGTATGCGTTCTATGCGTATCTGCTTTGCCCTTTCCAGGGATAATAGATCAGCAAACATGTCAATGGCAGCTTTCTGCAGATCATCATATAAGATTGTCTCTGGGACCCCTTTTATTCGCACATTTTTTCTCCTGCTCCGATTTTCCTGATCTTCTAGCAGGGAGAAGGCAGAATTTATTGCTCTCAGTTGTGCTCTATATCCTTCCTCCATAGCTGTACTGTGGTTGATAATGGCGTCATGTGTTTCCTCTAGCGCTTCTACTCTTTTCCCTATCTGTTTTATCTCTGCCTTAAGGTCAGATAGCTCTTTAGCGACCGGGGTTAAGGCTTGGAATAAAGTCTTTTTAAGAAAAGATCTGGAAAGGGGTACCTCTGAGGAAGCTGCTGCGTCACTATTACCCGCCACGCTGTCCAGGTCTGATTCCTCTGGTGCATCGGAGTCGCGTGTGTTTTCCGGCGCCATCTTGCGCACCAGCGCCGGAGGGGTTGCCAGCTTCTTTTTTAGGTACTTATCAAGATCTCCCTGGTGTTTTCGGGATCTGGGAGTCTCCATTCTCTCCCCCGCTCTCTCCTTGGTAAGTCTCCCCATCTCTGCTGGAAGATTATGTTGGCTTTCTGATGGATCATATACCTACACAGCGGGAGCTCACTCACATGCGGCCGTCTCGCTCAGCGGTCAGGCTCGGCCCCCCCGATGGCAAACCTTTTAGAGACCGAGCCTGTAGTGAGCATTTTAACCCCCACCATGCTGGTCAAAATCTAATGCAAAGAAAATGGCACACCCCAAAAATCATTCTGCGGGTTGTTCCGAGTACAGCAACACCACACAAGTGCCAATAACTGACATGCTGGGCACATAGCAGGGCTGAGAAGGGAAAGAGCAAAATTTTGCTTTTGGAGCTGCATTTTCACACATTTGGATTTGGAGTGTCTTATAATGTTCGCCGGGCCCATGAGATACCAGTGCAATAGAAACCCCTGAGAAATTTTACCATTTAGGAAACTACACCCCTCAAAGAATTTATCTGGGGTGTGGTGAGCATTTTAACCCCCACCAAGCTTGTCAGAATCTAATCCTAAATGGTACAGAGCAAAAATTAAATTTTTATCTCAAAAATGTCATTTTAGTGCCTAATATAATGTGCCCAACTCATACCACTTTAGACAAACCCCCCCAAAATCATTCTGCGGGTTGTCAATAGCACTGCAATATCACACATGTGCCAATAATTTACAGGCTGGGCACACAGCAGGGCTGAGAAGGGAAAGAGCAAAATTTTGCTTTTGGAGCAACGTTTTCAGACATTTGGATTTGGAGTGCCTTTTAATGTTTGCAGGGCCCGTGAGTTACTAGTGCAATAGAAACCCCCTGAGAAATCATACCATTTTGGAAACTAGGCCACTCAAAGGATTTATCTGGGGTGTGGTGAGCATTTAACCCCCACCATGCTTGTCAAAATCTAATCCAAAGTAAATGGTACAGAGCAAAAATTACATTTTTATCTCAAAAATGTCATTTTAGTGCTTAATATATTGTGCCCAACTCATGCCAATTTAAACAAACACCCCAAAAATCATCCTACGGGTTGTCGGGAAGGAGCAAAATTTTGCTTTTGGAACACCCTTGTCACTAGACTGGTGTTGGGGTGCCCCTGAGATACCAGTGCAATAGAAACCCCAGAGTAGTGACCCCATTTTAGGAAAGGGCACCCCTCAAATAATTTATCTAGGGTTGTATGAAAATGTTAACCCCTGAGATGCTGGCCAAATAAAGTACAAATTGAAGGGGGCAGTGTAAAAATTGCATTGTTTTCTCAAATGTGTAATAATAGGAAGAAATTTATTCAGCCCAACACATGCCACTGTGGATAAATACCCCAAAAATAATTCTGTGGGTTATTATGGGTATGGCAATGTCCCATGTGTAGCAATAGTCTACAGGCTGGGGACACGGCAGGCCTGAGAACCATTACAATAGAAAACCCCGAGTACTGACCCCAGTGAGCCTCAAAGAATTTATTTAGGGTTGTATGAGCATTTTAACCCATAAGATCCTGGCTCAAATGTAACTCAAATTGAATGGTGTTAAATGAAAGGGAAAACATTTTAATACACGGTTATCTCGAGCAAGGCATGTAGTAGAATGTGCATTTGGCTTTTTGATCAATCAGTGGCAGTTACTAAGCACTGTAATATGTTTAAAAATGAGTACCAAGACTTGGTTTGTCAAAATACAAAAGCATTATGTCATTGTTCTGTGGTGTCCGGGTGGTGCATTAGGGATTGCTTTGCCAATTATTTTGATTTTGTTGAGGGCTATGTACCTTGGCAAGATATGGATTCATTTCTTTTACTGATTTCTGAGTTTCAATGCATAAATTTGTATATTTAAAGATTTTTGCATAAATTCATTCATTTTCTTTTTTTGAGATGCGTTTTGATTTTCATGTTTTTTTGTTTGTTTTTATTTTTTAAATTTGTGTTTGTTATGTTATTTTTGAATGCAAGACTCTTTTTGGAACTTAAATTACCGTATTATAAACACATTTTTACATATTAGCCCATAATAAGTACAAATCAACAATTCAAGTTTTAAACGGCAATGTATTTTTCATTATAAGTCACAAATCAACAAATTCAAAAATATGAATTTCGAAGAGTTTAATAACATAATATTTGCTTCCACTTTGAATTCTGGGTTTTTGTTTTCAAATTTCTGAAGTAACAAAAAGTGCAATACAATGTATCTAACATATTTGAGAAATATTGTTATTTGTTTGAATGCAGAAATTATTGTCTTTAATCATTCATAAAATGTTTTGCCATAAACTTAAATGGCACAAAGTATTATACAAACATATAAGCTTTGAATCCGGAACTATATATATATATTTTTTTTTTTTGGAAAAGGATACAATTTTGAAGATTGAAATTAAAATTCAAAAAATAAATGTTGCATTTGTAACATATATGTCATGGTTGCAATTCCATCTTTGTATCCACCAAAGAGTTTAATAGTTTTTTAATTAAGTAATTTAAAAAATAACTATAACATTTAGTGTATTTATCCCAAAAAAAAGAGGCATCAGTTTGCATTGACATACTGCCAATGGCACAATGTATGATCATTAATGATTTGTCAAGAATACAAATATACCTTCCTCCTTATAACAAGGCACACTAGAATACGGACAACAAATGCTTGCAGGAAGAACCACCAACAATCTAAAGATCAAAATTGGATGGTGGCTGAGCTGTTACCGCTTGTAACGGAGAAGGGGGATTGGAAACACTCCAAACCTCTGGCTCATCACTTAGCATCTCTAATAAACTTGGTTGTGTGTTTCCGAAAATGAGATTGCCAGACTGCAGTGGTCCCCTCCATTCAAAATGTGATGGTTGACTTGACGCCTGACTGGAATAATGTGGCATATTTGGTCGGACATGTTGTGCAGCAGGATGTGTTGCTGCTTCCTGTCTTGGAAGTAGAACTGTGCGAATTGTTGCTTCAAGTACATCTATCCCTGGTATTACATGACAATCAAGCATTATCTGGGCAAAATTAACGGCAAATGTCATGTATATATATAAACGTCTGTTACCCTCCAAAACCATCATAGGCATCCTCCCTGCTCACCCTTTGTAAAAACGAAACTGCCTCTGCCCTGGCTGGTGCATTTTGCTTTTTCTGAGCAGTGGCACGTTGTCAAAGTTGGATGGGCAAATTGGATGGCCGAGTTGGTGGATCAACACTTGCAGGTGGTGAGTTAGACAGTTTGGGCAATATACTGGCAGTCCCCGGATTACATACAAGATAGGGTCCGGATGATTGTTCTTAAGTTGAATTTGTATGTAAGTCAAAACTGTATATTTTATAATTGTAGATCCAGACAAAAACAATTTTGGCCCCAGTGACAATTGGAGTTTAAACATTTTTTGCTGTAATGGGACCAAGGATTATCAATAAAGCTTCATTAGAGACACTTTACAGCTGATTATTGCAATCTGGGACTATAGTAAAGCATCCAGAAAGCTTCACCAGAGGTCAGAGGGGTCTGTCTGTGACTATGGGTTGTCTATAAGTCGGGTGTCCATAAGTAGGGGACCGCCAGTACTCCCCTTTATCTCAAGTTCTAGATTTTCTTCCATTGGATCATTGGAGTTGTGTTCAATATCAACATTTCCTTGACTCTGCAAGGGGAATGTTTCCCTGTGTCCTATTAGTAAGAAATAAAATTAAATATGTACTATCTTTTTATCAAAGTGTGATTTAATTCTTACACATCCTATCTAATATGGCCATGTTTTTTTTATTGAAGATCAATCGGTGTGCTTTCATGTATTGCAATTTGCTTGGATTACATGTTTAACATTCCTCAAATGAAGGCTAAAAGCACCGCCCACAGCTACGGAATGGTACAGTGTTCTCATGCACTGCACTGTAACGCTCCATATGGCACCGCACAAACATTGCCGGTCTATGGGGGACGTATATCCAACGTATACGTCCCGCACCTGCCTTGTGAATGAGGCCTAATACAATAACTATCAGGTGTAAATAGCTATTGGACTACAATCTTACAAAAATAACACCCCCCCCCCCAAAAAAAAAAGGAGGAAGCAGGCAGACACAGTCTCATCACAGAGAATTTTCCAGCTATAGAGCAAAATTCAACCATCTTATGGTATATTGGTATGGTATGGTATATTGCATTGATTCAATGTTCCAAAAATGACTTCCAATGTTTTAAAGGCTTTGCACGTCCATTCCAAGATACATTGTCAACCCTATTTGGATCAAGCAGACACCTTGATAGGTCATAAATCTCCCCACACCCGCCGGCCGCTTGATTATCAGGCTCTCCAGGACATTAGGTATGTTTTAAAATAAGCCAAAAAGAAAAAAAAAGGCAATTGTCAAAGAATTCACATTGGTCATTTTATGTGGTGGACATTGATGTTGTTTTTTAAACACACTTTTGCCAAGCATTGACATAGCATCACACATGACGTATGACACTGGCTGAAATTGCACTTTGTTGTACATTGACATTAAACAAAGGACCAAAAAAAAAAATACACTATGACAATATGGCAAAGCAGAGACATAGATGTCGGGACTATGGACTGTGACAGTGGACATGCTTGGAATTATTATTTCTCAAAATATGCAAAATGTTTTTTTTTCTGTCTAGTGAATACATTTTTTAGTTAATAAAATTGGAGACATGATTGTTGCATTCGTTGTAAACAAATTTTTCAGCTAAAGTTTTCGTTTGGACATATCATTTTTTGACGTTAATAAAAGAATGAAAAGAAAACTTACTGTCGTAATGTATGTGAAGGTGCTACAAACAATAATTCATCATAATGAATATATTTTTTGATTTTGCATGGCGATGAACCACTTTTCTCATACATTGAATGATCTTTGCGAAAATGGTCCCTCATGGAATGCCACCGATTCCGAATATCTGCATCTGTGACAAAAGTAGCGTGTTCAGACTGAGCATTAAATAATAAATAATATTTGTAAATAAGGCTTTTTTGGCATAAATAACAAAAATTAAAATAAACATTGCAGAAAGATGTTCAGAATGCATAAATGCATATGTCTGAACAATCTCTTTTCAAACTGTGTAATTAAACGTTTTATGATATAATTTTTACATTGTACACATTTTCACATTATCCAAAATGTATCAGATTACTGTTTTAAACATGATCTTAACCCCTTTGTGTCTAAGCCATTTTAGACTTTTAGGACCAGGCCTGATCTTTAAAATTTGCCCTGCACCATTAAAAGAGGTTATAACTTTGTGACGCTTTAAAGGAAACCTACCACTTGAAGTGGCAGGTTTCAGAAGAAAACACCGAGCACCAGCTCAGGCTGAGCTGGTGCCGGTGCTTATTTTTGTTAGTGTTTTAAACCGCGGTATCGCGGTTTAAAACACTTTTTAAACTGTATAGCCGGCGCAGGGAGGTACGCGCTCGGCGCTTACCATGCGCGCGAACGTGCGCGCGGCTACATAGGAAGTGAAGGAGAGCCACGCGCATGGTAAGCGCCGAGCGCGTACCTCCCTGCGCCGGCTATACAGTTTAAAAAGTGTTTTAAACCGCGATACCGCTGTTCAAAACACTAACAAAAATAAGCACCGGCACCAGCTCAGCCTGAGCTGGTGCTCAGTGTTTTCTTCTGAAACCTGCCACTTCAAGTGGTAGGTTTCCTTTAACGTATCCAGGGGATTTTGAGACTGTTTTCTCGTCACACATTGTACTTCAGAGTAATAGAAAAATTTTGATAATATCTTTTGTGTTTAGTTATGAAAAAAATTTAAATGTGGCAAAAATTTCTAAAAATTATTCATTTTCAAAGTTCAAAATTTTCTACTTTTCAGGCATATAGTCATAGCACCCAAGTTACTTTATAACTAACATGTATTAATTTGGGCCAAAAATTAAACCATCACAAAGTAATAAATGACAAAATCTCCACAAAGTCTGATACCCAATTTCTCCCGAGTATGCGGTTTACCACTGTATGGGCACAAGGCCGGGCATAGAAGGGAAGTAGCCCCATTCAGAGCAGATCTGCAATGTCACATTTTACAGGCTATAAAATGTTTATTTTTTTGTAATTTGGACATATGGAAGATTATTTTTTTGTGGATGAGATCCACTTTTCAGGTACACCATTTATGGGGGGCTAAATAGCTAATAATCAGATTTTATTAACTCTTTCTTGGTGGTGGTTAAAAAGAATTAATTAATTCTTGTTTATGGTTTGAGCATTTTTTTCACCGGACGTTCATCGTACCATAAAAATAATGTGTTATCTTTATTCTATTGGTCATCACTAGAGATGAGCGAGCACTAAAATGCTCGGGTGCTCGTTATTCGAGATGAACTTTTCCCGATGCTCGAGTGCTCGTCTTGAATAACGAACCCCATTGAAGTCAATGGGAGACTTGAGCATTTTTCAAGGGGACCAAGGGTCTGCACAGTGAAGCTTGGCCAAACACCTGGAAACCTCAGAAAATGATGGAAACACCACGGAAATGGTCAGGAAACAGCAGGGGCAGCATGCATGGATGCCTCTGAGGCTGCTTAATCGCACCATTATGCCAAAATTATAGGCAATAGCATAGCGATGACAGAGTGACCGAATGAGGCTAGATAGCATCTAAAACATCCAATAATTGACCCTGACACTATAGAAGACGGCACGCAGAGGTAGCGGCAGCAGCGGCAGGCTAGAGAGTGGCATGGCGACATACCCCAAATGGACTCAGGCTTCAAACCAATTTTAAAAATTCCTTTTGGCGAGGATAACATGTAGCACTGTATGTATCAGTATTTTGCCTGGTTAAGGCGGCAGAGAGGAACCAAAGGAGGTGAGCAAGAAGCGCTGAAATGATTTCCTTGTGAACAAAAGGTTCACAAGGTTAGTCGATAACACAGCATGGTGGCGACATAGTGACCAAGTTCCATAACGTATCTGCTGAAACACCCAAAAAATGAGCCTGACAGCTCGTTTGATAAGGGGACGACATGTGGAGGCAGCCATGGAGACGATTTCCATGATTAAGAGCGACAGTACGGGGCATCCATATTGCGCTGCTATGATTGAAAATTCAGGTCTCCAGCATGGCGGCGACAGATGTGCCGAGTTCCATTATGTATCTGGTGAAACATGTGAAAATTCTGCCTGACACAGCTCATGTGATAAGGAAATGATGTGCTGTATTTCCTCTTGCGCTCAAGCGTCTGGGGTATAGACAAGTGAAAGTTGCGCATGGAGACATTGGTGGACGCTGTGGAGGATCGTGGAGGCGAAATGGACAGGAAACAGCAGGGGCAGTATGCATGGATGCCTTTGAGGCTGCCTAATCTTGGGATGGAGCTGGCTGTCCGCTGCCAGGCGAGCTTTCGCCTGTCCAAGACCCTGTCTCTAGGCTCCTCCCCACCCAAAATGGGCCTGGGGGCCAGAAGCGTTTACTTTGAAAACATTATAATTTTCAAAGCAGGCGGGGGCTACAAACAGCACTTCTAAGAACCTTTTGTATAAGATCAAGTGTAGTACTGTTCTTATAAGTAATTGGCTTGGTTATGGCAGGTGATATCAGACATCCACATCCACTCCTCATTGTAGACTTGAGGAAGCTGACTGACCTGACTACCAGTTCTGGTAGAAGTTGACATCTGGCAGTCTACAATCGCTCTGCGCTGCTGGTAAACTCTGGATAACATGGTTAATGTTGAATTCCACCTCGTGGGCACGTCGCACAACAGTCGGTGAGCGGGCAGTTGGAGGCGGCGCTGTGCTGCCCTGAGAGTGGCAGCATCTGTGCTGGACTTCCTGAAATGTGCACAGATGCGGCGCACCTTCGTGAGCAAATCAGACAGATTGGGGTATGTCTTGAGGAACCGCTGAACTATGAGATTTAACACATGGGCCAGGCATGGCACATGTGTCAGTGTGCCGAGTTGCAGAGCCGCCACCAGGTTACGGCCGTTGTCACACACAACCATGCCTGGCTTCAGGTTCAGTGGTGCCAGCCACAGATCAGTCTGCGCCGTGATGCCCTGTAATAGTTCTTGGGCGGTGTGCCTTTTATCGCCTAGGCTCAGCAGTTTGAGCACCGCCTGCTGTCGCTTAGCGACGGCACTGCTGCTGTGCCTAGAGCTACCAACTGATGGCGCATAGTAGGCCTGAGAGACCTGGACCGAGGTAGGCCCGCAATCCTCGGCGTCGGCAGTATATGACCAGCCCCAGGGTCAGACTCGGTCCCAGCCTCCACCAAGTTAACCCAATGTGCCGTCAGCAATACACAGTGGCCCTGCCCGGCAGCACTCGTCCACATGTCCGTGGTCAGGTGGACTTTGTCAGAAACGGCGTTGGTCAGGGCACGGATGATGTTGTCTGACACGTGCTGGTGCAGGGCTGGGGCGGCACATCTGGAAAAGTAGTGATGGCTGGGGACCGAATACCGAGGGGCGGCCGCCACCATGAGGTTGCGAAAGGCCTCGGTCTCTACCAGCCTATAGGGCAGCATCTCCAGGCTCAGTAATTTGGAGATGTGGGTGTTGAGGGCTTGGGCGTGTGGGTGAGTTGCACTGTATTTCCTCTTGCGCTCCAGCGTCTGGGGTATAGAGAGCTGGACGCTGCGCATGGAGACATTGGTGAATGCTGTGGAGGATCGTGGAGGCGAAGGTGTGGTTTTCGCACGAGAGGTGTTTGGGCCGGGGTCCTGAGCAGGGGGCTGACTAGCAGAGGCAGCAGATGACACAGGGGAAGGAGCAGTGGTGTGCCGGCTGGAGGTGAACGGCCTTGGTTCCATTGAGTGGGGTGTATGCCTGCGCATACTGGTTAAGCTGGTAGTGGTGGAACCCCTGCTGATCCTGGTGTGGCACAGGTTGCACACCACAGTCCGTCGGTCATCCAGTGTTTCTTTAAAGAACCTCCCGACTTCCGAAAATCTAGCCCTCGCCACAGGAACTTCACTACATGAAACATTTGGCGCTGATGCACCAGCTCTGGCCCTGCCTCTCTCCGTCTGGCCCCACCACTGCCTCTTCCAACCTGTTCTGCTATAGGACTCGCCTCCGTCTCAGAAGCACTGTGTTCACCCGGCCTATCAACCCAGCTTGGGTCTGTCACCTCATCATCCTCCAATCCTTCAGTCTGCTCCCCCGTCGGTCTTCCTGCCCTGACAACAACTTCACCACTGTCTGACAACCGTGTCTCCTCATCGTCCGACACCTCTTTACACACTTTTTCCACTATGTCAACAATGTCATGTCAATGACAAGAGCTCAGCAGCAACTGGACAAGTGGTTTGTGACTCTGGGAAGGGTCCAGAAAACAGTTCCTCAGAGTATGCCGGTTCAAATGCCAAATTTTCCTGGGGGCAGACTGGGGGGGAGGAGGCTGAGGAGGAGGAGCTGCAGGAGTGCTGATTTCGGTGACATGGGTGGACTGCGTGGAAGACTGACTGGTGGACAAATGGCTAGAAGCATTGTCCGCAATCCACGACATCACATGTTCACACCGTTCTGGCCTCAACAGTGCTCTACCACGAGTCCCAGTAACTTGAGACATTAACCTCTGCGGCGTCCCCTGCTCCCTCATCAGCAGGTGGTGTCTCACCCCGCCCAGGACCACGGCCTCTGACCCCTGCAGTAGTTGGATGCCCACGCCCTCTACCCCTACCCCTAGCCCTCGGGTTCAACATTTTCAAAATTAAAGTGTAAACTGTAAATTTATTTTTGTTATGTTTTTTTGTGTGTTTTTTTGTGGTTTTTTTTTTAAACAAAACAATCACACAGCAACCACAAAAGATGATGATGATTGCTTTGTCTAGTTTCTAACCTACACTGACAGCACACAACTGGATTTTGTGGTGTGCCTGTCACTTTAAGTTTTGAAAAAAAAAAAAAATCATCAGACTGTGCCTAATTCAATCAAACCCCTAATAAATTGTCCCACTTAGGTGTTTGAGGTAGGTATGTGTGTCAGTAAGAGCTAAATAGAACGTTCGCAAGTCTCCCTGCAAATTTGTCACAATATGGTACTAGCTGCATTACTAGTGCCAGCAAGCCCAGCCACAAGCAAAGAAAAAAAAAATATTCTAGCCCTAAGAAGGGCTGTTGGATTCTTGTAGACTCACTCCTACCTAACAGTCAGCTAATATAACACCTTAACGCTACCCCTGCAGCAGCAGCAGCAGATCTCTCCCTAACGACATCCAGACAGAGAATGATGCGAGCAGCGCAGGCAGGGGCTAGTCTATTCCAGGATCACCTGATCAGGCCAGCCAACCACTGCTATCGACGTGTAAGTGTACCACGTCATGCTGGGTGGATTGCAGAGTCTCCTGGCTTGTGATTGGCTCTGTTTCTGGCCGCCAAAAATCAAAACAACGGGAGATGCCATTTTCTCGAGCTGGCGAGATATTTGTCCGAACAACGAGCAGTTTCGAGTACGCTAATGCTCGAATGAGCATCAAGCTCGGACGAGTGTGTTCGCTCATCTCTAGTTATCAACATTACGGCGATACCCGATTTATATTGTTTTTTTATGATAAACTTGTTTTGCAGAATATAGAACTCATTTTGTGAGAATTTCGTTTGTTTTTGTATCGGCATGTAACAATGGGCAGAACATTTATATTTTTTTGTTTACAGAGCTGGTTTAGATTTTATTTTTTGCGGAACCAGCTGTACTTTTTCTTGGTATCATGTTGGGGTAAATTTTACTTTTTGATCACTTTTTATGCGCTTTTTATGCGGTCAGATGTGAAAATTTATTAATTTTTGTGAGGGTTTTTTTTGTGTTTTTTTTTTATGGTGCTCACCATACAGGTTCAGTCACAATCTTATTTTATTGTACGGGTTGTTACGGGAAAACAAATGCTTAAAAAAACAAAAACAAAAAAAAATGATCGAAAAATTAAAACCAAGAAACAAAATGATTAATAAAAAGCCCAAATAGGAAATAAAACACTATAGATAAAAAAAACAAATAAAACTAAACACCAAAAAAAAAGGTAACAAGTGTGCAACATGACTGTTACGCAAAATAAATCTGGATACATATAATGTAGCACAAAAAGAACGGTGAATGCCACATATACATTGAAAAAAATTCAACAAAATTTCCACGTGCATCCAGCTGCAACAGTAATGTACAAATGCAATTATGGGGCCAAATACGTAACATGAGCCCACAGCTAAGAAAAATATTGCAGCCAAAAAGCGGTTGCTGTGACCAATTAATATATTAAAAATGAATAAAAATGCATTCAGATTAACTATTACAGTATTTAAACAACTATGCTGCATAAAATATATAGCATACAAAAAGCAAAATAGGAAAAAAAACGATTAGGCCAAAGATTTAAAGAAATTTTCCATCAAAAGCAAATCCCTCCAAAAAAACATTTGAACAAGAACAACAAGAAAAAAATAATAAAGATCCTGGTTAAACCAGTGTACATACAATGCAAATTATACATTTGGGCAAAAAAACACAATGGTTCCTAAAGTAAAACAACAAATTTGAAACCAACTAAGCAGAAAAAAACAATATAGAAAGGATGACAGGGAGGAGACACCTACCAGACTTATAATTTTGGAAACATCTAGGCCGAGCCGATGATATGCCGCCATTTTCAAATTCTTCTCACAGCACAAAAAAAAACATTGTTCCTCTTCAGACAGTCTGCGCATGAGCAGTATTGGGAGGGAAACAAACGCAATTACAGTCGAGCCGCACCCTCCAACATCAAAGGCAGCACGTAAGAGCACAGCACACACGCACATACCAACCACAAAGGGCCAAACACAACCTCCAAACGCAGCCAATGAAAGAGAACAACGCAGTCATGTAACGCAAAAGGAACATGGAAATGCAATGAGCGAACAGCAGATGAGAAAGACAACCTAAATACATTACTGCGTCCAAGCAGTGATGAGAGACGACAACCCAAACCAGGTGTTCAGCCGCAACCAAAACGCAACATATGATCCCCCTAAAAAAATTTTTGGCACCATAAAACATTTTTAGATGCCCTTTAGGGATCAGTACAGTAGAAACCCCTGAGAACTTACCCTATTTGAAAACTATATCCCTCCATGAGTAAATCTAGGGGTGTAGTGAGCATTTCTACCCAACAGGTGGACCTCAAGGATGATACATAATGGATAGTGCATAGTACAAAATATCCATTATGTCATCTCATGCCCAGCTACTGCCACAGGAGACAAAGACCCCAAAAAACATGATGGGGGTTCTCCCGGGTAATACCCCATATGTAGCAATAATATATGCAATCGTTCGTGCATAACCCTGGTTTCTCGAGGCACGTGTCACACTGGTATATGGTTTGGTTTTTTATGCCGCTTTTGGAACACACCCTGCACCTCTTCTGTGTCCTTCCCTTGCTGGCAGTTTGGAGAACTTCTCCTGGAAAGTGCTGCCCTGGTACAATGTGTGATGTGGCCTCGCTTCCAGACGTACTAACACTTGCCGCTTCCTGGTCTCTAAAAATCAACTGCTTGACTACCACCTCTTGATATTCCAGGAAAGTTCCCCTCTGGCCTGAACATCGATGTAGCGCGTAAGCATTATACAGTGCTATCTGCATTATGTGCTTCTTGTACCACACCCTCGACTTCCGCATGGCATTATATGGCTGAAGTACCTGGTCCGACAAGTCCACCCCTCTTACGTACCTATTATAATCCAAAATACAGTCTGGCTTGGGGGCTTCTGTACTGGTACAATACAGAACAATGCCTACTCCTCCACACAACACCTACTCCTCCACGCAATGCCTGCTCCTTCAAGCAACGCCTATTCCTCCACGCAACACCTGCTCCTCCACGCTACGCCTACTCCTGCACAAAGCACCTACTCCTCCACAAAGCGCCTACTGCTCCACAAAACGCCTACTGCTCCACAAAACGGCTACTCCTCCACACAACGCCTGCTCCTCCACACAACGCCTACTCCTCCACAAAACGCCTACCTCTCCACAATACTCCTACCCCTTCACGCTACACCTATCCCTCCACGCTACGCCTACTCCTCCACGCTACGCATCCCCGTTGGTAATACAACTCCTCCTCTATTTTTCATGTTTTATGTGGACAGCGCATTTCGAGGACGGATTGTCCTCTTCATCAGGTCCAATAAATATAAATAGTACACTAGAATGAGATCACAATAAAACAATAAAAACATATAAGTATGAGAAATAAATAAGCATATGGGGATAATTGGTATAAAATGTCATGGTTTGCAAGAATAAGATACATAAATAGATAGATATATACATACATAGCAGTTCATATATGTTCATATATTCATACATAAGTGATTGGTAAATACATACAAAGCAGTTCATATGTATACACATATAGGTCTAGTTTATATACACTTATGTATATAATCCCCACATATATAGTATCACCGCCTCTGTAACAACCCGTAGAATAAAATTATATCATTATTGAACCACACGCGATGAACGCTGTAAAAAACTGTAAAAAAAACCCCAAAATTATGATTTTTAACTATTGAATCCTACAAAAAATGCAATAAAAAGTGATGAAAAATACATATCTACTCCAGAATGAAACTGTTGCAAAGTACAACATGTCCCGCACAAAACAAGCTCCGTAGCCAAAAAAGTAAAAATGTTATGCCACTTGAAAGACGGCAATGCAAAAATGGTGGATTTTTCCCCACAATAGGGTTTTATTTGGCAAATTTAGTAAAACAAAAGAAAAAATATTCAGGTATGGTAACCCCGTAATTGTATCGACCCATAGAATAAAGATAACATGATTATTAAGATTTATGGTGAACACAAAAAATAAGAGGAAAAAATCCTGTACAGAATTGATGCTTTTCTACTCCTGCCCTCAAAAAAAAGTTCCTACATTTTCAACAATAGGGAATACCAACCCCAAAATGGCAACACTGGAAAAAGCATCTCATCCCACAAAAAAAATGTCTTCACATGGCCATAATAACAAAAAAAGCAAAAATTTTATGGCCTGCAAAAGGGGCCAATGAGGAAACTAAAATCCTGGCAGCTGCAGGACGCTCCTTCCCTTCTGCGCCTCGCTGTGCGCCCCTACAACAAATAACAGCCACATGTGGGGGGGGGGTCTCTGTACTCAGGAGAAATTGCATAATAAATTATAAGGTAGGTTTTCTCTTTTTATCTTTTGGAAATGTGTAAATCTTAGGGCTAAATGAATGTATAACCGACAAAATTTGACCATTCTAAATTTCACCTCCATTTTGATGTAATTACTATGAAGATCTCAAGGGGTTAACAATCTTCCTAAAAACTGTTTATCATAGGTTGAGGGGTGCAGATTTGAAAATGGGTCAATTATTTAGGGGATTTTTGATGTTGAATATGTAAAATTTATTTCAAAACAGTATTTATCCCGAAATAGTCAATTCTGAAAATATTGAAAATCGATATTCAATTTGTAAGCCGCGTGACATCAAATAAATTATCGAGACATTTCAATTGTAAAGTAGACAAATTGGAAATGTTATTCAGCAACTTATTTAGGTGGTAAATCTATCTGCCTGAAAACGCAATGATTTCAAATTTCAAAAATGGGAAATTTTTCAAAAAAATTCATAATTTTTTCTTTTTCTTTGTAAATAAACGCAAAACTTATCAGCCAAAATTTATGACTAAAGTGAAGTACAACATGTGGGGAAAAAACACTCTCATGATTGTTTTGATAAATAACAGTGTTCCAAAGTTATAACCATATAAAGCAACACATGTCAGAATCCAAAAAATGATGCTGAGCCTTAAGCTAAAAATTGGCTACGTCCTTAAGGGGTTAAAGTATTTTAGTTTGTGGGAGAAGCTCGGGTTACCCAGAAGGTGGATTTGCTCAAAGGCTCCCATGAACAGGTTGGCATAACAGGGGGCGAATCTGGTCCCCTTTATTTCCGAAGGAAAAGGTGTTGTGTTCCAAGATGGATGCAATACTATCCACAATGAATTTAGCTTCTTCACTTGGTAGTGTGGTGTCTGTGGCAACGGTGTTTGAGACAGCCATGGTACCTAGTTCGTGGGAGATGTTCGTGTACAAAGATGTAACGTCCATGGTGATGAGCAAAAAGTTGGGTTAACTTTGCGGATAAATTGGTTAAAATCCAGAAATAGATCGAATTCCTTTGATATGGTGGATGGAAAGAAAGAAAGAAAGGCCCTTGCTTAGGAGGCTGGTTTCACTTGGTGAGAGCTTGTGTGTGGATAGATTGAATATCTTGACTGTCTGGATTCTAAGGTCAGTTAGTGGTTTGTCCTTTTATTTTTTGTTTTTGTTTCGGCCCCCTCTGAAACCCATGGTCCTGCTTTTCTTTTTTGCCTGTTGTGGGCAGGGGAGAAGATGGAGAAGGTGGCTTTGGGGCTGAGGAGGGGCATTATCAAATTCTCAGTGATCGGGGGGAGGGGGGGGGGAGTTCTAAAAAGAAATGAAGCTGTTGGAGTTTTGTGATGGAGGAGTGTAATTAGCAGGGACTTCTCTATGTTTATCAACAGGGTTTTGGGGTGATGTTTCACTGATGGGGGTGTCTCCAAAAGTAGTGGGGCAACCCATGGGAACTGGAGTTTGCGTTGAGGTGGAGAATGGTACTTCAGAATGGTCTGTTGATTTTTCGTTATGGGTAGAGATTTGAGATAGTCTGAAGTTGTTCGTAAGTTTTTGTGGGGAGGGGCTAGGTTTCGTCTAGGTTTCGGTGTCCATGCAAGGGACTTTTTCTGAAATAGAGGAACTCGTTGTGGTTTTCTTGTCGGTCTGATTGACATAAATTCGAGGTTTGGTTGGTGCGGGATTATTTTTTCAGTATTGCAAATGGTTTCTTGTGGGAATGAGTGGAGGGATATGTGGATGGAGGGGACAGGACCTGGGGAGAGGTTTGACATAAGATGCCATTGGATTGACCGATGGAATGTCTATCAAGAAACGAGTTAAGATAAAACTGTAAAGGAGTCGTTCCTCGTCATTAATGTAGACCTGTAAGCATTTTAGAACAGAAATAGAAATTTGAAATTAAAATGAGGTCTTATTTCAGGATAATTTTTCTGCATTCACTCTTTGATACTCAGTTTCAGTTTATTCAATTGCATTCAAACAAGCATAAAAAAGCTTTCAAGAATTTGTTTGCCTTTATTATCATGGGCACATATTTTACTAATAACATTTTGTAGTGATGAGCCCTGATTAGAAATATTTCACTATTTACACCTTACACTCCACCTACACACAGAATACCTACTAAAACCCATTCTGCCTATAAAGGCAACCTGTATCTATATTGTTGTGTAAATCAAATAAGTGTTCAAATTACTATTCACAAAAAAGTGACCAAAGCTACAAAACTGGTGATGACCATAAACATTAGGCTGGTATTTTAAAATTCTATTGGTGGGATAGATATGGAGGTTGGAGAGAGAATCCAGAATGACAGATATATAGCATGGTTACACATGGTCATATTGGGAATGTCTAGGGACCACCTAGTAAATCTGTTCTTGAAGCACGCTGTACAGATTTATGGAGACATTAACTAGATGAAATGAAACTGATTGTCTACACAGTACATCTAAATATTATCTGTCATCCAATGCAGTCACCAAACTTTTTTTTAAAACTACGGACCAACTACACAATACAGTTTTTTCCATTGGACCACTGGGTGGAAGTAAGGGGTCGGTTATGAAAATGAAAAAAATTAAAGATGAAACATTTTACACTTTTACATTATTGTCACTACACATTTACAGATAAGGTTGGAAAATATCCAACCTATAATTTAGGATTGAACAAATTTTTTTTTCCCATTACAAATTACGTTTTTGTTTTAAAGAAAGACATCCATTCCAGGGGCGTGGCCTGGCTATGGAGGAGACAAGACCCGTGTGAGCTCAGCTCCCGCTCTTTCTCTGGGTTATGCTGTGTTTTGACCCAGAGTTTGCCATCTAAGACTCACTAAAGATGGTTCCCAAGAAAAGAACAGGCAGAGCTCCCAGGCAGAGATATCGGGAGCTTTTTCTTTGGACCGGAGGCCTCTCCTGCCTGCGGTCCCGGATCAACACCGGGTGCTTGCCAGGCCTGTGAGGATATCCCTTGTACTACAGGGGAGAGGCATCCGGGTAACCCTGCATTAACCGCCGAATATCAAGCACAGGACCCATACTCCTAACTCTCGGCGTCTATGCAGCGTCAGCTATGACCTGGGGCCTGGTTATACCATTCTCCACAATGGCTGGATAAAGAAGAACACTGGTTATCTGAGGCTTCCTATGGGGCTTCCGATTCCTCGACACCAAGATCCATTTCTCCAGACTCCCCTCTTACCCATTCCCTTAAAGGGGAAGAATCACCAAATCAATTGACATTCAGTGCAGATTTATGCAGACATTAACTAGAAGAAATTAAACTGGTTGTCTACACAGTACATCTAGATATTATCTGTCATCCAATGCAGTCACCAATCTTTTTTTTTTAACTACAGACCAACTACACAATATAGTTTTTTTCCATTGGACCACTGGGTGGAAGTAAGGGGTCGGTTCTAAAAATCAAAAAAATTAAAGATGAAACATTTTACACTTTTACATTATTGTCACTACACGTTTTCAGATAAGGTTGGAAAAAGCCCAACCTATAATTTAGGATTGAACAAATTTTTTTTTTCCCATTACAAATTACATTTTTGTTTTAAAGAAAAACATCCATTCCAGGGGCGTGGCCTCGCTATGGAGGAGACAAGACGTGTGTGAGCTCAGCTCCCACTCCTTCCCTGGGTTATGCCGTGTTCTGACCCAGATTTTGCCTTCAAAGACTCACTAAAGATGGTTCCCAAGAAAAGAACAGGCAGAGCCCCAAGGCAGAGATATCGGGAGCTTTTCTTTGGACCGGAGGCCTCTCCTGCCTGCGGTCCCGGATCAACACCGGGAGCTTGCCAGGCCTGTGAGGATATCCCTTGTACTACAGGGGGAGGCATCCGGGTAACCCTGCATTAACCGCCGAAGATCAGCACTGGACCCATACTCCCAACTCTCAGAGTCTATGCAGCGTCAGCTATGACCATTCTCCACAATGGCTGGATAAAGAAGAACACTGGTTATCTGAGGCTTCCCATGGGGCTTCCGATTCCTCGACACCAAGATCCATTTCTCCAGACTCCCCTCTTAACCACTCCCTTAAAGGGGAATAATCACCTAATCAATTGACATTCAGTCCAGAGCAACCCTCATCACAAATAGTTTCATCTCCAATGCCATACAACACCTTACAGCCTGCTTTGCTCTCTCAAATGTTAGAGGGTTTAGAAGAACTTCGATCATTCAAATGTCACTTGAAGGCAATTTCTACAAATGAAGACATGGTATGCTACATTTCAAGACTCGAACTATCATATAGCATGGAGATAGCAGGGATCAGAGAAGAAGCTCTACAACTGTCAAACAGAATATCAGCCTTTGAAGTGGCACATACAAACCTGCAAGAATGTATGAAATTTCTAGTGGACCAGCTAGATGATAGAGAAAATAGAAGGCGCTGGAATAATATCCAGGTGAGAGGCATACCTGAAACAGTTGAACCAGCCTAACTCCATGACACACTCCGTTGTGTCTTCAACTCTGCACTCAGAGTCCCAGAGCACTCCCCGGTTGAACTAGAGGGGGCACACCATGCACTTCAAGCCTGCCCAGCAGCTGATGACCATCCGAGAGATGTAATATGCCGGGTACATAGATTCCAATTGAAAAACAACATCATGCAAAGAGCCCCTGGAATGGCAAAGATAGGGTACCCATTTGCGGCTCCTTCCTGATCTATCCAGATTGACATTACTCAAAAGAAAGGCCCTAAAACCACTTTTAGACTCCCTATGTCAAAGAGAAATAGCTTATTCATGGAGATTTCCTTTCCTCCTCCAGATCTGCCATTGGAGTAAAGTCCATGTTGTCCGACACCCGTCCGAGGTGCCACAAGTGGCTGCAGACCTCAATATTGAAGTTCCCAACATTGAGACCTGGCTGGCTCTGCCGCTACCTCCAGGCTTCGCAGCTCCACCTCAACCTCCGCAACCTCCCAAAAGAAGACCAAGACGTGAACAGGGGGTTCCTCGAATCTACCCTGCGGGTGATAGGTCTGGGTACCCATATGCTTGAAAGGATTATGGCACTGTATCTTTGAATATCACGAACGGTACCAGACAAGGGTGCCCATTATCCCCCTTTCTATATGTAATGATGATGGAATCCCTGACAATAACACTGAGGAAGAACACGTCAATACAGGGGATAAAAACAAGCCGGGTCACCCACAAAATGTCCCTATTTGTGGACGATCTGCTCCTTTATATGTCCAACCCGAGAATCTCCCTTCCGAACATATGGAAAGAGTTTGAGATCTTTAGAAAACTGAGTAATTTTAAGGTTAATGTCAGAAATACTTAACATTTCCCTGGCAGATTTGGAAGCTAGCGCCCTGAAGGCAGAGTTTGCCTTTCATTGGGGTGAATCTTCCATAAAGTACCTTGGGGTTCACATACCTTCTGACCTTTCCCATCTGGTAGCCTTGAATCACGAACCAATGCTGAAACGTATAGCGGATGACTTGTTTTGGTGGAAACAATTGATGTTGTTGTGGTTTGGTAGAGTCAATGTACTCAAAATGGACACACTACCACATCTCCTATATATATTTCAAGCACTTCCCATACCTGTTTCTAGGGCTTTCTGTGTCTCACTCAACAAGCTTACCACAAAATTTGTGTGGATGGGATACCCCACACGTATATAATGTAGCTTGCTCAATAGGCTGAAAGTTTTGGGAGGGGTGGGGCTACCAGACTTCACAACTTACTATAGGGCATCCATAGGGGCCTGCATTCTAGATTTGTTCTACCACCAAGAGGATAAACTGTGGGTGGTGACAGAATTTGAACTTACCTCAGCCCACATCTTAGGAACATTTTGGTTACCATCTGCTTGCCCCCTCCATGCTTTGGCCTTACCAGCAATTGTGTCATACGTTCTAAAAGCCTGGAGGAAATTTGCCTTCAACCCGAAAATAGTAAATGTCCCAGGCCCCCTCACACCAATTCTAGGTAACCCCCAACTACCCACATTCCTTCCAGTAAACTTAATATTGTGTTTTCCACTGATTCCCCTCTCAAGAATCCGAGACGTAGTAGACGATACTTGGCTATGCCCACTTTCAGACTTTCCGACAGACCCAGAGGAGCTGGAGTTGCCCGCTGATATCCCATTTATGGCAGGAGATCACACAATTATACAACTCCCTTTTCCACTCCTCAATCACATTGCCACCAGAACAAGCTTTGCTTTCAGTTCTTCCTGGGCTGATTTCCAAAATCAAAAAGAGCCTTTGGGGCCATTTCTTTTTGGCTATGCGCCAGGCGATCCCTAGAAAATGGCGGATAGATTCAGCACCCTCAAGGGCAGATTAGATCATTGCACTTAATCAATTCTTTAGGATATTTAGGATCTTTTTTTTAATTAATTAAATTTTAATTAATTTCACATCCACCACACCAGGCAGCAATGTTAGACTAACAGGCACACAACCATCCAACCTGATGGGAGAGGAGAGGATCTACAAGGAAGAATGGCAGAGGATCCGCAAATCCAGGTGTGCAAAACTTGCCACATCATTCCCAAGAAGACTCATTGCTGTAGTAGCTCAAAAGGTGCTTCTACTCAATTCTGAGCAATGGGTCTTAATTAGAGATGAGCGAACATACTCGTCCGAGCTTGATGCTCGTTCGAGCATTAGCGTACTCGAAACTGCTCGTTGCTCGGACGAATACTTCGTCCGCTCGAGAAAATGGCATCTCCCACCGTTTTGCTTTTTGGTGGCCAGAAACAGAGCCAATCACAAGCCAGGAGACTCTGCACTCCACCCAGCATGACGTGGTACCCTTACACGTCGATAGCAGTGGTTGGCTGGCCAGATCAGGTGACCCTGGAATAGACTAGCCCCTGCCCGCGCTGCTCGGATCATTCTCTGTTTGGATGCCGCTAGGGAGAGAGCTGCTGCTGGTCAGGGAAAGTGTTAGGGTGTTCTATTAGAATAGTGTTAGGCAGGAGGGATTCTACAAGAACCCAACAGCCCTTCTTAGGGCTACAATAACGTTATACATTTTTTTTGTTTTATTTGCTTGTGGCTGGGCTTGCTGGCACTAGTAGTGCAGCTAGTACCATATTGTGAGGAATTTGCAGGGGGACCTGCTACCGTTGTGTTTAGCTCTTAGTGACACGCATATCCACCTCAAACACCGAAGTGGGACAATTTATTAGGGGTTTGATTAGAATTAGGCAGAGTCTGCTGATTTATTTATTTTTTTTTACCTTTATTTCATTTTATAGCTCAAACTCTTCTTGCAAAGCAGTGTGCTTTCAGTGTCGGCTACAAAATAGCCATAGGAGAACCCCAATGGCTTACTTAGACCTACAATAGCGTTATATTTTCCTTTTTTTGGTTTGCTTGTGGCTGGGCTTGCTGGCATTAGTAGTGCAGCTAGTACCATACTGTGAGGAATTTGCTGGGAGACCTGCGACCGTTGTGTTTAGCTCTTAGTGACACGCATATCCACCTCAAACACCGAAGTGAGGCAATTTATTAGGGGTTTGATTAGAATTAGGCAGAGTCTGCTGATTTTTTTTTTTTTTTTTTTTTTACCTTTATTTCATTTTATAGCTCAAACTCTTCTTGCAAAGCAGTGTGCTTTCAGTGTCGGCTACAAAATAGCCATAGGAGAACCCCAACGGCTTACTTAGACCTACAATAGCGTTATATTTTCCTTTTTTTGGTTTGCTTGTGGCTGGGCTTGCTGGCATTAGTAGTGCAGCTAGTACCATATTGTGAGGAATTTGCTGGGAGACCTGCGACCGTTGTGTTTAGCTCTTAGTGACACGCATATCTCAAACTCCGAAGTGGGACAATTTATTAGGGGTTTGATTAGAATTAGGCAGAGTCTGCTGATTTATTTATTTTTTTTTTACCTTTATTTCATTTTATAGCTCAAACTCATCTTGCAAAGCACAAAATCCAGTTGTGTGCTGTCAGTGTAGGTTAGAAACTAGCCATAGCAATAGGATAGCATCGTTTTGGTTAAAAAAATAATAAAAATTAAAAAAAAATAAACACAAAAAAAAAAAAATTAAAAGTTTACACTTTAATTTGGAAAATGTTTAACCCGAGGCCTAGGGGTAGAGGACGAGGGCGTGGACGTGGGCGTCCAACTACTGCAGGGATCAGAGGCCGTGGTCCTGGGCGGGGTGAGACACCACCTGCTGATGAGGGAGCAGGGGAACGCCGCAGAGCTACACTCCCTAGGTTCATCATGTCTCAAGTTACTGGGACTCGTGGTAGAGCACTGTTGAGGCCAGAACAGTGCAAAGAGGTGATGTCGTGGATTGTGGACAATGCTTCTAGCCATTTGTCCACCAGTCAGTCTTCCACGCAGTCCACCCATGTCACCGAAATCAGCACTCCTCCGGCTCCTCCACCTCAGCCTCCTTCCCCCAGTCTGCCCCCTCCCAGCAAAATTTGGCATTTGAAGCGGCATACTCTGAGGAACTGTTTTCTGGACCCTTCCCACAGTCACAAACCACTTGTCCGGTTGCTGCTGAGCAATTTTCCGATGCCCAGGTTTTCCACCAGTCGCAGTCTGTGGGTGATGATGACATTATTGACGTAGTGGAAGAAGTGTGTAAAGAGGTGTCGGACGATGAGGAGACACGGTTGTCAGACAGTGGTGAAGTTGTTGTCAGGGCAGGAAGTCCGAGGGGGGAGCAGACTGAGGGATGGGAGGATGATGAGGTCACAGACCCAAGCTGGGTTGATAGGCCTGGTGAACACAGTGCTTCTGAGACGGAGGCGAATCCTATAGCAGAACAGGTTGGAAGAGGCAGTGGTGGGGCCAGACGGAGAGGCAGGGCCAGAGCTGGTGCATCAGCGCCAAATGTTGCCCGTAGTCAAGCTCCCGTGGCGAGGGCTAGATTTTCAGAAGTCTGGAGGTTCTTTAAAGAAACACCGGATGACCGACGGACTGTGGTGTGCAACCTTTGCCAAACCAGGATCAGCAGGGGTTCCACCACTACTAGCTTAACCACCACCAGTATTCGCAGGCATATGAATGCTAAACACCCCACTCAATGGCACCAAGCCCGTTCACCTCCGGCCGGGCACACCATTGCTCCTTCCCCTGTGTCATCTGCTAGTCAGCCCCCTGCCCAGGACCACGGCCCAAACACCTCCCTTGCGAAAACCCCATCTTTGCCTCCACGATCCTCCACAGCATCCACCAGCGTTCAGCTCTCCATACCCCAGACACTGGAGCGCAAAAGGAAGTATAGCGCAACCCACCCACACGCCCAAGCCCTCAACGTCCACATCTCCAAGTTGCTTAGCCTGGAGATGCTGCCCTATAGGCTGGTAGAGACCGAGGCCTTTTGAAACCTCATGGCGGCGGCCGCCCCTCGGTATTCGGTCCCCAGCCGCCACTACTTTTCCCGATGTGCCGTCCCAGCCCTGCACAAGCACGTGTCAGAGAACATCATCCGTGCCCTGACCAACGCCGTTTCTGACAAGGTCCACCTGACCACGGACACGTGGACGAGTGCTGCCGGGCAGGGCCACTATATATCGCTGACGGCACATTGAGTTAACTTGGTGGAGGCTGGGACCGAGTCTGACCCTGGGGCTGCTCCTATACTGCCGACGCCGAGGATTGCGGGGCCTACCTCGGTCCAGGTCTCAAAGGCCTACTATGCCTCCTCCTCCTCCCACCCCTCCTCCTCCTCCGAATTACCATCCGTGGGCATGGCGCCATCAGTCGGTAGCTCTAGGCACAGCAGCAGTGCCATCGCTAAGCGACAGCAGGCGGTGCTCAAACTGCTGAGCCTAGGCGATAAAAGGCACACCGCCCAAGAGCTATTACAGGGCATCACGGCGCAGACTGATCTGTGGCTGGCACCGCTGAACCTGAAGCCAGGCACGGTTGTGTGTGACAACGGCCGTAACCTGGTGGCGGCTCTGCAACTTGGCAGACTGACACATGTGCCATGCCTGGCCCATGCGTTAAATCTCATAGTTCAGCGTTTCCTCAAGACATACCCCAATCTGTCTGATTTGCTCACGAAGGTGCGTCGCATCTGTGCGCATTTCAGGAAGTCCAGCACAGATGCTGCCACTCTCAGGGCAGCGCAGCGCCGCCTCCAACTGCCCGCTCACCGACTGTTGTGCGACGCGCCCACGAGGTGGAATTCAACATTAACCATGTTATCCAGAGTTTACCAGCAGCGCAGAGCGATTGTAGACTGCCAGATGTCAACTTCCACCAGAACTGGTAGTCAGGTCAGTCAGCTTCCTCAAGTCTACAATGAGGAGTGGACATCCCGCTGCTTGGCCTGTTGAAAAACTCTCTGGTCAGCGTGAAGTCGGAAGCTTTGCGCTCGTCACAAGAGACGGGGGAAGAAGATTCCCTTGTTGATAGCCAAAGCACCCTTAGGTCTGTTTCTCAGCGCATATCGGAGGAGGTGGAGGAGCATGAGGAGGAAGAGGAGGAGAATGTTGGAGAGACAGAAGAGGGGACCATTGTTCAGTCCTTCACTGTTCAGCGTGTATGGGCAGAAGAAGAGGAGTTGGAGGAGTTGGAGGAGGAGGAAATGGGCAGTCAGGCCAGTGAGGGGAGTGAATTTTTGCGCGTTGGGACTCTGGCGCATATGGCAGATTTCATGCTAGGCGGCCTATCCCATGACCCTCGCGTTCAAAGAATTTATTCCAGCACCGATTACTGGGTATTCACTCTCCTGGACCCACGGTACAAGCAAAATCTTTCCACTCTCATCCCTGGAGAGGAAAGGAGTGTGAGAATGCATGAATACCAGCAGGCCCTGGTGCACAAGCTGAAACAGTATTTCCCTTCTGACAGCGCTAGCGGCAGAGGGCGTACTTCTGCGGGACAAGTAGCGAGGGAGAGTAGGCGAGCAGGCAGCTTGTCCAGCACTGGCAGGGGTACGCTTTACAAGGCCTTTGCCAGTTTTATATGTTCAGAGCATATATGTATACACTGCCTGAAGAAGGTCCGAGTACCGGACCGAAACGCGTTGCAACGGTATATTTTATGTAATATATTTAAACGAATAAAACTTCTGATACCAATCAGACATCGGAGGTCGTGAGTATCCTTGAGCGCTCGATACCACGCGATTGTGGAAATATCAGATGCTCTGAACATATGAAATACCATCCCCGGTGATCCTGGAACACGGAGGACGGGCTATAATCCAGACGGAGCGGCCGGATACACTAGACCACAAATACTATATGCTGTCATTTATCATCAAACAGGTGAGAGTCCATCTGGACAATCCTTTTATATATCTCTAATCACCTTGGATAATGCACTAGGAGAGCGCTCCTGTCTTTTTGTTCCCTTCTTTGTCTCTCTCCTGTTACCCCGGAGGGAGTCTGCATTGTGTGCATATCCCACCTTGCTCCCAGGTTTGCCAGTTTTATGTCACCCCAGCAAGACACTGTCTCCTGTCCCCAGTCTCGGCAGAGTAGGGCTGATTTTTACAGAAAGATGGTGAGGGAGTACGTAGCTGACCATACCATCGTCCTAAATGATCACACAGCTCCCTGCAACTACTGGGTTTCAAAGCTGAACATGTGGCACAAACTGGCGCTGTACGCCTTGGAGGTTCTTGCCTGCCCTGCCGCTAGCGTGTTGTCCGAGCGGGTTTTCAGTGCAGCTGGTGGCATCATCACCGATAAGCGTACACGCCTGTCGACTGACAGCGCTGACAGGCTGACGCTTATCAAGATGAATAAAGCCTGGATTTCTCCGGATTTTCATTCTCCAACAGGTGAAAGAAGCTCAACCTGAATAATGTATGCACTCCTCCTCCTCATTGTCCTCCTTCTCCTCCTCTTTGTACACTAAAGCATAGGAAACTGGCTATTTTTTGCCAGGGCCAACTGGCTCTAGCTATAGTACTCTATGTATTTAATTTTTCTGGAGGGCCACCTACCCGGTTTTCTGTTTTAAGCAATTTTTGGGAGTGCCACATACAGGCACTAAATCTATTTAATTTTTCTGGAGGACCACCTACCTGCTCCTCTGGTTTGAAAACTTTTTTGGACTGCCACATACAGGCACTCAATTTATTAAATTTTTCTGGAGGACCACCTACCTGCTCCTCTGGTTTGAAAACTTTTTTGGACTGCCACATACAGGCACTCAATTTATTTAATTTTTCTGGAGGACCACCTACCTGCTTCTCTGGTTTGAAAACTTTTTTGGACTGCCACATACAGGCACTATCCAAATTAAATTGTCTCCATAGCAGCCTCCACATGTCGTCTTTTTAGCTGGCTCCACACGTTGTCTCCATTGCTACCTCCACACGTCATCGCCATAGCTGCCTCCAAAAGTCGTCCATATAGCTGCCTCCATACATGGTCTCCTTATCAAACGAACTGTGTCAGGCAGAATTTTGGGTTGTTTTCATGGATTCCACATCAAACTTGTTAACTTTGTCGCCACCCTGCTGTGTAATCCACAAAATATACTGGCAAACTTTTATCATTTACCAATATTATTTCAGCGCTTCTTGCGCATCTGTTTACATTCCCCTCACCTGCCATATCCTAAACTTATAAGAACGCTACTACACTTGATCTTATACAAAAGGTTCTTAGAAGTGCTGTTTGGGGAGTAGCCTAGAGACAGGGGCTTGGAATGGCGAAAGCTCGCCTGGCAGCGGAGCGCCAGCTCCATCTCAAGATCCAACTAACATAGTTTTAACTGCAGCACCTTTAATCTACTACTAGTTCACTGCCTCCATACATCGTCCCCTTATCAAACGAGCTGTGTCGGGCAGAATTTTAGGTTGTTTTCATGGCTTCCACATCAAACTTGTTAACTTTGTCGCCACCCTGCTGTGTAATCCACAAAATATACTGGCAAACTTTTATCATTTACCAATATTATTTCAGCGCTTCTTGCGCATCTGTTTACATTCCCCTCACCCGCCATTTCCTAAACTTATAAGAACGCTACTACACTTGATCTTATACAAAAGGTTCTTAGAAGTGCTGTTTGGGGAGTAGCCTAGAGACAGGGGCTTGGATTGGCGAAAGCTCGCCTGGCAGCGGAGCGCCAGCTCCATCTCAAGATCCAACTAACATAGTTTTAACTGCAGCACCTTTAATCTACTACTAGTTCACTGCCTCCATACATCGTCCCCTTATCAAACGAGCTGTGTCAGGCAGAATTTTCAGGTGTTTCACCAGATACATAGTGTAACGTGTCCCATCTGTCGCCGCCATGCTGGAGACCTGAAGTTGCAATCACAGCAGCGCAATATGGATGCCCCATACTGTCGCTCTTAATCATGGAACCATTTCCGTAAAAACAATTAAAAATAGAACCACTATGCTATTCCATTATTCCTAGGTGAAATATTCAAACGACCCGGCCTGCTTTGAAAATTATAATTTTTTCAAAGTAAACGCTTCTGGCCCCCAGGCCCATTTTGGGTGGGGAGGAGCCGAGAGACAGGGGCTTGGACAGGCGAAAGCTCGCCTGGCAGTGGATCACCAGCTCCATCCCAAGATTAGGCAGCCTCAGAGGCATCCATGCATGCTGCCCCTGCTGTTTCCTGTCCATTTTGCCTCCACGATCCTCCACAGCGTCCACTAATGTCTCATTTCAACTCTCTATACCCCAGACGCTGGAGCACGAGAGGATATGCAGCACATCATCCCCTTATCAAACGAGCTGTGTCAGGCAGAATTTTCAGGTGTTTCACCAGATACATAGTGGAACTCGGCCCATCTGTCGCCGCAATGCTGGAGACCTGAAGTTGCAATCATAGCAGCGCAATATGAATGCCCCATACTGTCGCTCTTAATCATGGAAGTTGTCTCCATGGCTGCCTCCACATGCCTCCATTTCCGTAGTGTTTCCATCCTTTTCTGAGGTTCCCAGGTGTTTGGCCAAGCTTCCCTGTGCAGAGCCTTGGTCCCCTTGAAAAATGCTCGAGTCTCCCATTGACTTCAATAGGGCTCGTTATTCGAGACGAGCACTCGAGCAGCGGGAAAAGTTCGTCTCGAATAACGAGTACCCGAGCATTTTAGTGCTTGCTCATCTCTAGTCTTAATACTTATGACTATTTGATATTTTAGTTTTTCTGCAGAGTGTACATTAATGAGCAAAAAAAACAAACTTTTTTGATCTTACCAGCCTGCTGCGATGGAACGAGTGAAGTATTCATAGAGGCCTGAATACTTTCTGTATCCACTGGCAAATACGCTAGTTGAAGGAGTTGTGTATAGAGGTTTACTAGCCTTGAAAATTGTGCCATAGAATCCAAATTTCTTCAGTGTGGAGAATGTAAATGACCAATTAATCCTGTTGAATGCCTTCTCTTCATCAAATGTAAGAAGTGTACAAGACATCCAATCTCCATCACTGTCTTCAGATAGACCATCCATCTTTGTGCTGTAAGATGCATGTCTCTCTTTTGTAAAATTGTTGTGGACAAATTTTAGCAGAACCGCAAGGAGTCGTTGGGCTACTAGTATGACATACAGTTTGAAGCCGCTGTTGGAAATTGGAGGTTGGCAGCCATGTGCTCTGCCGGCAGGTGCCGCTGCTGACATCATAGTATGTGCCGGCCGGAAGATAACATGGGCACGTCTATACCGGCTGTTACAGGAGACCGTAGACAGAAGAGGAGCCGCGGGGAAGACAGAAGAGGAGCTGCGCCGAGGGTGAGTAAGTTTATTTTTTTAATTGACTCGTGTATAAGCCGAGGTGAGGTTTTTCAGCTCATTTTTTGTGCTGAAAATCTTGGCTTATACACTAGTATATATATATGTATATATATATATATATATATATATATACAGTATATATGCGTGTATAAATATATAAACAGTATATATATATATATATATAGTATATATGTGTGTGTATATATATATATATTTACTGTAAATATGTGTGTGTATATACAGTATATATGTGTATATCTATATACTGTATATATACAGTATATATGTGTGTGTATATATATATATATATATATATATATATATATATATACATAGAGTATATGGGGGAGACTTATCATACGCCGACACCCCTGCGCTGCGTATGATAGCGGCCCCACCCACCTCATTGCGCCAGATTCATCAAGAGGCTTAGGCCTCTCGATGCATCTGGCGGGCGGCCTGGTTGGCGGAGTGTGTATGTATGTATGTATATATGCAGTATGTATAGGCAGTATGTGTATGGATGCTGGGCGTTCCTGTTCCAGCACTTGTGCACTTGCTGCAGCCGGCAAATTTTCATATGTGAAAATGCGCTGGTTGCGTTTATAAACACTGCTTTGGACCCCGGCGGATACACCAGGAGGCCAAAGACACTTGATGTATCCAGCGGCGCTGGAGCAGCGTCCGGCTTATGATAAATAACCCCCTATGTGTGTATATGGTGTATTTATACTGCATGTATGTGTAAATATGGTGAGTGTATACTGTATGTATTAGTATATGATGTATATATGTTATATGTTTGTATATAATGTGTATGTAGTATGTATGCAAATTTGATGTGTATGTTTGGTATGTGTGTATAAATGTATGGATGTGTATATAATGTATGAGTTCATATATACAGTATGTATTAGTGAATAAATGTATATATGAGTGCATAATGTATGCGTATAAGTGTATACGAGTATATAAAAGTAAGTGTATGAGTTTAGAACTTTATGTGTGTGTATATAATCTAAATGTGTGTACATGAGTGCCTAAATGTGTGTGATTGAATAAACGTGTCAGTACCAATATGTATATATTTTTTTAAGGGGAGCCCCATGCAAAAATCTGCAATGGGGCCCAAGTTCTACTAGTTATGCCCTTGTAGCTAGGTATAGTAAACAATTCTATATCAGTGCAAACTCATATTGGCATAGATTGGCACAATGGGTACATGGTATGTGGTTAAAACATTGCATAACGTTACTTAGCATCATTTGTTGCAGTAACAATATGAGTATAAAAGCAAATACTCCTCATGGCAATCAATAATGTTAAGAGTCCTTTTTCCCTAGAAAAGTAACATATGACTATTAGTCTCTCAGAATTCTCTGATACGCTACAGTCCATCCTCTGGACACAGTACTTGAGTGGGGAAAAAGGGGCACCGTCTGTATTCTCAGCATGGGGAAACAGGGGCAAAGAATCTCCTCTGCGATGAGGGGCACTATCCTTAGTAGAGGTAGTTGCATCTGTGTTCAGAAGAGACGGGTGCTTTAAAGCACTAATGGAGAGAAGTCCAACAATGTCTCTAGCTTGTAAACATAATTATAAGAGTCCCAGGAAAGTCTCTCTATAGTAGCATAGAGATTATGGGTTCAGCCCAGTTTCGAAGAAAGCAATCATATATACAAGAAAACAGTACCTGTTTTGGGTTTAAGCCCTAGCACTGGGAAAGCTGATACTCCTGCAGGTATGGAGGAGCCTTTCCTTTAATCTCCCTCTGAAATCTGCGCAGGAGCTGCTGAGTGGATACCTCTAGTTCTTCACTGTCATCTTCACCATTGGGAACTGGAACAAGGATTCAGGTACCTTAGAGTCAGGTAGCACAGCAGGCTCAAGCATGCTTTTCCTCTAGGGTCATCAGAAAAGGAAACTGCAGTTGCCGCGGAAGCCTCTCGGGACAAGGACTCACTGTACACAAAACTGAGGAACAGTCACTAGGTCGAGAAAGCCAGGAGTATCTAATCATACAGGATCCCTGGGTGTGGACACCAGAACAGGAGACGCTGACAGGGGTGTGGAGGAATGTAGATACCTCTTGAGTCAGTTCCTATGTACATGGATGATCAATGTCCAACTTCTGTTTGCTCTGTGCTTTCTTGATGATCTCTCTAGTTGTACAATCTCTCTAGCATCAGCCAGACATCTCTGGTGCTCCTGGATCCAATCAGTTTGAAGGAAGCAGAGGTTGGTAATCAGCTAATATGTCTCGGGCCATATAAGCTGGCAAATGGCTGTGTCTCCCAAACATCAGATTAGGTGGGGTGCCCTGTAGAGCAATGAACAGTGTTATTGTAGAGGTACACCAGCTCAGGCCATTCAGTCATTTGTGCAGTTGGTAGGTTCCTCAGTATATTGATAAGGATCTCATTCATCTTTTCACAGAATCCATTTCCCTGTGGGTGATAGGCAGTAGTCCTCAGCTTCTTGCAGCTGTAGAGAGTACATAACTCCGGAAATAGCTGGGACACTGACCCGGTAACTCGAAGTTAAAAAAGCTGTAGGCTATGACCTTCTTGGTTCTGCTTTGAAGCTGGGATAACACAGCACCTAGACCTTATTTGCTGGCATAGGTGAAGAGAATGAAAGGCAGGTTGAAGTCTGAATACCCTAACAACGGATTCTCTGTAATCCTTTATTTCAGCTTCTGGAATGCAGCTTCTCACTCTTCTGGGCTGTCCGTTAGCTGTCCTTAGGAAGTCTCCTTAGGAGATCTTGTACGGGAACAGCTAGCTGGGCACACTTCAGGATAAACAGCCGGTAGTAGCTGGCAAATTCCAAGAAGCTTTTGACATCCCTGGTTGCAGGGTAGTCGTGTACAGCAATCATGATGTATAATCATCGTATGGCTCTATTCCAGCAGCACTCACCATGTGCCCTAGGTATTTTACACTAGCCTGTAGCAGATGGTTTCAACTTCATCCCAAGCTGGGTCAGGATTTGGAAAACTTCAGCTGGATGTTGTAGTAGGTATAATAGTACAATTTCAAAGTTCTGATGTCCCAGACATCTCTCCATTAACCGCTGAAAAGTGCCTGGGGCATTGCACAAGCTGAAGGGCATGTTTTTGAACTCATAGAGGCCCAATGGGGTGGTGTATCAACTTCTTCACTTCTTGGTAACAGGCAGGAGGAATAGGTTGGTATCTCTCCCTGATAGGATGGTGAGAGCCAGTGGGGATGCTATGCTGGATCAAGGTGGTCTGTCCAAAGTCCAACAGTGTTTGCTGAAAGGCCTGGTGGTGTTGCATATCCAGTTCCAGTACACCTTGCACCTCATCAGCAGGGGTGATATCATCATCCCCAATATTGAGTTTGAGCCACCAGGATTGTTCAGCAGGTTTGCCTTCAGCAGTTCGGTTGACCTCCAACTGTTGTGAAGCTGACAAGGAGATTTCCACCAAGTCTTATGGATAAACCTCTGAAGAGGTTTGGTACCTCCTCAGATCCACTGGGGAGTCTCCCACATTTAACAGCCGAATAGGGACTTGTCCTGGTTATACAGTGACCAGGCTTCTGGCTACCAGGATGGGTAGATCTTCATCAGCTGGTAAGGGTTCCACCATGGCTTGGTAGTCTTGGTCCTGGACACCCATGAGGCTCAGAACCATACCAGCATTTCAGTCCCAGGTCCCATCCTTAATCTGGACTCTGCAAATTTTTCAGTCGAGGCTGACAAACTTTTGTTGTGCCACAAGGACCTGCATTGTCTCGTGAATTGCCTTCCTGGAGTCACTGGGCATGGATGGCAGGGAATTCTGGAGAGACTTAGGCACTTCTGGATGACACTGGTATCCAACCCCAGGGAGAAGTTACCGTCATCATGCACTTGGGATATATCTGTCTCTCTGGAGGACACTGGTACCCAACCCCAGGGAGAAGTTACCGTCATCATGCACTTGGGATAAATCTGTATCTCCCATGGTTAGAGTGGGCTCCCAGTAGCCGTGTAGGGGCACAGTCTTCCCATTAGTAGGGATGATGTTTGAGTAAGTCTTTGGAGGCTGTAGCAGGTTGAGCTGCGTATAGTGGTCACCTGAGAGCCGGTGTCATTTAAGGTTGTTCAAGCATTTTGTTCCATGTGTCGGCCAGAACCGTCACTTGCTCCACTAGGACAGCAAATTATTCTGATACCAGAGGCGGTGCAGCTGGTGGGGCCGGCAAAGCAGTTAGAATGGTATCCTCCAGACTCACTAGCTCAGACTCCTGGCAATCACTCTCCTAGGATGTTGATGGCCATCTCTTTAAACTCTAGAAAAGAAGCCTAGGCGTGTTGGAGAGACTACAGTTTTAGTTGACATTTGTTATTCTTATCCAGAAGCTCAAGAATAAACTGTTCCCGCAGGATTTGTTCTGATCTGCCTTATTAGGGAGCCTAAATTCTCAGCCTCAAGGTGCATGATAGCCTTCCACGAAAAGGCAAAGTCTCCGAGGGATTTGTGGGGATCCTGTCTCTTCCCAAAGAATTGTTGATTTAGCTTGGAAGCCGTATACTTCTCCAAGGTAATGTGCAGCCTATTTAGGATTTGGGCCACAGTCTGATGTTCTACCCAGGGCCAAGACTTGACCTCACAGTGAGCTGACGAGTCTGGATCCCCCCCTTTTGATCCTCAGTTAAAGGGTACAGGGTAAGGGTAGATAGCATCTTGGCCCTAAACTCGGATGGGGTGTTTCACTTCCCTTCCTAGTGGGATGGCATAGTAAGAGGCATAACCATGGCAGCACTGGTATGAGTAGAAGTAGGCGGGCTGTATGGCGTGCTTGGTAGGCTCCTGTGTACTTGGAATGGATGTGGCAACAGGAGTCGCTCCATCATGGCTTCATCATCCTGGTCTCGCACAGTTGTTGCAGGAATACTAAGCCTAAGGGATTGGAAATGTAACAATGTCCGTTGCTATGGGCGATAGCTCGTAGTGGGGCGTGGTCCCTTTTAGACACAGTCACTAATTCCTAACACTGGGAGGCGAGCCAATATACACCTAGCTTTGGAAACAATCTCTCCCCCCTTTACCCTCCCCAGCAGTACTCACTGAGGATCAGCCGCGGTGATGGAACAGCTCTGGTACACAATCGATCCTTCTGTGGATAGTTGGCTGGCAGAAGGTGGACAGCTGAGGTAAGTGGTTCTCCTTTCCAGTCGCAGCATACTCCCCTCCCCCCCAGCGTCCAAACCAACATGTGCCCGGAGTATATACTACTCTATATACTCTATATTCTTAATCTTGTACTGTTCGTAAAATTAATTTAATGATGAACTTCAAATGTGCTCTTATAATCCATCTATAACTAACCAAGTTATGTCGGATCCATGCTTTGTTGATTTTAATAACGCACAAGCTTTTTCTCTGTGCATTAATTATGGTTATGAGGTCTTTTTGGGGTTTGTGCTTTATTATATGTCCGGGCATGACTGCTTTTTGTCTGTGCACCATTTTTTATGTACCCGGCATCAATTTATATGTTTTTTATGTACATGTGTTACTATTCAATTCATGTCAATAAAGATTGCAATATTTTTTATATTTACTCAGATTTGTAGTCCTGCCTTGTTTTCTCCTTTTTAGGAGTACGATATGTAATATAATTATGGTCTTTTGAGGTAGCTGACTTGGTGTTTCTAATTATACAGGGATACACTCTTCAATTTTGTTGGGAATAGGCTCAGTCCCCCCTCTTTCTCCCCTGATTTTCCTGTTTCTTCTTTTGATTAAACCGGCCATTCTCACTTTGCTAGGTTTCTGCTGCATTGGCACCTTCTTTCTCCTTCATCTCTTTCACTTACACCACCACATCCACCTCCAAATCCTCCTCCCGAACTCTGACACTTGTCTAAATTCTTATTTTATTTAATTTGTTTTCATTACTTAATTATTAATTTAATTAATTAGTTTTTATCTTATTTTATTTTTTATTTTATATTAATTATTATTTTAAGTACTTCACCCAACCCAGTTTTTGCAAGGCAATTGCCCTGTTTAGAGATGAGCAGACCAAAAATGTATCGATATATCCATTGTGTCTTTTATTGCAGTGAGAGGAAGGGCCTGGTTTTTCCTATTGCGTCTTTTGTGGCAGTAAGAGGAACTCCAATTGTGGTGGAGATCCCATCTGACATTGAGGGCTCTGTGGCAGTTACAGATGACTACGCTCCTCTCATAGAGACTACAGATGTCACATGCATCATTCTTTAGAGTTTCCCTGAAGATGTTGGTGTGTTAAGTCTTCGCATGTTTTCTTTTATTATATTCAGTGTAGAATTGATAATATCTTAGTGGAAGATGACCACTATTCAAGAGCCAAATCTGTTTTCCTTATGACGAAAAAAAAAAGCAAACTTCGGAATGATTTACTGAAAAGCTTAACAATTTTGCATCCCAGGCTTTTTGTGATCACTTTTTGCTCCCCACCTTCAAGAATCTATAACTTTCTGCGTAACAAATTGTACTTTTCAGTAACATTACTTATTATTCCATGCCATGTACTGGGAAGCTGGAAATAAATTCCAAATGTGGTCAAATTGACACAAAACGCATTTGCATTGCTTACTTCTGGGCTCCATTTTTATGACTTTCACTGTGCGTTCCGAATGATACATCTACTTTATTCTCTGGTGGGGTATGATCACTGTGATACCAATTTTATATAGGTTTTATTGTTAAAAATTAAAATAATGGGCCGCATTTATTAAAATCCCTGCACTAGTTGTTTTCCATGTTCTTTTCAGTGCACACTGCTTGCACATGTATTTAAGAAGTGTCCGCAACACATATTATGTGTTATGTGTCGCAGCTGCACCATACCGGGCGCCACGGGCGCCACAATTCATGAATCCTGCATACTTTTCACACTTCAAAGACAAAGTGCACCTAGTTTGCACTGTTTTTGATAACTGTGTCCCAATGTATACTAAAAAAAAGGATTTTGCCATCTTCTGACGCTAATAACATTTTCATACTTTGGTGTATTGAGCTATGTAAGCGATCATTTTTTGCAAAATAAGCTGACATTTTAATTGCTACAATTTTGAGAACTGTGCAATCACTTTTTATAAAATGTTATGTTTGTGATTTTTACTGTTTATTTATTTTATATCAGTCTAGGGAAAGGTGGGTGATTTGAATTTTTAGGTTTTTTAACTTTTTCAAAATTTTTTTACCTTAGACAGTCTGATTGTTCCTACCATATATTGCAGTACTACAGTATTGCAGTATATGGCAATTTTACATATCATGCAATATGGCAATAAAATTTAACAATTTACAATGGACTTGTCCTCTAGATAACCCAACTACATTGTTAGCTATCTGATTAGCAACAAATGGACAAAGATAATAGAACATGACACTCATTATCCACAGCATATATCAGAAAACACACAACCTGTATTGTGTAGATAACAGCAAAGAAAGGACATTCATCAATAAAAAAAGGCAACCAAACAACAAGAATTCAGCACCAACCTTGTGACTTTACTGACTTTGATTCTTCTGTGTCAAAATGCTGATGGAAATTATATAAGGTAAAGTCATTGTTTTGGCATGGTTGTGTCTTGTTAGTACAGCGTAAGGAACTGGTTTGGTTAGGTGAGGAGCCTTAGACATGGGTCAGGAAGCTAAATATGTTGCTACCCTCTTCTTCTTATGTAAAAACAGTGCTTGAACTGATATTCTGGTATTCTATCATAAGGAATGGAAAGTGTGTTTTCAAATATGTTTATAATATTTACATGCTGTATATTGTTCTGCTTTCCTATAAGTAAAATTTATCATACAAATAACTGATTGTTTATGACCCTTCCCCAAAAATCTTTCAGCCTCCATAAATTGGATAACATATCGATAGCTGTATCGCGGTTTAAAACACTTTTTAAACTTTATAGCCGAAGCTGCTTCGGCGCAGGGAGGTACGCACTTGGCGTTTACCATGCGCGCGACCGTGCGCGCGGCTACATAGGAAGTGAAGGAGAGCCGCGTGCACGGTAAGCGCTGA
Organism: Engystomops pustulosus; assembly: GCF_040894005.1. NCBI lineage: Eukaryota > Metazoa > Chordata > Amphibia > Anura > Leptodactylidae > Engystomops > Engystomops pustulosus. The sequence goes on along the minus strand of NC_092412.1, from coordinate 177,699,476 downwards.
GCGCGTACCTCCCTGCGCCGAAGCAGCTTCGGCTATAAAGTTTCAAAAGTGTTGTAAACCGCAATACAGCGGTTTAAAACACTAACAAAAATAACCTCCGGCACCAGCTCACCCTGAGCTGGTGCTCGGTATTTCCTTCTTATACCTGCCACTTCAAGTGGTAGGTTTCCTTTAAAGTGTAAATAAGGTAATTTGATTTGTAAAGCAAGACCTTTATGAGCAAATATATGAATCTCAGGTGTCTTAGAATCACCTAGATACATGGCTCTTAGCCAGGAGAAAAAGACAATTATTGGCAATCTACTATCTCCTGACTTGGTGAAGAAATCAATCTTTCATAAAGCTGAAATGGCCACAAATTTACAAGATCATGATATTTATAAACATAAATGGCATTTTGTTTCAAAGCATGAAATCTGGTTCATTGTCACATACGCAATCTCCAAATATGTTAGGTGAATGCAACTGTAAGGCGACACTCGCTAAACCATGCACTTCATTAAAGAGGACCTGTCAGCCCCAAAAAGGCACCCATCTAAAAATGCCCGCCAAAATTCTTTCCCCAGCCGCTTTCTATCTATGCTAAATTTATCGTAATGTATCTAGGGAAAGTTTAGGTAAATCTTGCTGGAAGAACTAACCTCTTATCACATCAAGTCAGATCCACGTAACTTCATGCTTGCGGTCAGGTATATTCATCAGGGGGCTGGCACACCTCTGTACCTTCTGGTCGTCACTCCCCCGGGTTTTAGTTCTCGCGTGTGATAATGGCATCCAGTGTGAAAGTGCTCCCAGCCGTGCATGGCAGTAGTTACCCCGCTGGCGCACTCAGCAAGCAGAGCGAGCGTGTGGGCCGCATCACGGAGATCCCACAGCGATTTCACAATATATGCAATGTTGCCAGCTTCACTGGCATTTATCCCCTGTACAGGGATCTGGAATTTGCTGCGGAGAGGTTGCAACGCCACTTCCTCTTGAAGTGGTCCAAGTAAGGATAGCAGCTGGCCTAGCAGGCATAGAGACACCAGTACTTGGTACCAAAGGGTCAGGCAAGTGAATACTCTAAGTCAGTCTGAGGTTGAGGCAGGTGGCAGGTGCAGTCGAGTACAGGCAGAGGGTTGTGGCAGGCGCACAGGATCAGAATACTAGCCAGGGTCGTATATCAGGGAGAACAGGAACAGTCAGTAACAAGCCAATGGCCACACACAGAAAGTCAACAGAAGAAATCACCAAATTGCAGGACTAACAAACTAGGAGCCTTTGCTTGGGCGCTGAGGAGCAGGACATGCTGGGCTATATGGCTACTGGTGCACGCTGTTGGGCTGGAACAGCCATAGCTGGTATACGCCCTGTTCCCTTCAGAAGGGAAGAGAGACGTGGCTCACACCCTAAGGCAGCTGGAGGAACAAGGATGCCTGACAGAGTATACTGAAGTGCTTTGCTGTAACATGGCTGGACACGGTGGCTGAAGAGAAGCTTGAAACGGGGAATGTGACCAGGGACAAATCGCCATTGTTAGAGTAGCCTTACCCAGCAAACAATCAATCTGCAAATACAGACATCACAGAGCCGCAAACACAGTCAAGAATAGGACCTTCTCTGAGTTTTCTTTTCGAGGGAATTAGGCTCATACAAGGGTCTGTGATATCCTCAGCTGTGTTTATGAGCTTATAGAAAGCCATAGGGACAGGAGCAAACTGCAAAAAACGATGGCAAATATGGTGGCTAAAAAAGAGAAAGCAGGTTGCACACAGGACGCTGTTTTATATTGGGTATAGACAATGGCTCTGTACTTGTGTACTGTGTTTGTTCAGTACCTGAGCCGTATGGATGCAAATGTCTTCCATATGTCACCCGTACATCCAATGTATTTGTGGGCTGCAGTGCTTACCCCTGAAGATTGGCTTAAGATTCAGCTTAGTTTCCAAATTGTATTGATGGAAACATATTCTAGTGAAGAAGCCACCTCACTCACAGGCCCACTAGCACTTACTGACAGTAATCTCCTGTGTATACTTTTGTATATTGGGGCCTATGGAAGCTCTGATGCTGCTGTCTTTCGTGCTTTGTGATTGCCTGCGTTCAAGTTAACTTTCCCTTCCAGCAGCCAGACCTTTGCCAGTCTCCTCAGGGTCAGTACCATTTTGATGGAGATAAGGTTGTTGCATTCTCCCCTCATGTGTTGCAGCATTTTTGTAAATTTTTTATATGACCGGAGGTGCATTTTTAACTACCGTTTGTGGACTGTGTCTTTGCAGCAACTGGGAGGTGTTTCATGCCTCAATCGAACTTGATCCAGACAATGTGAATTGGGTCATCTAAGCCTGTGTGATTCTGCCCTTTGTTCGGATACATGCTTGTGGTACTGATGTTTTCCATCCCATCTATCCTTCTGGGACAAAAATATTATGGCAGGCCAGGTGCTGCTGTACTGTTTGTTCGGGAACAGTTTGCTGCCTATTTTGTGGCTCCAGAGTATGAAGTTCCCTGGCAGCAGGCTGCTTGTTCCTACAACTGATGATGTCACATGGGTTGCAAACTTGTATCTTTTCCTCTTTTTGCTTCTTTTTTTTAAAATCTGTTCTTTAATAAATATGTTTATTAAAAAAAAAAAAAAGTATATACTAAACCCTCACGGAAGATAAATAAGCTATTAAACATAGTGAGGACAACTTAGATTATTGTTATGTGTGATATAGCTTAAATTTTTTGTACACATTTTGTGAACATCCTGATCAAAAAAACTAAACAAGCACATTAATAAAATTGAAAGGGCCAGCATAAAAAATATGCCAGAAAACATGCCTTGTATGCCGTAATGGCATATATTTCAGTATTTTATCCCACATTATACTATAACTAAGTACCTTTAACAGTTTGAAATGCATCAGATTTTTTCAGCTATGTTTTTAATAACAATATGAATAAAGTGATGTTTTAATTCATCCCTACCTTATTTTTTTTTATCAGTAAATTTATTTTTCTTTGTAGTATATAATCTAAAAAGATGCCGATCATTCAATAATAATGTCCATAACTAAAGTGGTAGGAAAGGAATAGAGCCTATCATATGTGCACCAGGTTAAATCAATAAATCACAGATTCAGATAACTTTGGCTTGATAGATGATAAGATGAAAGCAAATTACCATACTTTTTTGGAAAGTTCTTGACAGTAAACCCCTATTATATGCAGAAGCGGTTGGTCCACTGAAAATAATCTGTTCTATGTGACCTCAAAAAATTATGCAACAAGCTCATCTTATAGGACTGTAAACTATTACAGGATAGGACTTGCCTAGAATAGGACAGGATAATCAACTTGCCTATTTCAGAGAAGCGTCTCTTCGCTGTTGCTGTGCTTTCCCTCAGGGCATCAATAAAGTATTATTGTTTCATATTGTATCATTATTTCAGCTGATACTACCCTGCCTGCTTGTTTTGGTTACACTGCTTCATCTATTTGCTAAAGAAACTCCCGCCTAAGAACACATTAGTCCTTGTAGTCTACTTGAAGAAAAGTAACCTTGCTTTGTCTTGCCTAACTGTCAGGTAACTGTGAGGTACATTGTCTGGTCCATAGTTTTCTTATAGGAGAAGTGTGTCAGACACCTTTATGTTGATACTGTTTCTGATGTACATGGTAATGCTGTGGCTTCCTTTCATAAGGCTACAACGTGGAGTACATTTTAGTAAATACTCCAATTATACCATGCAGCCGGTCAATTACTTACCCCCTCTTTATTGGAATAATGTGCAGAGGCCAAGAGATTGCTATCAGCCAATACCCATCTATTATGTATGGTTTGCTTTACCAATGCGCTTCATTTAATGTTTTGCAACCATTAAACATTCTCAACTTAATTGTGACTGTTTAAAGCAGCTCTCAGGGGACTCAGACCTTAAGGTCTGCAGGTATCCATAAAATATCTGGTTCCCTGCTGTATCTTGTATTATTGATGCTTACCCAGACACATTACCCCTGATAAGACTAAAAAGCAGACAGCACCATCATATTTAATGGGTTGTCTATGCATTACAGTGTGCATCCACAAGATGCCTATACATGCCAGATGGGGATGTTGCTGAGAAAACCATTCTCTGGTCAATTGTAGGTTGTATCTGCAAGTGTCCTTGGGTTATCAAAACACTTAAGAGACACTCACCAAGGCAATGCAAGATTTTATTGAGTGTCAGATGTCATCCCCATAGAATGAGTCATAGAATAGTCAGTTCAAAAGGGTAGTGGATTATTTGTATAATTCACTATCCAAAGAACCTTTTTGGAGATACTAAGACTAAGCACTCGTACACACATTGAACTTAACTGATTTAATGTATACATATGTATATAATATAGGAAAATGCAAAGCAGTACAGCAAATGAGTAGTGAGTGCACAGCCGTAGGTTCCGTGGCGTGGACCGTTATATAAAAATCCAAAAATAGGCAGCACTCCGAGGTAATGCAAAGTTCAAAGGTGAAGTTTATTCCAATGCGATGTTATACACTCACCGGCCACTTTATTAGGTACACCATGCTAGTAACGGGTTGGACCCCCTTTTGCCTTCAGAACTGCCTCAATTCTTCGTGGCATAGATTCAACAATGTGCTGGAAGCATTCCTCAGAGATTTTGGTCCATATTGACATGATGGCATCACACAGTTGCCGCAGATTTGTCGGCTGCACATCCATGATGCGAATCTCCCGTTCCACCACATCACAAAGATGCTCTATTGGATTGAGATCTGGGGACTGTGGAGGCCATTTGAGTACAGTGAACTCATTTTCATGTTCAAGAAACCAGTCTGAGATGATTCCAGCTTTATGACATGGCGCATTATCCTGCTGAAAGTAGCCATCAGATGTTGGGTACATTGTGGTCATAAAGGGATGGACATGGTCAGCAACAATACTCAGGTAGGCTGTGGCGTGGCAATGCTCAATTGGTACCAAGGGGCCCAAAGAGTACCAAGAAGATATTCCCCACACCATGACACCACCACCACCAGCCTGAACCGTTGATACAAGGCAGAATGGATCCATGCTTTCATGTTGTTGACGCCAAATTCTGACCCTACCATCCGAATGTCGCAGCAGAAATCGAGACTCATCAGACCAGGCAACGTTTTTTTCCAATCTTCTACTGTCCAATTTCGATGAGCTTGTGCAAATTGTAGCCTCAGTTTCCTGTTCTTAGCTGAAAGGAGCCCATCTGCCTCAAAGTTTGATGTACTGTGTGTTCAGAGATGCTCTTCTGCCTACCTTGGTTGTAACGGGTGGCGATTTGAGTCACTGTTGCCTTTCTATCAGCTCGAACCAGTCTGTCCATTCTCCTCTGACCTCTGGCATCAACAAGGCATTCCCGCCCACAGAAGTGCCGCTCACTGGATGTTTTTTCTTTTTCGGACCATTTTCTGTAAACCCTAGAGATGGTTGTGCAAGAAAATCCCAGTAGATCAGCAGTTTTTGAAATACTCAGACCAGCCCTTCTGGCACCAACAACCATGCCACGTTCAAAGGCACTCAAATCACCTTTCTTCCCCATACTGATGCTCGGTTTGAACTGCAGGAGATTGTCTTGACCATGTCTACATGTCTAAATGCACTGAGTTGCCGCCATGTGATTGGCTGATTAGAAATTAAGTGTTAACGAGCAGTTGGACAGGTGTACCTAGTAAAGTGGCCGGTGAGTGTATATACGGTATGCAGTCCGACCAGGGCTAAGAGAGAGATGGTAACAGTCACTGTGATATGGGCCCTCGGGTCCATGGTACTCACACCAGAGGTGGTCCCTTAGAGGTCCGTAATCGAAGCACCAATAATGGAGAAAGTCTACTGTAAGGGTGGGCCCGGAGTCCCAGCCGGAGAGGATGGCTGCTGGGGATGGTCCACCATTTTGGACCTATTTCTGAGAAGGTCGGCAGAGGAGGAATGCAGTGCGGGTAGAGAGCCACGCTCCATTACTGACTGGAGGTAAGCGGTTCTACATTCCACATGCAAGACACTTGTGTCGGCACTCCGGTCGGCAGGCTTGGTGGCGGCCTGTGCGGAAATCCAAGATGACCAAATAACCCTCTTCCTTGCTGGGCCGCAGTCACTCCAGCTCCTCCTCTAAGGTACTTCATGCCACAAGTGCAGAGGGCAGAGCTTAGCGAACAGCCTGGATTTCCCACCAGTTAGGATTTTTGGCAGGTTGGAACTCCTTGCTGTGCCACACAGTCTTCCAGAGGTTGATGCTTTGAGCGCTGCAGCGTCAGATGTAGCAGACACAGTACTTTTGCAGGGATTAACCTCCTGGGTGCTCGAGCAGCGCTCGACAGCATGTGGCAATGAAATAACCCAGTTTATCTTGTAGATCCCAATCACTTGGGCCTTAACACGGATGGCAGCAGGGTTAGGCAGCACAGTTTTTTTGTAAAAGGACGGTTTATAGTGCCAGGATAAGGCACAGAAGTATATATCCTGTTTGTGATGCCGCTTGCAACATCCACCACCTGGCCCTAGCCTTTTCTTGGGGTCTGGAGGCAGGCCGGGGCCCAGACTGCTGGGGTGGCTGAGGATTGCGGCCTAGGGGGCGCTGATGTCATGGTGCTTGGTATGGGGAGCGGAGGGCTGTCCTACAGCCTGGCAGGTCTCCAGCAGGTGGTGTGTGCAAGAAAAAGGAAGGAAGGGGCTGAATTACTGGTTCTCCCTGGGGCAACCCCTGAGTGTCTGTAAGATAGGTCCCTGGGTAATGGGTGAGGGAGCCCGTGGTGGTAGACAGCCATATCCAGGGATTAGAAGGAGGCAACGTTGTGCAAATTAACTCACAGTTCTTTATTGAACAACAAGTAGCAGGCAACGGGCCTTAACAGCCAATATGTATTCTGTTACCGGAGTGGTCGTGGAGAGGGGTCCTCAGGAATAAAGCACCAGCCTCATGGTAGATGCAGGCTGGAATAATTCAGATGGAGCTGTGTCCAAACTGTGGAATCTGCAGCTCTGGGTTAGAGTCTCCTGACTCAGATCTTGGGATTGCTTTCTGTGGCAGCACTCTGTACACTCTGTCCATGTTCTCAAAGACCATGAGGTCTAGACAGACCAGAGAAGACTCGCATAACATCTTACACCCTTTTAACTATTGTGTTTCCAAGCAGAGGCTACAGCTGCAGATTATTTGAGTTCTCCCTGCATTATCCCTTGGGTGACTTACGCAGGCTTACTAGATGGATTTTGACAGGTAGAGGGCCTTATTTGCAATTACCCCCTTGCCTATATGTTGACAGGGGTGTTGCATTCAGCTCTAATCAGTGTAAGAAATTGCATGTGGCTTCTTCAGGGCAAAAGTAGTATCACTATATGCCAGACATGCAAATAAGTGAGTTTTGGAAACACTAAACCAATCCTTTTTATCCTTTTTATGATAGGATTTTTATTCTGGTTTGGAGATTGAGGTAATAAGACTGAGATCTACATGAAACAAACCTTTTAAGCCCACTATAAAAAAAACATTTTAGGTCACTATTTTTATTGCAGTTTCTTGGTAAAGAACAGTCAAAACACATTCTCACATTTTCAATTTAACTACTTTTTTACTGTATGTATGTTTTTTCTGTCTTCTCCCATTGGCTTTTTCCCTGACCCAGTTTCTTTTTGTTACTAAGGCTGAAGAGAATAAGCCAAAAGCAAGTGATGTCCTGTAAGCATCCATCACATAACCTCTAAAGCTAAGGGGCATTGAGTACAACTAACTAGACTGGCTTTAGGCAAAACACATATCAGAAAAAGTGTATTTATGACATTTTAACACCAAGAGAAAACACAGTGGAAAACATTTCTTTCTAGTTATAACTTAAGCTATGTTCATCTTTTACCAGAATACTACATTGTTAATTACCTCTGCCAGTATAAACTAAATAGTTGGAAAAATTGGACATGAAGGCGCCAAAACAAGTAGGGTGCATTAAAGATTTGTTGTTCAAGCGGGGATCATTTGTTTTGACTGAGGTCTTCCCACTTCATGAGATCCAAAAAAGCAGCTGGAGGAAAGGTGAATGCGGTGAGTTTTTTTTGTATAAATTAAACACATTTGTTTACAGAACTTACTGTAGTTCCTGTTTCATCAAATTTGCAATCATTCGCTATGCCTCTTTTTAGTTTTATTTTGTGAAAATCTCTGCTGTGTGGTTAACTAAAAAATTCACTAATAATTCAGTTTTAAAAAAATAACTAAGAAGTTGACTCCTAATCTGAGAAGCAGATCCACCATATCCACCATAGCACACAACAAAATCGGCTCAGTGAACCTTTGAGAAACAGTGCCTAACACAAGATATGAAACAATCTGCATTGTGTTATGATGGACCTGAGCAGCTTATGGGTGCAGGTGCCTAGTGTTGGCCCTCTCCGGTTAGATATTGATGGCTTATTCTGAAATAGGCTATCAATACAAGTTTGTGGAAAACACCTTTAAAAGACATCTACCATCATAAATGTAAGAAAAAGAGTCTCACATACCCTGGCTTGTCTGTGAGGTGGAGCCTTCCACGGCGTCTGGCATGTAGAGCAGTCCCAAGAGAATATGAAAAACAGCCGGAGCACATCCAAATACGATCCAACGTTTTTTATTACATATCCATTAAAAATAACACACAATCTTTGTGCGTGGTCGATGTAGGTACACACCTACGCGTTTCAGCTTAGTACAAAGCCTTAGTCAAGGTAAACCAGAAATACGTTAAAAAAAACAGGCTTTTTAACACCAGTGTACACCTGGCCAATCAATACATCACATCTGGTTAGGTGTAGGTAAACATACTTGAACGTTTTCATTGCATACTAATATTAATGTAGAAGCAACATTGTGTGCAATCAATAGATATATGTTAAATCATTTTTGGAATTCACTCCATTGGGATGTCTGGAATTAAGTGCTAGAATCCAGAACACTTCTCTCTTAAGGAGAACCTTTCTCCAGTCTCCTCCCCTAACTGGGCAATTAACATGTTCAATGCCTTCAATTACGCTACAGAGGCACCTCATACCTGATACGTCATCCTAGAGACATTCCTGAGGTGGTAGTCGCTCTTGAAGGTCCAACTCCTGACATACTAGATTGGCCTACGCTTCCAACTCCACTCGGCTTGGCTGATCAACCTCGCCTCCCACGTCTTCCTAACCGTAGGGCGGGTAATGGTGGTGGGGGCCCCTGCAGGAGGAGGACCGCCCCCACGCTCCCCTAGATCAACTATGAGGACCAGTTGCAGCTGAGCTGAACTTGCTGGGACTACTCTTTATTCTCTTTATTCTTTATATCCTTTTCTCTTTTTTTTCATTGAAGTTGTGGTTTCTGGGACATATTGAATTTGTTGCTTATTCATTACTTATTAGTATTAGTATTATTACTCAGTATTATTAGTATTAGTGTTGGGTGACGTCAGTTGTTATTTTTAGGCACAAGGGGTGTGGACACGGGCTCCCTTTGTAGCGAGACCACTTTCCACTAGGGGGCACATATCCAGCCAGCCTGTATACGGTGTGTATATTTCCCCTCCCACCTGTTTTTTCATAGCTTGTTTCCTTTACCCACTCCCTATTCTTACTACTCTCCCTTCAGTTCGTCTTCTCCTACCCCTTGTTCCCCCTTTCTTTCCCTCCCGACTCGTGTCTGTGGTGTGAGTAGTTGTCCTTCTTGTTAACGTATCCTGTGCATTCTCTTTTTATCATCTTCAGTGCTATCTTATCTTATCCTAGCCCATTGCCTCCTAGTACTCAACTGCAGTTCTGGAGATTTGTTGCAGATACCCCATTATGGCAGCTGTTAAGATGGGTTCCCTGAATGCCAGGGGTCTAAATGTCCCTCAGAAACGCTCACAAATCCTGTATGGAATGCACAAACAAGGGGTAAAGGTCTTATTTTTGCAAGAAACTTATTTTAAAACTGGCCATGCCCCATCAAGTAGGGACCAATATTTCAAAACCTGGTTCCACAGTACTAACCTTGAGTCATGCTCCAAAGGCGTGTCAATTGCAATTCACAGCTCGCTCCCTCACATGATCTTGGTTGAAGAGATGGATGAAGCAGGCAGATAAGTCTTCTTTAAATTTCAGATTTATGGTCAAACTTTCACCAATCGTTTCCCCAGTGGCCGCGTGCAGACACATTCTAGCAACCTTATTGGTGGTCTCGGAGGGGATGTTGGTTGTAGGAGGAGACTTTAATTTCTCTCTAGGTGTTAGCTCCGATACTTTGTCGGGGAAGAGCCACATTTCACTTCAAAAGCTGGGGCCCCTCAAGAGGGATTTACATGATCTGCGGCTAGTGGACATTTGGCGGATACTGCACCCAGGTGATAGAGACTATACATACTTCTCCCCGGCCCACAATTCCTATAGCCGGATTGACTTCTTTCTTCTCCATATTGATGAAACAGCGCTTCCCTGCTTAGGGACAGAGGTAATGGAGGAACTATCCCCATCAACAATTCCCCTTCTGGGAAAGCCCGGGCCCTGGCTGTTTCACCCCGGCCTTTTATAAATCCTTCCAAGCTATCCTCATGACGAAATTCATCAATTCTATCTCCCCTACTACGGCTTTTCATCCTCAGTCACTTGGAGCCAACATTAGCGGCCTATTGAAACCAGGAAAGGACCCTGTATCCACAGCCCGCTATAGACCTCGCTCTTGAACATTGACTTAAAAATTTTTTCTAAGATCCTGGCCGACCGCCTAGCTCCTCACCTCCCAAATGTGATCCTGTAACGATCTGGGTCTGGTTTTGGAGTCTAAGTGTTGTAACTTACTTGAGTTATTGCAGGCAGGAATCGTAGTCAGTAAGGCCAGAGGTCAGAACACAGGAGAGGCTTAGCAGTACAGTCGAGCAGACAAGTATCGTAGTCAGGAGGAAGACGAAGGTCGTAGCACAGAAGATCAGCGTCAGTATTGAGGGAGCAGGCAGGTATCGTAGTGAGGAGGAAGCCGGAGGTCGTTGCACAATAGAGGAGTCAATCGCAGGATAGAAGGAGACAAGCTAGACTACAGGCTGGAAGCACAATAATCTTGCAAGGATGTATTGGCAAGGCTGGGTTTAAATAGGAAGTCCACTCTAGGAAGGGTTGGAGCAAGGCCAGGGAAACAGGAACTGGGAACTGGAAAGTCAAAAACTAGGCCAAGGATCAGCACTGGAGCTGTCCAGAGTGTTGCATAACTCAGTTGGTAGAGCTGCACCCTGGAAGCATTAAACGTCTCACTATCGCCCTTGAGGACTTCTTTCCATTCCGTTTGCACGCGAACGTGATCACATACCTAGGAATACAGGTCCCCAACGACCCCTTTAACCTATACTCCTTGAACTACCTGCCACTCTTGGAACACACAAGGACATCTCTTCATACAACAAAAAAAATCTGTCCTGGTTTGGTCGTATCAACGTCATCAAGATGAATATATTACCCCGGTTCCTTTACCTTTTTCAAGGGGTCCCGATTCCGCCACCCGCATCCTTTTTCAAATCCATCCATTCAGGGTTACTATGCTTTATATGGGGAACAACACACCCTAGAATTGGTTGGCGATATGTTGTCCAGTCAAAAACGGCAAGAGGGGTGGGTCTGCACGACTTTAGACTCTATCATCAGGCATCTACCCTAGTGAGGCTTTTATATTGGCACTATCATCAGGCCTTCAAACAATGGGTACAGATCGAGCAGTATAGCTCTACAATCCCAATACGCCTATTTCCTTGGGTGTCTTACTGATGAGTGGACTTGGAACCGAAGTCTCTATTTCCCTCACAAACTCTGAAGATATGGGATTCCCTGATTCAACGTAAAGTTCTTTCCAGACCACTCAGCCCCCTAATTCACCTATTCCAAAATCTGGACTTCCCACCAGCTTACTCTAGATCCATTTTTTAAGGTCACTCAGCAGGAGGACCTTCGCATGTATGAGCTGCTGGGTGATGCTCCATTACCCTCCTTCAGGGACTTAGCCAAGAGGCCCAAAAGATCCCATGTATCATGGTTGGAACTTTCTCAGCTAGGATCTGTCCTTGAACGACTGGGTCCTGACGCAGCATTCAATGCCTTGCTGACGCCCTTCGAGAGTCTTTTTACACCAAACACCCCCTCCGGAACATTGTATCTCCCAAATATACAGTCTCTTAGCAAAGGAAACTGACAATTCTAGTCTTCCATATGTAAAGTACCATATGTAAACGACAGCTAGTTAACCGGAAAGAGCTTTGCTGTCCACACTTCCCGGTGAGATTTGGAAACAAAAGCATAGCTTGCTTGCATTCTCCTTAATGGCAGTGCGCTCAGCCATCTCCCGTAGGTGGCGCTCCTCTGTTCCCCCCTGTATCTCATACTGGGCCCAGGAAATGCTTCAGATCTACCGCATGGAAGAAATAATGGCTGATATAAATGGCACAGCAGTGAAATTCCTCAAACTCTGGCAACCCTGGGTAGTGTTTCAGGAATGTCTTGTTTTGGCCCCTTGCACTGGACCTATAGGCTATCATTACTCCTGGGTAGGGATCATAATGTAGTGTATCACATGAGAAATTTATCATAGCTCATAGCACTTCTCAGGCCTAGAATCTCTGATGGCGTCTCCACAACTGGAAGTTCTCCTTTACTGCTCTCAAGATGATACTGGGTTCTCCATGCTGAGATTTCGGCATATACAGGCAGTCCCCGGGTTACGTACAAAATAGGTTCCATCAGTTTGTTCTTAAGTTGAATTTGTATGTAAGTCGGAACTGTATATTTTATAATTGTAACTCCAGAAAAATGTTTTTTGGTCTCATTTAAAAATGTTGGCTGTCATAAGAACCAGGATTAACTATAAAGCTTTTCATTGCAGACACCTTTAAGCCTAGGGCTAAAGTAGAGTAAATTACCAACATCCATAGGTAATTTATATAAATACAAATAATCAATCACACATCCAAAATGGTACTACAAGCACGAAGAAAAAGCAGATGTGTATAGATAGAAAATAACAAATTTTATTGAAAAAAACAGTTCTTTAAAATCAATTAAAGGACACCTGTCATCAGGTCTGTGTCACTAGTCCTGTCACCTGTACCTGTTGGAGCAGCTCACAAGGATCCCATCACAGCCTTTATCTAGTTATTTCATACATTAATCATTGTAAAATCATCTATTCTTTATCATAGAAATGAGGCTGGTCACATGGTCAGAGGCAGTGATGTCACCCCTGTTCCCCCTCCCCTCTCCTCCCCCTGCTCATGTCTGTGTGTAATGTATAGTAAATGCTGCATCCTCCTAATATACAGGTGAGAGACACAGACATCAGCTACACATGAATCTGACATGTTCTGCTGTAACATGGCTGCCAGGAGCTGCTGTATATCTCCTATACACACACACACATGCACACACAGGCTGCAGGGGGCGTGGCCACCAGCACCAGGAAGCACATCATTATACAGCCTCACAGCATTATACAGGCTGTCAGTCAAGCACTGGGGGTGTGGCTGTGCCTCCCACTCATGAATAGAGTGGACAGCTTGAATATGCTAATGCTTCATTGGACATTTCACAGGTCATTTGCATACAGCTTTAGGACCTCATTGCTTAGGTTTACAGGCATGTAGAGGCACAATGAAGGGATAGAGGCAATGCTTTCTAATGGCAGTTTATGAAAATATATTTAATTTAGGGGGGTTATTTTGCATGACGGGTTCTCTTTAAAAACCCAAAACGGGTATATACCAAAAGGCTCCCCAAGTCCAGACTAAATGCGTGGCAAAAAGATGGCAAGAATAGTAAATATGCTACATATTTAAATACAGCTTTATACAGTTTTTAGACACATTGGGGGTCATTTACTAAGGGCCCGATTTGCGTTTTCCCAGCGTGTTACCCGAATATTTCGGATTGTGGCGCATCGGCGCCGGCATGCACGCAACGGAAATCGGGGGGCGTGGCCGAACGAAAACCCGACGGATTCGGAAAAACCGCCGCATTTAAAAAAAGAAATGTGTCACTTGGTCCGGCCCTGTGAACTCCAGTGCGTTCAGATGCTTTTCAGCGCAGCAGCGCCACCTGGTGGACGGCGGAGGAACTACCTTGATGAATCCACCGAAGAGAACGCGCCGCTGGATCGCGAACGGACTGGGTAAGTAAATCTGCCCCATTGTGACTGGTACAACAAAAGGTGCATTGGCCAACTTGCGTTCTGGTATAAACTAAGCTAATAGGAGGTGCTTAGTTAGAGCAGACAATCTTATTCACTGTGAAAAGTCTGGTGCAGTATAATTCTGTCTAACTGTACACTAATGTTAAATGGTTCTGATAAATCTACAGTAATTGCGTTAAATATTGTGCAAAGTCATAATATCTATTGTTCAATTAGGTGTAGTCAGTTTTTGTACTTAAGAGTGTGACCAAAAAAAGGTTTCCTCTGGTAAGCCCAGGGTACTCCAATTTAACATTGATACCAAATTAATTGTTTAAATGAATGAAGCAGCAGGTCGCTACTATGGTAGCAGTTGGAAATTGAGCAGTGCTTGGCAATTTCCAACAGCTCCCATAGAAGTAAATCAATAAAGGAAGCCTACCACCACATATCTACCTATTAAAGTTCCTGTAATGGATAGTAATATAGCCCTTTTTAGGGCTAATTCTTTCGTGGCTCAGAACTTTTATACATTTTAATTCCCCCAATATGCAAATTTCCTAAATAGGCTAATGGGGCGTGGAGTAGCCGGAGCTGAGGCTACACGAAGTAGCTACTCCACACCCGAGTAGCCTCTTGCATTCCGCCTACCAATCCATCTTCAGCATACAGCTACGAGGAGCTGCGCGTACTCGTCTTTGAAGATGGGTTCTGCACATGCACAGTTGCTCCGGCTTCAGAGCCAAGACTGCGCAGCGGGCAGCCTGCGTTCTGCGCACACGCAGAACCCAGCTTCGCAGATGCAGCTTCATGTGATTGCACGCTGAATATGTATTGGTAGGAATGCAAGAGGCTACTAGGGCATGGAGTAGCCGTGCTATGTAGCCTCCGCACTGGCTATTCCATGCCCCAGTAGCCTCTTTAGGGTATTTGCATATTGGGGGAATTAAAATTTATAAAAGTTCTGGGTCACGAAAGATTTACCCCTAAAAAGGACTATACTACTATACATTAGTGGAACCTGCCCTCGGATCTACCTTAATAGGTAGATCTGCGGTAGTAGGTTTCCTTTACGCGTATGTCCTGCTGCTTCATTGAATTAGAACATGATCCCTGTTCCAGTGATTGGAGGGGCCCAACTGCTGGGATATCCTGTGGATAGGGTGATAATAATACTTGGTTCAGTTGCTTTAAGGTTGCTAATCGTATTCACTAAACAACCTTCACTACCAGCATTCACACAGCATGCAAATGGAAATACATCACGGAAGACAATGACCTGCATCAATCCTGTGTAGGAGTCCAACAGAGTGCTGCTCTATGTCTACCCTTCACCGGGTCTGCAGCGTGGCCTGCAACAAGCCAAGCCTGATCCGAAGCTTGCACAAGTCAAAACCAACCAACTTTACCCGTGTCATTGTCCCACAACATCGCCGCCTGTTGCCCATGCCTCCACCAAGCTGGGCCCAGCAGTAGTCACACATTTGAGCGGTGCTAACGCCATTGAGGTCCCCAGCACCACCCATGGCATCATGCCAGACCACTGTCGCTGCACGATGCCTCCTGCAATAATGCCTCTACCTTCCTACATGCACCACAAGCCTGTCGTAATGCAGAACCCGTCCACAGTGTGGATTTGCAGTTGTCCAAGCCTGTATTGCAGATCCCTCTACAGCACAGATTCTTCAGCCATCCCAGCCTGTATTGCATCCTGTTATATAACCTACCTACACCAGGCATCCTCCACCAGGGCTGCATCCCTAATAACCAGGGATTCACCTAGCCCCTAGGCCCTTGTGCTCACCAAGCCATCCATACCACCTACATGCAGCATAAAAGTCATACCCCCCATGCAAATGGCACCCTTTTTATCTCCACAGCACAAACAAATAACAGCACCAGGCAGTGACGACACCAAGTGGCTCATGTAGCTCATCTGGCGCAGAGATTGCTGGATCCTGGTAGCTAAGAGTGACAGTACGAACAGCATGGGCACAATTTAAGAATAACACTGTACCAATTGCTTCTGGGGTAGCTTAAAGTGCAGGTACCTGGCACCATAGTGGCCATGTACTGTGCCCACCGTGCTGACCTGCGGTCATTCCTCCCCAACATTGCTAGCTGTACAGGTGCCTGGTATGTGACCTATGAGTATATTTCTTGTGTCTATATTAAATATTGTATTGTGTATAGTATTTATGGATGTGTAACAGTGAAAGTGTGTAATGGTGTAACTGTTAATGTGCTTCGTGTTCGTAACTATATATATCGTAACATAAAAATAACATATCTATACAACTGTACCTAAGCCTATCCTATTCTTGTGTAACATTATGCCTGGACACTTTTGGAAAAAAGAATATTCTCCCTGGGATGAATAAATATATATCATATTGCTCTGAGACACATGCAAGTGAAATGCATATTGCACTGATCAATTGACATAGAAACGATAGATCACATTCATGAGTCTTTTTCACTCGGATGCATAAAAAATGCATTTCAAATGCTAAAAAAGGATGCGGGAAAAATGAAAAACACTTATGATTCGGATGATGGAAATCACAGGCAAAAATTTCAGTTTTACATGCATTTCACTCTGACGTGATCTGACGTGAGGGCCTAAGACTGAAGGAACTGCCTAAGTACATCAGTCCCATAGAAATGAATGGAGTACTGAAAATATTCCTTGAAAATCGTTTTGTCATGAGGAATTTTTGTTAATGTTAATGCTAAAACATGAAATACACTCTTATCGTTCTAAAATCATATTCTAATGCTGTCACAAAGCCACATGGCAGCCTAGTTGTACCAAGGGAAATGCAATACTAGTCGTGAATGTGTTATCTGTGCTGTGTAGTTATTGATCTCTATTGTGGACAATACAATTTGCTTATAGTGACTTGTAGTTCTATTGTCTCTAACCAATCTGCATCCCAAAACCTATTCCAGCCTAACAATGTAGGATAAAGAAAGGCAAAATAGATTGTAAATAATATTGGAAACAGTTGAGCTTTCAATGCATCACACATTGGTGTATTTCCATTAGTGATGTATTCAGTGTTTACACAGCCTTTGGGCATTGTGAAAGGCAACATTTTCAATTACTGCAAAACACAAATTCACAAACTGTTCACATGAAAACCAAAATTAGTCAGGGAAGTTTATAATGTATCTAATGTAAGTTTATAATGCAATTATTGAAACAAAACAGTTTCGACCTCTTATCTTTTTATTACTATTTTATATATGTACACTGAAGCAAGGGGGTGAAATAATTAGGGGGCAGAGGTGTAATGATTAAACACATTGAGGAGAAGTCAAAAGAATCTAGTGCAGCTGAGTGTTAAGTGTTGTGTTTAAAGAGAATCTGCCATTGAAATGAACTCACCTACAATAAATATTTAATTAAAAACTGTGATTAAAAAGCTTTGTCCTTATCACTAAATGGTTCATTTCCATGGCTGCAATGTTAAAAAATCAGTTTGTAAATTTATGTGAAACACACCTGATGTTAGTCCAATGATACTAAATGAGTACCCTACATATTCAGTGGTTACTTTATTGCTCTGCCTCCTTGTTCCTGATTGACAGGTCTCAGTGCAGTGCTATGATATGCTGCTGTATGGACATTGAGAGAGAGAAGGCTCTGGTTTATCATTGGGCACTTAAAGTCATGTGTCTAGGGTGATGTCATTTAAGGTCCTGTTACATCTGCACCGTCTACCCCATGTATGAAATCACTGCATGGACCCTCCTTGGACTTCTACACCTCCCCATCCTTCATGGAGGCATGCTGTGATTTCATGTGATAAGATACATACAAGGGGTAGACATTGCAGATGTAACATGACCTTAAATGACATCACCCTGGTCACATGACATGAAGTGCTGAATACTTACAAGAGGGATGGGAAATGGGGAGGAGTAGATGGGAGGGGTCAACCGAGAAGGGTAACCATTTTAGCTAAAATAAGGGAGTCAGTTAGTTAAATGAAATCTACCAATAAAATAAATTAAACTGAAACTACACTTATTCACCAAATGTCCTCTTCTCCAGGATCCCGTCGCTTTTCTTCTTTCATCTACACGTTGGGATCGCTGAAAAAAAGAGATAGACAAAGCAGCCTGGGCTGTTATTTATTCAAACATCATGAGTGACATCACCTCCCTCTCCCATTAGGGAGGTGACGTCATGAGAAAGGTGTGAATTCACCACTTGTTTACCCTTCCTGCATTATAGATACCTCCCTTTCCCATGTTGAAGTCAGGCAGGAGGCTTGAATAATTAACAGCCTGGAGCACGGATACATTGTGTCCCGGAGCTAAAGGCTGCTTTTTCTAACTCCTTTTTTCAGTGAGAACGGGGTGCCAAGATTAAAGAAAACAAGCGCAGGGATTCTGGAGAAGAGGATCTTAGGTGAGTATGTGTAGTTTATTTTAGTTTATTTTAGTGGTAGATCTCCTTTAATGGGATCTGTGGGAACCTGCCACTAGCTGTATTTGTGAAATTGTGGTGAAGTTTCCTTCAAGAAAGTAAAGGAGTGTTGCTTCAGTATTTTAGGTATAATTCAAATTGCTTGGAATTGAACACTAAAACCTGAGAGTAACTTTGAATTTATTGATTTAAGTTCCAAATCAGATGAATATATACAGTGTATATTGGTAGCCTAGTTTTAGTTAAATTCCTGTAAATAAAACTGAATATCCCTACAGCTCTGGACATGAAAAATACTGCAGACTCCTCAGGACTAATACGAGAAAACAATAAAAAACAATCTTTTTTTACTCAATGCTTGCCCACAACAATTTAAAATAAATTCACTTGTAACAAATCAGCTTAAGAGGGCTGGCCGCACTTTTACATAATTTGCTCATGTTTCTTTACTGCCTCAATAATAATCCTTAAATGTTTATCTAGTCATTCAGCATTCCTGCTACTTACTTTAGTTCTGTCTGCGGGATCTGTGGATCTTTGTTTACATGTCTGAACACTGATCTATAGGAGGGTGAGCAGGAGAGGTATAACTCATCCTGCTATCCCCTCTCAGAGGGCAGCATGGTGAAAACAGGGAAAGTCTGACGCTTTCAAAGGAGGCTAGGAGGTACTGGTACATATACATCCAGAGATGTTGAAGGGAACAGATTTAATGAAAAGTAACTAACCCCTTTAAGTAGTTTCTAGTTTCATTGGTTAACAATTTCATGACCAATAACTTGTGTAAGTGCCAAAACAAAGAGTAATTGGCTTTGTAAAGGGTTTGTCATTCCCTCTTCTCCTACACATGGTTGGGTATCACTGGACCTAAAATACGGTGGCCACCTTTTTATAGATAATTAAGAGAATAAGAGATAAGAAATAAGAGAATCTTTCCTAATGTCACAGACAGAATATGGGCTAAGAAGCAAATAGCGCCCATCTTTCTTTGTTCTCTTCTGAGGGTTGTTCTGTGATCTCTGGGCTCAGAGCTGGAATGAATCCTTATCTTTTCCTCAAGGATTCATTTTCACATTGGATTCCTGTCTTCCCACATCGGCTAAGCCTAGACATCAGTGACCTTCCCCTCTTCTCACTGCAAGTCCCTGAGAGCCAAAGTGATACATGGAAAAAATGGAATGCCATGACCACTTGTCTTTTTACACCTTACCTTTTAAACTAAAAGGGTTTCTATGACATTACTATCATGTAAGTTTTAACCTGACTGTAAGCAAAAAAAAAACAATGCTGTCCACTAATTCTGTGCACTCTAACATACAGTATATTATCTCTCAACCAGCCTCTATGGCTGTCAACAGAGTAGAGGTATAGGAAATTGCTTTTAAAGATTTCTGAGATCACATTCTTGATTTGTTGCTAAAGTGGCTGCAGTGGTTGATGAAGTTTCTAAAATTGCCAATGCAGAAGGATGGTATGGTGTGCTTTTATCACTAGGTACAGGGATGTGACATAATGGGGAATGGTCGAGATGCACCAAAATGATAACAATTCTCTTTCCTGACTCCATAATGTTTCATTACAATGTTCCACTGGCAAAGACCCAAGGCTGTCATATTGCAGCAAACTCCCACCGCTAACACCCATGGGTGTGAACCCTTTGATTACAGCGGCTGTCAAAGTCTGGAGGCGCATGGGCTCCACCATATTGTTTTCGATCACCGCTCCCTGTGACGTCATCGGGGAGCGGTGATCGAAAACAATATGGAGGAGCCCATGCGCCTCTAGACTTTGACAGCCGCTGTAATCAAAGGGTTCACACCCATGGGTGTTAGCGGTGGGAGTTTGCTGCAATATGCATCAAACCTCATGTCTGTATGAAGAGGGAGCCCATATATCATTCACAGCTCTGTGCCATAGTATTATTGCGTGGAGCATGAAGAGGTTAATTAGCTTCGAAACTGCGTTAGCTAAAACAAAATGAATAAAAGTATAACTTACAAACTCTGCACCTTAGTTTCCATGGCTCCTCTTCTCCCTGGCTTCCAGTGAAGGAGGTGGCAATAGCGCCATGATGTCATGGTGCTGACACATCATAGAGAATGCGCAGGATATGATTTCTATGCCCGTGTGTTCGTTATGATGCGGCAGCTGTGTTACCTCTCTTATTATCAATTGTATGTGTGTCTTAAAGATGCAAAATACAATTGATTCCTTATCTGCAGTCTAAGGGCCCTAGCAAATAAGGGCCCCCTCCATCCCCGGCTGGGTTGTGTTACACCCCTGTTTGCTAGAGTATACATATATTTAACATGCATATGTGGCATTCATACTTTGCATTAAGTGCTGGGTTTTTGTGTCTAGTACGTTGCATTCTCCCTTTGCATTAGCAATGCAGCCCATATTTGCTTAGTATAGTTACTCCATTAGGCCTATTTTAGCACCAGATAAATACCCTGTAGACCATTAACCTGAATGTACTGTAAATGTTCTCTAACATAATAGCACTTAGTAAATAATTTTTCTGAATGTAAGAAAGCAATTATTGCTAATTATCAGCATTTTGGCCTTACATAAAGTTACATGCATTAAATATTAAAATGAAACAAAGGAAACAGGAACCTACTTTCCTGTTAGTATAATCCACATTTTACACATCTTTCTTTCTTTTTTTCTTTTGTTTCTTTTCTGATCTGTATATCAAAAGTTTATATATGCTGCATTTTGGTGCAACTACAGCCACCAAACATTCCACATGACTTTTCTTTGGGTAAAGGGAAGAAGCCCAGAAGAAGACAATCATTAGTAAAAATCCATGGCCAGGAGTGGTTGGTGTGATGTGTATAAAACAAAAGGTGCTTTTTTATGGTTATAAGTTGTAAGTGTAAAATTAATATTATTAACAGAACATTTTCTCTGTGGTCTACACTGTGTGGTTTTGATCTAGCATCCAAGACATTACATAATGCTGTGCAAAACACGCAGTGTATAAAAAAGGTAAAATCTAAGGCTATATTCACACTGCCGTTGCCCGCCCGTGCCGTACCGTAGCGGGCAACGGCAGTGTACTGGGAGAGGAGGAGGAGGTGAGCGCAGCTCACCCCCGCCCCTCTCCATAGCAACCTATGGCGCACGGCCCCGTATTACGGGAAAAGATAGGACAGGTCCTATCTTTTTCCCGGGTACGGAACGGTACGGTGCCGCACGTGTGCGGCACCGTACCGCTCCCGTAGGGTGCCGTGCGCCCATAGGAGTGTATGGGGGACGTATATCGGCCGTATATACGTCGGCCGTATATACGTCCCCCATACGTTCGTGTGAATATAGCCTAACTCTGAAGATACTTTCAGTCTGGCAGCTCCTATATTTTCCTGAGATTGTTAGACTGGCAATGAACGACTGTGCCTGGTTCATGAAAACCAAACTGTGTGCTAGTCGGATTCCGCAGACTGTGCACAGTCCTGTGGATGGAAGTCATTGCATCATACTGATATATGATGCACGGAGTCCCAGCAGGACTGGACTGATTACATCACGATGATGTGCCAAGTCCCTTTTTATGCACTATGTTAGGTCCATGGAATCTGACCAGCAAACGGACTGGTTTCAACAGACTGAGCACGGTCTTGTGCCACCAGCCTAACCTTATCACCAGTCCTGGTGAACTGCATGAATTTTGCAAAAAGAAGTATAGCAACCCCAGGTATAAACTATATTTTAGTCTAAATTTTTGTTTAGAGTGTAGAACTGTACTACCCATGTGCTTTATAAGTAACTATCGGACTAAAAAAATAGAACCTAACAACATAATTGGTTTTATTTCATGTACGTCTCTTAAAAATTTTTCATTATGTTATTACAACCTTTTTTGTCTTTCCATTTTACCAGATCATCCAATACAATGTAAGTGATAAGCAGCTGTTCTTACAATTAGAGGTGTGGATATTCCATATTGTGGAGTACTCAATGTTAATGGAATGTGCTACTATTTTTTTTTTCAGTGTGTGCTCTAAATTGTATGTCAGTTTTGTCTACAAATACTCTGCAATACTATTGTAATTAAAAATAAGACTGCATGCAACCCACTATATTTTAACCCCAAACCAAATTATCAGCACAAAACAGAAAAATAACTTTTGCCCTAAAGATATCTTTCTTATTTGAACCCACTCCATCAACAATTCAATACTATACCAAAAAATGAGTGAAAACCGGTCCATGGACAATACATCACAACTTGATTAACCCCATAGCACAATAAAACGTACCCTTACCTCTTTTAGCGCATGGGGGAGTATGAAGAGGGCTCACGGCTGAGCTAACACCCATTGATCAGTGAGAAGCATGGATGGTTCCAGAGTGGGAGACCTTTCGATACCTTTCACGACAACCGGCATCCTTTGCAGGTGTTAGTTTTCCTCTGTAACTGGGGTTCTTTTAAATGCCCCAGTTACAGGGGAAAACATGTAGAAGAAAAAAAATGAGTAATTTTTTTAAAAAAGGAAAAAATGTGAAAATGTTCCCCATGGGATTTTTATGACCTCATGGGAGGGGATATAAAATAAAAAAACGCATACACAAAAAATATTAACGAATATTCATAAAAATAAATTTGCATTTCCTCATATAATAAAAAAATCCCCTGCTACACTACAAGCAAAAGCATCGCCATTGTCATGTTTGCCCGAGACTATACATATTAGATTTTAAAACAACCAAAACAAAATAGGGAATTCATTAATAATGTTCATTTTGAGTTAATTTGAAAATAAAATAAATATGTACTATGAATTACAAAAAAAGCCTTTTTTACACTTTTAACCCCAAATAAAAATAAAAATGAAAAAAAATGTTGAAACCCTTTATAATGTTTTAATAAGCTCCATGTGTCCCAAAAAATAAACACAGCAACAAATTTAAAGGTAGCATGCAAAAAAACATATTATGACCCTTAAAGCGTAGCTTACGAAAATTCGCTAAAAATGCCCGGTCGCTACAGACTTTTAAGGGGTAAAGTAATCACTTTGTTTAGTAGTGATGGTACCCAAGGCAATACCATCATCAATAATATTTAAGCTTTTTTCTTGAAACCAAGCAGTAATCCCCCCTATTCATCAAAACCACTGTGCCGTCCTTATTGGACATTTCTATCGCAACATCATCACAATTTTTTAGTTCAGACAAAGCCACAAAATGTTCCATAGACAAATTTCTTTTGTATTTCATGGTAGTATCTGAACGGGTGCTCCAGAAACCCACATCCCCTCTCCGCTCCCCAGGATCCCACTGTCAGTCTCACCTTTTCTCGATTCAACGCTAGCTCTGGCAGTCTGGCTTGCGTTTCCACGCCTCCTTGGGTGTGTGCGCGCCATCTTACGGAGATTTAAAGGGCCAGCACTGGCCCGATAATTGGCGCTGGCCGGCTGCCAATTCTGTTAAATATCCATCTTCTTCCTGTGTCCACTGCCGTATCGTTGTGCCTTATAGCCTTAAAGAAAGCTTGTCCTGATGCCCTGTGCTTGTGTTGTGAATTCTATTGTGACCCCGGTTCTGTTATTGAGTTCCATCCCATGCTGCCTGTCCTGACCTTCCGCTACGTCCCTGAATCTGATCTTGCGCTGCCTGTCCTGACCTTCTGCCTGTCCCAGTCTAGGATTCGGCTTTACGGCTTTGTACCTCGCCTTGGCCACCAACACGGTCAAAGTCGCGCCTGTGAAGCGACCTGATGGTACCACACCGCAACTAGTCCAACCCGCTTTGAGATGGGCTCTGGTGAAAACTGGGTACCACTCAGTCTCCCAGGTGACGGCTTACGTCAGTAGGTCCACTACCCCTGGTGCCTGATAGTATCGTTTTGGAGAAAATATAAATCCTGCAGTATCTTATCCAGTAACACATCTATCGACGATGTTTTGGATTACAGCGAACAGAAAAATCGATTCCTTAATTTGAGTCTGTCCACTTGGCATATCATAGCATCATCATGTGTGTTAATAGTGTGCAGTGACACTATTCACAGAAATTGAAATCACAAAAAACTTTATCATATCATATTGGATTTTAACATGTGGAAAAGGTGTCATTTTGTTGAGTATTATCATACAGGAAATACCATTTAACAATTACATTTCGGACAAATTTATATCACAGATGGTGTAAATTGGTCAAATTTCTTGGTAGGAACATAGTATATACCAAGGGACAATAATTACCTCTGTTCTCTAGTTAGCTGGTGAGATGACAAATTTAAAACATCCAGGGAACCATTTACATTTTCTGGCTCCATTATTTGAAGGTCGGAGGATCGGGTGCGTCTGTGTTTGCGGCCCCTCCTCCATTTTTGAAGGGGTATCAGATATCCCTTGAGAATTTTTATTATGATTTTTCTTATACTTTTTGTAATAAGACCCTTTCATTTTGGATTCCCCTGAATAAGAATGTTCAAAAGTGACATCCGATGAATCCGAATCAGAGGTTGTAAAGCTGACATGTTCAGATGAATTAGTTAGATTTTTTTTTTAAAATAGACCTAGGTTTTTGGATCAGACGCTCCCACCGTCCCCACTCATACACCTGGTCATGTACATAGTCAAAAACGTGTCTTTGAAACTTATTTCTCTTAATATCGTCCTGAATGGCAGTGACCAACTAATGTATTTTCTAATGTATTTTTTTTAAATCCGATTATCATAATTAGTGATCGTTTACTCTTTTTTGAGGAGCTCTTGTGTTCTTGTGTTTCCATTTCCCCAATCCTTTAGGCAGTGAGGGCAAAGTAGGAACAATGATTCCTTATTTAATGTGATAATAAACCTCAATAAGAAGAAACAGTCCAATAAAAGTTGCTGACTCCAGCTCAAACACATGGGACGCTGGGCTCCAGCAGCATGTGTATGCACATAGCTGGTTTTATACAAAGCCTTGCGAAAATATTCAGCCCCCTTGAACTTTTCTAACTTTTACCACATTTCAGGCTTCAAACATAAAGATATCAAATTGTAATTTTTTGGTGAAGAATCAACAACAAGTAGGACACAATTGTGAAGTGGAACGAAGTTTCTTGGATATTTTAAACTTTTGTAAAAAATAATAAACTGAAAAGTGGGGTGTGGAATATTATTCCTCCCCCCTATATTAATACTTCGTAGCACCACCTTTTGCTGCGATTACAGCTGCAAGTCGGTTGGGGTATGTCTACCTGTTTTGCACATCGAGAGACTGAAATTCTTTCCCATTCTTCCTTGGAAAACAGCTCGAGCTCAGTGAGGTTGGATGGAGAGCGTTTGTCAACAGAAGTTTTCAGCTCTTTCCTCAGATTCAGGTCTGGAATTTTACTTGGCCATTCAAACACCTGGAAACTTTTATTTGTGATCCATTCCATTGTAGATTTTGCTTTATGTTTGGGATCATTGTCTTGTTGGAAGATAAATCTCCATCCCACTCTCAAGTCTTTTGCAGACTTCAACAGGTTTTCTTCCAGAATGGTCCTGTATTTGGCTCCATCCAACTTTCCATAAATTGTAACCATCTTCCCTGTTCCTGCTGAAGAAAAGCAGTGCCAAACCTTGATGCTGCCACCACCATGTTTGACAGTGGGGCTGTGTTGTTTTTACACCAAACATATTGTTTGGCATTGTGCCCAAAAAGTTAGATTCTTCCACATGTTTGGTGTCTCCCAGGTGACTTTTGGTAAACTTTAAGCAAGACTTTTTATGTATATCTTTGACAAATAGCTACTTCTTGCCACTCTTCCATAAAGGCCAGATTTGTGCAGTGTAAGACTAATTATTGTCCTCCGGACAGCCCGTCCCACCTCAGCTGTAGATCTCTGCAGTCCATCCAGAGTGACCATGGGCCTATTGGCTGCATCTCTGATCAGTCTTCTCCTTGTATGAGATAAAAGTTTAGAGTCATGGCCGGGTCTTGGTAGATTTGCAGCGGTCTGATACTCCTTCAATTTCAAAATGATCTCTTACACAGTGCTCCTTGGGAAGTTTAAAGTTTGTGTAATCTTTTTGTATCCAAATCCGCCTTTAAACTTCCCCACAACAGTATCAAGGACATGTCTGGTGTGTTCCTGGGTCTTCATGATGCAAAACCCTGACACCATCACAGAGCAGGTGTATTTATACGGAGACTTCATTACACACACGTGGATATTTATCATCATCAGTCCTTTAGGACAACATTGGATCATTCAGAGATCATCATTCAGATATGTTTGAAGCCTGAAATGTGGCAAAAGGTAGAAAAATTCAAGGGGGCTGAATACTTTTGCAAGGCACTGTACATAGTAGGGCCCTGGGCAAAACTAAATGTTAGACCCCAAAATAAAACAGCCTTCTTTTCCCAAACAGCTTTATACAAGTTATACAAATCAATCATCTCACCCCCCCACCAGCCCTCCCGTACCCGGGGATGCGGCCACAAATAAAAAAAGAAAAAAAAAAACATGTGAAAAGGGTTACCCCTTATACCCATCTATCTATCTGTCTTTTTTCCATTCCCTCCATATTGCCATCTCCTTCCCATCTACT
Organism: Engystomops pustulosus; assembly: GCF_040894005.1. Lineage (NCBI taxonomy): Eukaryota > Metazoa > Chordata > Amphibia > Anura > Leptodactylidae > Engystomops > Engystomops pustulosus. The sequence continues at coordinate 177,672,377 of NC_092412.1, read as the reverse complement.
TTGCTAGATTCATATCTCCGGATTTTTTCTACCAAATTGCGCCAATTGCCAATATCCGTTCTTTTTAACCCCCTTCCAATCTTTGACCAGGATAAGGCGTCCTAAGAATAATAATTTCGTCACTAATCCTTTTTTTTTTGTTATTTCCACCATCTTCTCTGATATGTATCCCAGGACGCCCAAGATAGGGTCAAAAGGAAGAACCAGTCCCACATTTCTCCAGATGTCCACAAATATTTCATGCCAATACTCCATTACGTATGGGCAAAACCACATAATATGCCCGGTATCGGCAGACTCTTTCTTACAGCGCGTGCACCTTGAATCTGCTTTCAATCCTGCTTTCCATAATATATATGGTGAATAGTACACTCTGTAGAGAATATTTAATTGTATTACCTTAAAGTTATCATTCAACAATACCCACTTAACCTCCTTATAAATCTTATCCCAGTGTTCTTTACTTAACCCATTTATACATCTCTCCCATTTCTGTTGACTCACGTGCACCACCCCTTTGTTAACTTCCTTCAAAATATCTTTATATATTCTCGATAGGTTCTTTTTCCTATATTTCATAACATATATATTTGATATTTTAGCGTGAGTTGTCGTAATGAATAAACTTCTATTAACTTCTGCCTGTACGGCATGTTTTAATTGTGTATATCTAAAATAATCTACATCTCCTAGTGCAAATTTATGTTTCAACTCTTCAAAACCTTTCATTTTCCCTTTGTGAAATAATTGTGTACTATACTTTAATCCTTTTTTTACCCAAAACCTAGCCGCTTCAAATTTCAATAATTCTCCCAAGTGTACGTTTCCCCATAACGGAGTCCATTCCGTTGCTCCATGGACCCCTAGTATGGCCTTATATTTATACCACACCCAATGGAGCATTACCACTGTGGGGGTGAGCTGTATTGCATTCTCTCCTCTTTTGTTAAATATACCGGACTCTAATGCAGAAAAAATATTCTCGTAGCCTCCCCCCTGATATTCTAATATCCTTTTGAAATAATTTGATTCCCTACATTCACCAATAAACTATATCTGTGATGCAATGTAGTGATGAAAAAAGGATGGTAGGGCTACTCCTCCCCGTCTTATATCTTTCTATCTGACACGTCCCCCTGGTCAAAGAGAATTCGTCCGACAGCCTCCCATTAATTTTTACCTTCGCCTTAGGGTTGGCATAGAAGAGCTTCACGTTGTCAATAAACTTACTTCCCAGATTGAATCGCTCCATTACCTTCCAGAGGAAGGCCCACTCCACCCTGTCGAACGCCTTTGCTGCATCCAAAGACGGGATGGAGCGGCCCTCCCCCTGCCCAAATTGGATAGCGCCAAATAACCTTCTCAGGTTGTTCTTAATACAGCGACCCGGAATAAATCCTGATTGGTCCTCGTGTATTATATCTCTGTGGACATGCAGAGAAAAAGGAACAGAGAGAAACAGCACTACCTAGTGCGAGATTATCCTTGGTTAGTTCGGGGGTGCTCTTGAGGAAGAGGTGCTCTTGGGTGAGATTGGGTACTCACCTTTGCTGGTTGTGCTAGAGACAGGCACAACGCTGGGTCAGGCATATGTGGTAAGTAACCGCTGCCGCGTCCCCACCCTCGCCCCAAGGTTGGGTAACAAGGGCGTATAGCAAATGGGCTGGAGGGTAGGTCACTAATTGTGCCACCCTATGTGTAAAAATGGGACGTCAGAAAGGCGCTGGTCATCAGGGGTAAGAGGTTTCCTTTTATTCAGAGATATTTATGACAACGCGTTTCGCACTCCAACGAGTGCTTCCTCAGGTCTAATACAATACACAAAAATAAATTAATTTTAATATTTATGGTAAGTTAAAAAGGAGAATAGCAAGCAGAGGCTCGGTATACCAAAAAGAATAAAACATAGGCTTTAAAAAGTTCATATAAGTTAGGAAATTATACATTTGAGGGAAATAAATATTCCTATGGCCTTCTCTAAGGTAATTGGTGATCACATTGGAAGTTGAAGAGACAGATAATACATGATAAAAATAAAAATATATATATACATATATATACACATACATACATATACATATAAATGAATAAACCTATAGGCTAAAAACAACCAATTGGTTAAAATCATGGAATATTATATAGTACAACATAATCATAAATATAGTGACCTGTGACAAAGAGTATGCATCGGATGGCTTAAAGATGAGGGGCCCTGGAGTTGTGTTTAGCTGAGGGCCAATAGTCTATGTAGCTGGTTGTGATGGATGTCTAAATAGAAGTCTGGAGGGACTCACCTAGGCTTGTTGTGCTGGAGAAGTGATCTAGGTTCCCCTGTTTTGGCGGAAATTTATAGGTGTGAGTGTCTGAATAAAATAAAGAGTATTATATCTGTAACTACTTTACTCAACCGATTAGCTAATAATTTTGCAAGCAGTTTCCCGTCGGTATATAGGAGCGATATTGGTCGGTACGATTCTTTAATACTTGGGTACTTATTTTTTTTTACAAATCAAGGTAATGCATGCGTCATACATAGAAGCAGGGAGCTTCCCTTCCTGCTGGCTCGCTTCCCACACCTGTACCAATATTGGAAATAATATATCGCCGAATTTGCAATATACTTCCATTGGGAAGCCATCAGGACCTGGAGATGAATTTCCGTTAAATGAACCTAACGTTGTCTCAAGTTCTTGGATTGAGATGGGGGATTCCAGCATTACTCGTTGCTGGTCCAATACTTGAGGAAGAACCACCTGATCTAAATATTCTTGCATCTGACTTGATGGAATATGCAGCTCCGATTCATATAGCTCCTGAAAAAAAAATTTAAATTCCTTCACTATTTCTTTCTCGTCCCTAGTCACCTCCCCTGATAACTTCTTTAACAGCATTGTTTACATTACTAGTGGCGTTAGATAGGATCTTTTCCGCTAGCCTTTTCCCCAGTTTATGCCCCTCACAAAAAATTTTTTGGTCCCAAAAAATGGTACGTTGTTGAGCTTTATTACATAATATGCATTATATTCTAGTTGGGTTGTATTCAAATCAAAGGCTCTTTGCTTCTAATTCAATTACCCTTTTTTCTAACATCTTTTCTTTAACATGTAAAACTGTTCTGAATCCCAGACTATACCCGCCGGGGCGGTACCCATATTAAACTTAATAAATTCCTTCAGGCCCTCTCTGAGCTGTTCTACGTCCCCTATAAGGTTAAACCAGTGTGGATTAAGCTTCCACTGAGATTATCTCGGACTGCCGTTATTAAACACCAGTTCCAAAAAAATCGGTGAATGGTCCGAGATAGTTCTTACTCCATATCTCATACTATTTATCAGAAGACAACCTTTATCATTGGCTAGCGCCAAATCGATGCGAGATCTGGATTTGTAAGTCTGACTAAAGCAAGAAAATGCTATTTTATCCCCATAAAGGGTTCTCCAAACATCCCTTAATCCTGTTTCCTCGCAGAAACTCCCGAGTAAGTCTTGAGGGATGCGGTATATGCTTTTGGGCCTTTCCTCTTTCTTGCTGATAGACAGATTCACGATCCAAATCATTCCTTAACACACTATTGAAGTCTCCTATCACAAACACAGGGTGCTCCACTCCTTCGCCCATAAATTCCATCAGCTTCTTCAGGACAGTGAGATGAAAGGGGGGTGGAATATAAATAAATGCCAAAATACACCGAACCCCAAACAATAATCCCTTAAGAAATATGAATCTCCCTTCTTTATCACAAAGATAGCTTTCAGTTTGAAAATTTACGGATCTATGGATGAGGACTGAGACAACCCTTGAGTATTGTGAAAAGGCCGAGTGAAATTCTTGTGTACTCCACCCTTTCTTAATCAGGTGAATCTTGTCCTGAGTTAAATGGGTTTCCAAAAAAACAACAATGGCCGGTAGCTATTTATTAATAATATCAGTTATTATACATCTTTTTCTTTTTTCATTGAGCCCTCTAACATTCCACACCACCAATCTTACCGCCATATACTATCAGCTGGGGTAAGCAGGAAGGGAAGAGAAAAGAGAAAAAAAAAAAAAAGACTGCATCCCCAGCCCGACCCACCCCCCTCCCCCCACTTTCCCCATCCCCTAGTGTTCCGGAACACACCAGAACTCAAACCTAATGGAGTAGCCTCTGTACTCCCTGTCATCACTACTACAGCGTCTTAGTTTTAGAACATTTCAAAGCGAAGGCGCTAAATGCCTTTGGAGTCTAGCCATTCCATTGCTGACTCAGAGCTGGAAAAAAAATGCGATGGGTGGGAAAAAGCAATGAATATCCTATCTTGGCAGACCTCAATCTTTTCTTAATCTCAACAAAGCTCATTAGTTTTTTCATAGTTGGCTCTGAATAATCAGGGTATATAAACACCCTTGAACCATTAACCGAGATTTCTGGTGCAGTACGATTCCACCTCATGATGGTGTCCCTGTCACTGGAAAGTAACAATTTAAACAAAATTGTGCGTGGTGGAGCACCTGGGATATTTCCTTTTCTAAGAGAAATTCGGTGGGCTCTTTCCACACAGAAAAGGGGAGATAATTTTTCCTTTCCTACGTTCTCCACCAACCACTCCCTCACAAAACGCACCGTATCGTCTCCTTCTGCCTTCTCAGGTACTCCTATAATGCGGATATTATTTCGTCTGGAGCGATCCTCCAGATCCTGTACTTTCTCTTTTAGATCTTTATTATCCGCTGACAGCTTCTGATAGGAACTTCTCAAGTTTGCATGCTCTTTTTCTAGCTTGCTGACCCTATCATCTATAATTTTTTGATTCTCTCTGATTTTGTTCAAGTCCTCCCTTAGCAGAGAGATGTCACTTCTCACCGCACTCACTTGGTCAACCAAGTCGAGGTTACATTTCTTTATGGATTCTAGAATTTCTTTCAAGATCCCACTGCCCTCACCCACCTCACTGTTTTCATTCTCCCCAGATACTAGGGGGGAAAATCTGGATCCAGTGGTCTTTGGGTTACCCCCTACTTTCTGTCCTGCTCTAGTTTTGCTGGTCGGGGAACTCCATATTTTATCCAGTTTGTTTTGTCTGTCTATTTTATCTCACCACTTCCGCGCAGGAACCATAGATCTATAAAGCCTTTCCATCGGACAATCTCCTTGCGTGGGGAGAGAGAAATAGGGAACAGAGAGCACAAGCCAGGGGGAACCCCCTTTACTTTGATGCAGGCTAGGACCTCTTACTGTGCCCAGGTTAATCCACACTGATCTCCCAGCCTCGGTGAAGTAAAGGAGCCGGCGTTCAGCGACAGGCTCCACGGGTGCCACTCCTCGTGGTGCTTTTGTCTCCTTAGGCTTCCACGATTTCCGCGGCGGCTGTCACCTTGATGCCGAGGGGTGCACCTCTCACCTGCAACCCCTCAGAACTCCTTGGTCGGCTGGCTGGTTTCTTCTTCAGGTGGGTTAACAAATGCCAGACTCCAGATTTCAAGGGGCCCAGCCGCTAGCAGATTCCTGCCGCCGCTCTTATGGGGGCAGCCCCCTGAGCCTTCCGGGCTCCTCGCTCCTCCAACCAACCAGTCGCAGGGAACTTGCGCTGCCGCACGGCTGCCACCTCCCGGGGTCCCGTCGCTCATCTCAAAGCCGACAGTCGGCAACTCCTTGCGGAATCCTGCATGCCGGGATCAGGCTACCCTCGCTGCAGTGTGTGACAGGGAGCACGCTGCGGCTCCCTGTCACACACTGCACAATAATAGCACTTTGCATTATGTGGCAAAAGGTAGAAAAATTCAAGGGGGCTGAATAATTTTGTAAGGCACTGTACATAGTAAGGCTCTGGGCAAAACTAAAAGTTAGACCCCCAAAATAAAACTATACAATGAACTGTCAAATTCAGTAAGAGGCTCCCTTTATCGCTGCACAATAATAGCAATTTGTAGTTTCCAAACAGTATTATGGGGAGGAACTCTGAGTTATGGGATTTAGGGATAATTTTCTAGGAGATAGATAGGAAATATGAGATGGATGTGAAATATATGTAGAAAAATGAGCAGCACTCCAGTCAAGCTATCACTGAAATAAGTAAGCTGTAATAAAATGTACTCTGCCGAAAAGTCACAACTTGAAATAAAGTTCACAGCTTATTTCACTTGATACCTAGACTGGAGTGCTACTATTTTACTATTTACTATTACTATCTAGAAATACAGATAGATATGAGACACATTAGAGATAGAAGATAGATAGATAGACTGATAGGAGATGGATAAATAGATAGACAGACCGTAAGATAAACAGATATAAAGCCCCCCCCCCCCTCAGTTTATATAGAGAATCCCCAAAGTCTATTTGTCTGCAGCCCCCTGCACCACCACAGTCCATATACAGCCACTCATACGGTGTATTGTATGCACCGTACCATTCTGTAGCCCGTAGAAAGATGGGACATGTCCTATCTTCCCACAGAATACGGCGCCGTGCGCTGTGTATTCCTATGGAGAGGGGTGGGGTGAGCAGCGCTCATCCCCTGCTCCTTTTCCCCCGGCGCCATGTATGCCTGCCTTACTAGGGCCCCCATACATTGTGTGAATGTAGCCTTATGCTGTGCTGTGTCTGATCACTGTGTCTGATGCTGGATCATGTTAGGGAAATATCCCCATCTCTTGATGTGATGTGTGGGTCCAAATCATTGTATAGTACGAGCTGCTTGGTGAATCACTCAGACCTTCACATGTTTGAGAGAATTCCCATTTATTTAGGTAGCAGACAGTTTTTATAGGTTCTTGGGACAAAGGAACCTACTGAGCATGTCCACATTCCAATAGCCTTCAACAGGAGGTATCAGTGTAAAATGATCTGTGTACACGGGGGATGGTACTAAGCATAGGCGTCTTTTCTATAAATAGAGCCAAAGAAAAAGACACATAGAGGGAGAACACAATTGAAAATGGATTCTATTCCCTCACAATTCCTCCCTTTTGTGAATAATTTCAGGTACTGCTCAGGTGGTACATTGACATGTGCTAATCACACATCCAGGACTTATATGACCACTTCACCTGCTTCCCTCCTGAGCATCCTGAACATTACATCACAACACAATTCATGTAAATCCACTGTAAAGGGCAGAATATCTACATCCTATTGGTCTATATCCTTATACATGTCACCCTACCAACCCCTGAGTACTATTAGACATAGTACAGCGCACACACTGTCACAGCTTTCTTTTGCATAGCCCATGAAAGATATTGTGATCACAATCTTTCTTAGAGATGCTGCAAGTGGTAAGAGTAACAATGTCCATAGCAGCATCGAGATACACAGATTCATGTTCTGTAGTCTATGGGTACTGCACTCTTCTTCTTCAGCTGTCGTGGTCTCCTTGTAGTTTCTACATGTTGATGTGTCACAGTTATTTGGGATGACCCTTCAAAAGACTCTTCAGGTGAGTCACATCAGGACCATCTCATCACCCGGGTGCAGGTCCTCTGCTCTAGCTACTTTAGGTTCTGGAACTAAAACGGATACTTGGTTATGCACCTAAGAAAAAAAAAGTTTCTTCAGGTTTTGGACATCCTATCAATTCTCTATGACACCTCTGAACGACCTTAGGGAAGTAATGTTCATCTTTGGGGCAATTCTAAAAACAACCTCAGTAGGTGAAAAGCCTATTTAATGCCTAGTGCTGTCATCAACTATATTACTCCCAATAGAGATTTTTACTTTGGTCTCTAGAATAAGTGGACTAACGTATTCCTCGATCCCTGGCTGTGGTCTTTACAGTTGCTTTAGTTACAGGATAGGGTTCAGATTACCCAGAAAAGAGGTCCACACACAAGCACATGTTAGTAGCCACTTACCTTTCGTAGCTGTACTTAGCGAATCTGCAACCTCTGGAAGAGGTAAAGCAGCTTCGGAGTGTAGATATGAGGGTTTTCACTACTCTCCCTACATTGTACTAAGCATATATAAACATACTTGTGTAAATGAACAGTAGAAAAAGTGAATCTAAGTGATGCTCAATACTTATCCACCATGGAGCATATAGAGTCTTAGACTGGTGTCTCACCCTGTGGGTGCACTGAACCATCATAGGCTTGTCACCTCTTTGCCGTAGTCCACCCTCCATCCATGGGGTCCCAGTTTACTCCAGTCTTGCTTCCTCACCTGTGAAGCCGGTTTCTATGAAGACAGGAGTATAGATAACCCTACTAGGACAGCACGGGTGACGGACTGTACTGATCCAGGCTCCTTTCCCCTAGGCTTTCTAGTAACCAGTATGGTCACTTCATGTGTTATAGTTTATAGGTTTTACCTTCTAGCATGGACCTTTATTGTAACACTAAGGCCTCTATCAGCTGTTTCAAAGTCTCATAGTTGTTGCTGAACTTACTAGATCACGTCAGGAATCATAAGGAATCCCAAAAGACTCCCATTCTTACCCTCTACCACTTTACACCCCTCCATCAGTGCCTTCACCTCCGCCTCCTGTACAGACAGGTAGGTCAGGAGTGGTTTTTCTTTAGTTACCTCCTAGTGTGTGACCACTGCACATCTGATGTAGAATTAACCTCATTCCCGGTTTCTAAAGCCATCTACAAAAAAACTCAAAATGCAGATTAATGATATATTCAGTTTTGACATTACAAAAAGGTAACTGGTTCATTAATCATTAAGTTAATAGAAAATTTTAAATACAACCCGTCTACCTCATGTCTCCCCCCTTTGAATCTAGTGAAAGTAGTGGAGCTGGATTCAATGCAATACATCATAAAGAGGGCACATTATAACCAAGGTTTCTAGTCATGAAGAGGTGAAATATTATCAGGATAGTCCAAAACTACTACAGAAGCTTTTTATACACAGGCAGCAGTAGGATACAAAATCAAGAAGAGTCCAGGTTGTCATGTTACACACGATCAGCATAGCTTCTGGCCTGTTTCCTCTCGTCTGTTAGGTGCTTGGCTTAAAATTAAATGAAAACAATAGAAAATGAGCAATATATTCCAGAAAAAAACTGTTTTGGGACCAATGCCGATGTATCAATGCTGTATTATTTTAAAACTATACAGTCATGCTGGGGGCACATAATAGGGGCCCATAGTGGGGGCACATACTGAGCAGAAGCATCACTAGAGCCAGTGACGTAAGGAGGCTTCTAGGAGTGTTATAACTTCTGCCGTTATAGCTGCTGAATAGGGCTAATAGTATGGGATCATAGGGAGGTTTTACTCCTGGTTAAAACATTAAAATTACAGAAGTTGCAGTAAATCAAACCCAAAATCTGCTTAGGGCCATCAGGGTTATCAGTCCTCAGTAATGAACACACATTCTCATTGTTCCTTTCATGCATCTTAACATTCCAACACTTGTCCCACTCCCCCCTCCCCCCCCCGTGTTCATGGAGACAAGGGGGGGAGGCAGCCCCCTCCTTCTCCCTGTGGTGTCTGTAGTACTAGGTCTCCCAGCATGCCAGGATAACAAAGAAGGAATCTAACACACCATTGTAACATCTAAGTTCACTCTATCATCCTACACAAACAAACTTTAGGTGTATTAATAAAGTTTTACACTACATTTCTGATTTTATTAAACATACATCACAAAATTTCTCAGGTCCAAGCCTGCAATGAACAATGTCCACAATTGTGTGCTGGACTTTCCTCGCATCTGGTAACTCTGATGAAATACCATAAGCACAATACATGATATAGCAAAACACATATTTATATCTTTGCCATAATCTGCAGGACTGTATAATGTAATAAACTCATAGAACACCTACAGTATCTGGCAAGGGTCAGCTCAGGGAATCAAATTGGGACTGCACAACCGTCCAGGAGTTCTCCCCACAGAAGACCAAAATCCGTAACAAATATGTTACTACCCGGGATTTTGGACTTTGAAGTTCTGAGAGGTGACTCTTAGATAAGAAGGCAGAGTCTTGCACCTTTATTCCCTGGGTACTATATCTTAGTTGTCCTCTAAAGTTACAGCAATAGCCAAATACAGCTAAACACAGCTGAGTGGACTGTGGGTGCATCATTCATTTAGGTAATGCATCATTCCTCCATACCACTGGTCTACTAAAGTATATCAAGTTGGGATGCCCCCTACAGGAGAAATATCTGAAGACAATTTCTTTGTTCTGTGGAGAGCCCGCACTTTTTCTAATCTAGTCAAGACCGGATATATTCCAGTGTGGGGGTTGGGTCTAGGTGCCACACTGCACATGTCTCCCGCTAGTCTGGGTCTTTGTTTCCATACATCAATTCATCCACCATTTTAGGGTGGAGGTAGAACTTTTCCTGAATGTTGTCTTTGTCTTTTGTCTGTCCAAAGTTTTTGTCCATCATTGTCATAACACTCATACAACACACAATTTCCTATGGCTGTTTCTTTATAACCTCCTCTGGTCACTTCCTCTGTAATTTTCTTCTATCCACTTGCAATTTCCGTCATATCATTATCATGCAACCAGCCTTTGTTCTTATAAGAACCTTTCCATTTACTAACATACAAACAACCATCGTTTGATATACTTGTCCTTTTCCAACATTCTCTGACATCCTTTTACATCCTCTTTTCCCTCTCTCTCTTTCACGATCTGCAGTGCTGGTTTCCCTCCGAATTGCCTCTCATCTTACCTAGCAAATTTTCCCATAATTTTCTATATATCTCTAGTGCCGGCACACACTTGCAGTCACTCTTCCTTAGGGCAGTTTTAACCACTTTTATTTTATCTCTATTTTTTTCCTAAACCGTTTGCCCGTCAAGAAATGACTGTAGTCCCCTTCCTTCAAGCAGATTTGGATCCTACCACACAAAAAAATGTATAGAGTCTGACTGTCCAAACTCAGTCTCCTTTGTCTCAAGCGAATTACGATCCACCAACTGCTCTTCAAGGCTGACTCTTCTGGTAGGGGCTATACTATGATGTTACTTTCTTAAAACCAGTACAGTACAGTATCACAACAAAGCGCTATCAAACACACATGTTCAAACTCACACAATACCCATATACCCTACCACACATCACATGGAGTTTTCAAATAATAATAACAAGATTCTTTGGACTGGGCAATAAAGGCATGCAACTCACCGGACAAGGGGCAATCCAAACAAGGAGAGACAGAGCAAATTGTAAGAAAAAGCTTCTTACCGTTTTGTGCAGCTGCATGGTCTGTCTGTCCTGAAAGGATGATCCCTAAATTGTCCGGTAGGCATCATGCAAACCCATGTCCCTGTTCGGGCGGCAATTTATGTTAGGGAAATGTCCCCATCTCTTGATGTGATGTGTGGGTCCAAATCATTGTATAGTACGAGCTGCTCGGTGAATCACTCAGACCTTCACATGTTTGAGAGAATTCCCATTTATTTAGGTAGCAGACAGTTTTTATAGGTTCTTGGGACAAAGGAACCTACTGAGCATGTCCATATTCCAATAGCCTTCAACAGGAGGTATCAGTGTAAAATGATCTGTGTACACGGGGGGATGGAAATAAATATAGCATAATTAAGGACTTTGAAGTACACATGAACGGATCCAACATTTATGTTCAGGTTCAGCCGCACAGCTGCCTGGACACACTGCCGAACTGGCGGCCAAACAGCCAATCTGGCAAATTGAGGCCCCCAAGAACTAGCCATGGTGATGATGGGACAAGGGCTATTCAGCTGCCAATCCAACAATCTGGCCACTATACCTCCTATATATCTTTTCAGTGTGGCTCCTTATTTCTCCTGCCAATGTACACTCCTCCCCCTGCCTTCAGGGGGGAGGGGAGTGCCCAGGCAATGTACACCACTGTATAGGCATACAGTGGGAAACGTCTATGCCATACGTTGTGAGGACAAGTCGAAATCCTCCTGACGTGTCCTTACAACATATGGCAGATAATGAAGTGTGAGCCCAGCTTTACCTTACAACTATGCCTCCTCCACACCATGAAGGGGGTGGGGGCAGCGGTGGAGTGGGCCGGCGTGGGATGTACCTGCCTTGTGCCTTCACACTTGATAAAGTCTGCAAACATTCACTGCTGAATTTTGCAAGCTTTCACACAAAACTATTCCAGTCGGAGCCTGGAATAAGTTTGTCCAATGGTGCAACTTCCCAATGGATACATGAGGAGATCTAAGCATCTTGATGTATCTACCCTGAGGTGCACGGCTTAAATCATAGGAAAATTCCCCCTTTAGGCTTTTCCCTACAACACCATGCTGTTTTTCTGAGACCACATGCATTTTGTAGTAGTAGTTATGAAAGTCTCTAAAAACTGACTACAACCCTTCAGAAATGTGGTATAAGGCAAATATTACAGAAATTTCAACAAGCTATGGGGAGCTATGACGAAGTGCTACCATTATTTCTGACAAAAATATAGTCCTGCAGTTTTCATCCAATTTTCTACTCAATTAACCTTGAGCATAACAATTCAGATTTTAGGCAAAACATGTTTTAATCTTTTAGCGCTTAGTCCTTTTTTCGACCCCTTTAATAGTGGAGGTGCAAACACAGGTGTAAACTGGGCCTTAGTGACTGGTGAGTATCTTGAGTCTTGGACCCACCAATGATATCTTTGTACTTATAGGGAACCTGTCACCAGGGACCTAATTTTCATTAAAGACAGGCTGCAGAACCCTTTTAAACTGGCATTACATATATTCCTTTCTACCTTCTCTAAGCATTTGAATTACAATATACACTCATCGGCCATTTTATTAGGTACACATGTTCAACTGCTCGTTAACACTTAATTTCTAATCAGACAATCACATGGCGTGCAAATAGGCATGTAGACATGGTCAAGACAATCTCCTGCAGTTCAAACCAAGCATCAGTATGGGGAAGAAAGGTGATTTGAGTGCCTTTGAACGTGGCATGGTTGTTGGTGCCAGAAGGGCTGGTCTGAGTATTTAAGAAACTGCTGATCTACTGGGATTTTCACGCACAACCATCTCTAGGGTTTACAGAGAATGGTTCGAAAAAGAAAAAACATCCAGTGAACCATCTGTGGGCGGAAATGCCTTGTTGATGCCAGAGGTCAGAGGAGAATGGGCAGACTGGTTTGAGCTGATAGAAAGGCAACAGTGACTCAAATCGTCACCCGTTACAACCAAGGTAGGCAGAAGAGCATCTCTGAATGTACAGTACGTTGAACTTTGAGTCAGATGGGCTACCGCAGCAGAAGACCACGCCGGGTGCTACTCCTTTCAGCTAAGAACAGGAAACTGAGGCTACAATTTGCACAAGCTCATCGAAATTGGACAGTGGAAGATTGGAAAAACGTTGCCTGGTCTGATGAGTCTTGATTTCTGCTGTGACATTCGGATGGTAGGGTCAGAATTTGGTGTCAAGCATGGATCCATCCTGCCTTATATCAACGGTTCAGGCTGGTGGTGGTGTCATGGTGTGGGGAATATTTTCTTGGCACTCTTTGGGCCCCTTGGTACCAATTGAGCATCGTTGCAACGCCACAGCCTACCTGAGTATTGTTGCTGACCATGTCCATCCCTTTATGACCACAATGTACCCAACATCTGATGGCTACTTTCAGCAGGATAATGCGCCATGTCATAAAGCTGGAATCATCTCAGACTGGTTTCTTGAACATGACAATGAGTTCACTGTACTCAAATGGCCTCCACAGTCACCAGATCTCAATCCAATAGAGCATCTTTGGGATGTGGTGGAACGGGAGATTCTCATCATGGATGTGCAGCCGACAAATCTGCGGCAACTGTGTGATGCCATCATGTCAATATGGACCAAAATCTCTGAGGAATGCTTCCAGCACCTTGTTGAATTGTGAGTGTAATTGTGTATTACAACTTACCTTGTACGCTGGCAGGATCATCTGTTAAGTCCCAGGGGTTGGCTTTGGTTTGGATACATTTCAAAAAACAACACGTGACTTGTCTGTACTGCACACTGCTCAGCTCTCAGCCCCCACCTTTATGCTCCTGTACAGCTCCTCCCTCTCCACTGATGTCAGCTCACCACACTGCAAGCTCTATCTGTGAGTGAAGGAGCAGGAGGGAGCAGATGTACAGGAGCACAAAGGTGAGGGCTGAGAGCTGAGCAATGCACAGCATAGACAAGTCACATGTTTTTTAATGCATCTAATTCAGAGCTACCCCTGGGACTTACCAGAGGATTTTGTCAGGGTGCAAGGTAAACTATATCATACAATTATATTGTAATGCATATGCTTAGAGAAAGCAGAAATACATATTTGCACTGCAGGTGTAATAAGCTTCTGCAACCTGTCTTTAGTAAAAATGAGGTCTCTGGTGACAGGTTCCCTTTAAATGACACAACAAAAGATTAAGAAACACAAGTTTTATGAACAATAGTTTTATTTTCTTACACAGATTGAACTTTATTTAGATTTTCCTTTAGACAGTGATAAAAGGCATGAATAAGAAACATTTTACCACACAGGTGACCAGAGACAAATTGTAACACTTCACCTATGTAGTTTTTTATCAATTCCCTATGGGAAGACTATGAACTTGGGAGTTAATATACATCCAGGTCAAAATTACAGGATATTTAGCTTATGAGGGGCCTAGGAGAATCTGTGAGTCCATTTCTATATCTATATCTCGAATACCTTTATTTATTCCTCCATCAGCAGTGCAAGTATAATCTCCAGAACTTAGCAGAAAACATGAGGCTCCTGATTTGTTTTTGTCTTTGGCACTGGCTCGTCGAATAATTCTGTTGTCTTCCAGTGGTTGGAACGGGGGTGGATCTTCATGATCCTCATCTGACATTACTGTGTTGGCATCCCCATTTTGCTTAGAATCTGTTAGAAATGTGAAACGTAAAATAAGAATGAAATATAGTAATACATTATATTTTATGGTATATTTCACAATACTACTCCTTATGTTTACTTAAGAATAACAATCTACATGCAATCTTTTGTACATTTCATCATCTGTATGAGTAGACGCTTAAGAGTGCACTTGTCTTGACCAAAAAAGGCTTTAAATCTTATGTAAATGAGCCTGAGGTGCTCCAGGCTCCATACCTGCTAATTGAGCTGTAGCACCTCAGGCTTCATTTGCATATTTAAGTTAAGTAAGCGCAGAGATGGGCTTTCTAGGGCCTGTGCCACTTAGGCCTCATGTATACAAATGTATTTAGGGGAGGTGTACTAGCCGTTATTTTATAACTAGAACATGACCTCATATATTTTTATAAGCTCATGGTTTACATGGCCTTGTGTATGAACCAACTCTCTGAGCTACAAAACTCAGAGCAAGTCTTGTTTCTCCCTGGGAGGTAATGTTTCTCCCTGTGGCTGGGGTACTCTTTCCTCCTGTCATCTGCTTGGGACTAGTCCCACAAAGGACCACAGGTCTATTATTTACAGCTTGTGATATGCACATGAGGCCTCATACTCATATTGCTAGCATTGTATTTAACTGAATCCCAACCGCCCACTGACTTTCGACGTCAGCGAGCGACACTCTTGGGAGCAGGACCTTAGGGAGAAGGAACATTTCTTTCTTCTCCGATCCTCACAGAATCGCCCTGAGGTAACACGATGCAATGAGGAGCAGAGCAGACACTGCCACCATGTCTGTAGAGCCACGTGATCGGCAAGTCTGTAGGGATTACAGTTCTGATCAAACATTCGTCCCCACAGAGGGCCGTTTCTCCCTGTAAATGGGGCTTTTTTAGATTCCCCGGTTACTGATGAAAACAAGTAAAAAAAAATGTTAAAAAAAGAAAAAATTTTAAAATGTCCCCCAGGGGATTTATATGACCTTATGGGGGACATATAGAGTCAATACACAAACACAAAGTGGTTTGTTTGTCCCCCAATTCGTCTTTCCCCTATACTGTAACTATACTGCACACAAGTGTGTAGCTTCTAATGTAAAGTATAGCTGATCCATTGGATTCTGATGCTATAGATGTGCATGATAAGGAATCCTTATTCTATTGACCTTAATGATAAAATAACAGATCTTTAGGTTTTTGCGATTTTACCTAGTACAATGGTGTAGCAGACAGCCGTTTCTGTGTCGGCCAGGACTCATTTGTGTCAAGATAAAAATAGAATGAATATGTTGACTTTTTGACTTGGCTTGCTATTGTGTATTAAAAAAATCATGCTATATTCTTTTGGGAAATGGTCTCACCTCTTGTCTTACAAACAGTTGAGTTTCTCACCAATGCAACACGTGAGAATGCAGCCTGGGACATGCACTTACATATTAACCCTTTCACTGTATGGAGTGCAATCTACACAGGGAGAATGTATAATGAAATGATCTGTATCTGTTACACATTTTGAACCCACTCCTGGTTTTGGTTTAATTGGTGCTGCCATAGGATGATATAATTAATGGCCCGTTGCCGCATTAGGACGATCTATATCGCCCAGCAGGGAGATCTCTCCTTGCCGGGCTGTTTAAACTCTTAACTGCCGCAATCAATTACAATCCCACAGTAGTAAAGGAGAGAGACAGAGGGAACAACGCAATTGCGGGGTATGGGAGGGGGGGGGGTTGCCATGCAAGCTGGAGGTCAGATGAAGCCTGGGTATCATAGGCAAACAGTCACAAAACAGCAGAGAACAACAAAAATACTGTAATGTATTGTATGAGGGATCAAGGTATCCCCAGTGTAAGTTAAAATTAGTTAAAAAAAAGTTAAGTAAAGCTTTTAAAAAAATAAATAAATAAAATTTTTTTAAAACCACAAAAATACCCTTTTCCCTATATATAATTATATTTTCTACTAAAATAACCCCCACCCACAAAATTTACATTGGTCAAGCAAATATTACTTTTTTATACCCATATTGTGAAGGTTATAAGAAAAATAAAATTGCAATTCTAGTGCTTCCAACCTCCCAAAAATATGTAATAGAAAGTAATCAAAAAGTCAGATGTACAGTATAATAGTACCAATCTAACCATTAACTTTTCCCGCAATAAACAAGCCCCAATAACCCTCTTTTGAATGAGTAATAAAAACGTTATAGTTCTCGTAATATGACGACACATAGGCATTGCGATTTCCTCAAAAAAGTGTTTTATTTGCTAAAGCAGTAAGACATAAGAAAACCTGAACATGTTTGGTGTCTCCTTAATTGTAATCAACGACAGAATAGTTGTATCATGTTAACTATACTCTATGGCGAACTGTGTAAAAGTTTTAATTAAAAAAACAAGTGGTGTTTTATTCTGTTTCGCTACAGGAAAGAGTTAATGAAATTGAATCATTATACTATTTTTACCATAAAGATGAACCCATTGGAAAATACAGATCTTACTACAAAAAACAAGCTCTCATATGCCCATGTCTTTTGGAATTTGAGCAGGGAAAAACTAAAAAATTGCTTTGTCTTGAAGGTCCTGAAGGCAATTTAAGGGCGTGTCCTTAAAGGGCTTTACCCGTGAAAGAAAATTCTCCAATTTCAATCCCCTAGTGATATTAACACAATAAAGATAATTTTTAACCCCTTACTTTACAATTTTACTCAATTTTATTGCCGTTTTAGCTCCTATAACTCAGTGATGGTCAGTGTAGAATTCCAGAGTGGGAGGGGACTCTCAGAGCAGACATATTATGATCCATCTAGTTCTATGTGCTCACAATGTGGTTAGATTATCAGGGTATATGTTTATATACACTTTCATTTAGTTTCTGAACATTGTACTAGTATCTGACACTTAGAAAGAGAGATGGATCAGAGATGATGAAATCCATGATTTGTATATAACATTCTCAGCACTTCTACATCTTAGCCATAGACACACACAACTATATACCTCCCCCCTTCTGCCCAGGATAAAGAACTTATCTGCCTGTAGCTTGTAGCTTTACACTCCTCACGCTATGTACATGCTGGGAAGACGCCAGTGTCTGTGTCAGTGTTTGAGAGCTTGTCCTGGAAAGCAAGGTGGTGGGGCTCCTACAGAGAGCAGAGGGAGAGAAGAGCTTATGAAGCCTCAGATGGCAAGATGGCTGCTGACCCTAAAGTCAGAAGATACAGGGTCGGGTCTAGGGGGAAAGCAAAATTGTGTACACCAGGACTGATAGAGACAAGTTGAAATTATATCTGTGAAATGCTTTTGTTAATAACAGAGAATGTGCTGTTTTGTTATCCTGAGTACATTTAAGAAACTTGTCTTTGTGGGAATACCCCTAGTTTTTGGTATCATTAATTTTTCAACAAATAGGTGATGAAAACAAAGAACAGGTGCACATTTACCTTCCTAGTTACCCTCTCTCCAACTGCACATAATATGCTGTATAACTCAGTAGGGGGAATTTATCAAGAATGGGTGGATCGTGCATATTAAGAGGTTCTGTCATGTGTGCCTGCATGAATTCTATATCAGGTATTTACTGAATTGTGGTGCAGGCTGCAGCTGGATTCCATGCCAGAATTCAGTAAATTCTGCGGCCACTCCCTAGCCACTTTTCAAAGAGTGGCACTGAGGTGCTGAGAAGGAAGTGGAGTGGCAATTCCTGTTTTTTTTTGCCAGGAATTGAGACTTTTTCATGCCTTGTAAGCCAGAATACTGTGTTAATGTTTCCAGTGAAGTAACATAAGGAGCTTTTAACTGTGAATGGCATCCAAGCTTACTTGCATTATTTAGGGTTGTGTTTAACTGACCTTTATGGAGGCATGTGGCTGTCATTGTCCTTTGTGACTACATGTGGCTTTTATTTAGGCTATATGAATGGATGTTTAACAGGGCCATGTGGATAATTGCTTCTATAGCAATACATATGTATCCTCATCCAACAAATTCCTGCATGTGCTTCAACACTAAAGACAGACTCTGCCTGATGCATAATAATAACACAATTAGAGACGGGTGAATTTGTTGAAATTCGGTTCGACCCGGTCCGCTGAATTTTTTGAAAAAATTTTATTCAACCCGAATCGCATCGTGACAAATCAAGTTAAAAAACAGGTATTTCCTGGCTGTAGAGAGCCTGTAGGGTGTTGTAGAACATTTTGCCATGCTCAAATATGCTTTGGTCTTCAAAATATGCTGTGTTTTAGTATGACACGCACCTGACAGCCGCCGCTCTTAGAATCGCTTCACTCTTCAATTCCATGGGCACTTACAGGGGCCGACTTGACCAAATAAGTGAAGCGGGAACGCAGCCTGACAAGGTAACGCCTGTACCAGCTAGAAAAGACTGAGCCAAGATCCCACTCTTTTTGCACTGACATCAGATGATTCCAAAGATTATGACAGAACCTGTTCTGTTAAACCCAGATACATGTAGAAACCCCCCAAAAGAGTGCAGAGGGTGTTGGCAGTAATTCTGCATTGGCGTCACTGATCAACTTGCCCTTCATTTCATCCACCAGTGTCAGCTTTCAATCGGTCAATAATTCATCATCAGTATTGCTAAAGCCAAAAACAAACAGGAGTGGATCCAAAACAGAGATGACCAGTAAGTGGGATATTTGCATGTCCTCTGTGTTCTGTATCCACTCCTGCTTTTGGCTATCTATCCTCAAGCATTTCATTCTGCTGACAGATGAAATGAAGGGGAACACTAAACATAGTGGCAACGTCATAGAGCGGTAGAGGGTGAAAACAGTATTATGGAAATCACTGGGTGTTCCAGGGAGACAGCGGTAAGTTGGCAGCAGCATGAGTAGGCAGAGTGGCACAATGATACAGTGTGGAGGTGGAGGCAACCTGGTAAGCCACAGAGTGGATTTGACACGTATTTCTTGCTCTCAACTTACGCAACACAGAGTGGATTTGACACGTATTTCTTGCTCTAAACTTTCGCAACACAAAAGTATGGAATTTGCGTTATACAGATACCCCACAACAGACACCCTGTAATTGGAGCGAAAATCACTCTATAAACTACATGGATTTGACAAGTATTTCTTGCTCTCAACTTTAGTAACACAAAAAGTATGGGAATTTGCGTTATACAGATACCCCACAACGGACACCCTTAGAGAGGAGCATAAATCACTACAGCTGCTGTGCGGATATAACATAGATTTCTTCCTAATGGCTTCAGTAACAAAAAAGAACTGCTATTTGGGGTATACATATCCCCCTAAACGCACACCCTGGGAGAGGGGCAGAAATCACTACAGCAGCTGTGTAGATATTAAACAAATTTCTTCCTAGTGGCTTCAGTAACAAAAAAGAACTGCTATTTGGGGTATACAGATCCCCCTAAACGCACACCCTGGGAATGGAGCAGAAATCGCTACAGACAGCACATGCAGTGTTAAATGCCGAGATTGCAAATGGCTGACAGTTTTTATAGGGATGTGACATCACATAAGCCTGCGGGGGGCTGATTGGCTTACTGGTCTGCAGATGTCATCGAGGGTGTTCCTTTCTCCTTTCCAGAGTTCTCTGCCCCATGTATCACGTTGTGCTCGCGCCCATTTAGCTAAAAGAGCGGGGGGAAAAAAACTTTGTTCCCAAGAATCAGCGTAAACTTCGGATTCATAGCGAATCGAATTTTAGGTGAAATTTGTATCGAATTCCACTTCATTCAAATCGATTCTCCCATCTCTAAACACAATTCAATTTACTTTTCCAAATGTTGGTATATTCTTTTGTCTGTGTGCAGAATACACTGCCCAGAGGTCTTGATTTTATAAAGCATGACATGAAGACATACTAGAGCTCAGAGCCTGCCAAATTCAGATTTTACTGGAATGGATATAGGAGAAGTAAATCTACCACCAAGATCAAAGTTTGTACACCAAGCACAATGACATACTGGTATGTGCCCCCTCTGGCAGGATCCACTGTTATCTTTTTATGCCCTGGGTTATATTCACTCCCTAGGTGTTAATAAAGCCTAAAGCCCCTAAGGTTGTTTGCATACTTTTTTAAGCCTTTTTTTCTTAAAAACAATGACATAGAAGGTTCAAAGAAGAGTGGATCCTGCCAGAGGTGACACACCAGTATGTTAGTGGGATTGGTTTACAATCCTTGCTCCTGGTGGTATGTAAGGCAAACTATTACTAAATTGCAATTTTGTGACCTATCAAAACCATTGATGTAACCACAGTAACAAAGGAAGGTATATCTTGATCCTTTAGTGGTTAGTCTATTCAAATCAAAAGATATGTATTCATCTAAAGTCAACTGTGAGCCATCACATGTATCAAACTTGGTGCATAAAGCAAAAGCGCTATGGACCTGTGTGCTGGTCAGCTCCCACAGACCGAGCAGCACAGTGTAGTGTAGTGGATCAAATAGATATCAAATTCATTATATATACATCAAAGAAGTGGTAAACACCTAAAGGACAAGGGAACAAATGTAATCTTATCACTGAACCCATAATTAAAGTCAATAACACAAGTTGATTTAATAATATATACCCTATAAAACATATCTAAAATGAAACCTCAATAATATGATACCACTTCCAAACCTGTAAATAAGGCATAATACTTTAAGTACACCACTACAATCAAGTAATATTACAATCAAAATACATCATCATGTAACAGAAGAAATATATATACAGGCGGTCCCCTACTTAAGGACACCCGACTTACAGACAACCCATAGTTACAGACAGACCCCTCTGCCCACTGTGACCTCTGGTGCAGCTCTCTGGATGCTTTAAAATAGTCCCAGATTGCAATAATCAGCTTAAAATTGTCTGCAATGAAGCTTTATTGATAATTCTTGGTCCTATTACAGCAAAAAAATTTAAAACTCCAATTGTCACTGGGGCAAAAAAAAAAAAATTGTCGGGAACTACAATGATAAAATATACAGTTTCGACTTACATACAAATTCAACTTAAGAACAAACCTACAGTCCCTATCTTGTATGTAACCCGGGGACTGCCTGTACCCAGTGCATCAAAATGTAGTTCCCGTGTTACTCTTCAATGGTTTATAAAACAAAATAATTAAAAAAAATAATATTTTAAACATACACCCAATTAGAGATGAGCGAGCACTAAAATGCTCGGGTACTCGTTATTCGAGACGAACTTTTCCCGATGCTCGAGTGCTCGTTTCGAGTAACGAGCCCCATTGAAGTCAATGGGAGACTCGAGCATTTTTCAAGGGGACCAAGGCTCTGCACAGGGAAGCTTGGCCAAACACCTGGGAACCTCAGAAAAGGATGGAAACACCACGGAAATGGACAGGAAACAGCAGGGGCAGCATGCATGGATGCCTCTGAGGCTGCTTAAATGCACCATTATGCCAAAATTATGGGCAACAGCATGGCCATGACAGAGTGACAGAATGAAGCTAGATAGCATCTAAAACATCCAATAATTGACCCTGACACTATAGGAGACGGCATGCAGAGGCAGCGGCAGCAGCGGAAGGCTAGAGAGTGGCATGGCGACATACCCTAAATGGACTCAGGCTTCAAACCAATGGGTAGCAGAGAGGAACCAAAGGAGGTGAGCAAGAAGCGCTCAAATAATATTGGTACATGATAAAAGTTTGCCAGTATATTTTGTGGATTACACAGCAGGGTGGCGACAAAGTTAACATGGAAGCCATGAAAACAATCCAAAATTCTGCCTGACACAGCTCGTTTGATAAGGGGACGATGTATGGAGGCAGTGAACTAGTAGTAGATTAAAGGTGCTGCAGTTAAAACTATGTTAGTTGGTTCTTGGCATGGAGCTGGCGCTCCGCTGCCAGGCGAGCTTTCGCCAATCCAAGCCCCTGTCTCTAGGCTACTCCCCAAACAGCACTTCTAAGAACCTTTCGGATAAGATCAAGTGTAGTAGCGTTCTTATAAGTTTGGGATATGGCGGGTGAGGGGAATGTAAACATCTGCGCAAGAAGCGCTGAAATAATATCCGTAAATGAAAAAAGTTTTCCAGTATATTTTGTGGCTTACACAGCAGGGTGGCGACAAAGTTAACAAGTTTGATGTGGAATGCCCTGCAATAGCTCTTGGGCGGTGTGCCTTTTATCACCTAGGCTCAGCAGTTTGAGCACCGCCTGCTGTCGCTTAGCAACGGCACTGCTGCTGTGCCTAGAGCTACCGACTGATGGCGCCATGCCCACGGATGGTAATTCGGAGGAGGAGGAGGTGGAGGAGGGGTGGGAGGATTTGGAGGTATAGTAGGCCTTTGAGACCTGGACCGAGGTAGGCCCCGCAATCCTCTGCGTCGGCAGTATATGACCAGCCCCAGGGTCAGACTCGGTCCCAGCCTGCACCAAGTTAAGTGTAGTAGCGTTCTTATAAGTTTGGGATATGGCGGGTGAGGGGAATGTAAACAGATGCGCAAGAAGCGCATGGTGCGCATGGAGCTGGCGCTCCGCTGCTAGGCGAGCTTTCGCCAATCCAAGCCCCTGTCTCTAGGCTACTCCCCAAACAGCACTTCTAAGAACCTTTTGTATAAGATCAAGTGTAGTAGCGTTCTTATAAGTTTAGGATATGGCGGGTGAGGGGAATGTAAACAGATGCGCAAGAAGCGCTGAAATAATATCCGTAAATGGTCAAAGTTTGCCAGTGTATTTTGTGGATAACACAGCAGGGTGGCGACAAAGTTAACAACTTTGATGTGGAATGCATGAAAACAACCCAAATTTCGGCCTGACAAACCTCGTTTGATAAAGGGACGATGTATGGAGGCAGCTATATGGACGACTTTTGGAGGTAGCAATGGAGACAACGTGTGGAGGCTGCTATGGAGACAATTCAATTTGGATAGTGCCTGTATGTGGCAGTCCAAAAAATTTTTCAAACCAGAGGAACAGGTAGGTGGCCCTCCAGAAAAATGGAATAGATTGAGTGCCTGTATGTGGCAGTCCAAAAAATTTTTCAAACCAGAGGAGCAGGTAGGTGGCCCTCCAGAAAAATGGAATAGATTGAGTGCCTGTATGTGGCAGTCCAAAAAATTTTTCAAACCAGAGGAGCAGGTAGGTGGCCCTCCAGAAAAATGGAATAGATTGAGTGCCTGTATGTGGCAGTCCAAAAAAGTTTTTAAACCAGAGGAGCAGGTAGGTGGCCCTCCAGAAAAATGGAATAGATTGAGTGCCTGTATGTGGCAGTCCAAAAAAGTTTTTAAACCAGAGGAGCAGGTAGGTGGCCCTCCAGAAAAATGGAATAGAGTGAGTGCCTGTATGTGGCAGTCCCAAAAAATTGTTTAAAACAGAGGACCGGAAAGGTGGCCCTCCAGAAAAATTGAATAGATTGAGTGCCTGTATGTGGCACTCCCAAAAATTGTTTAAAACAGAGGACCGTGTCGGTGGCCCTCCAGAAAAATTAAATGCATAAAGTACTATACCTAGAGCCAGTGGGCCCTGTCAAAAAACAGCCAGTTTCCTCTGCTTTACTGTAGAAAGAGGAGGAGAAGGAGGAAAATGAGGAGGAGGAGGAGTGGATAAATTATTCAGGTTGAGCTTCCTTCACCTGCTGGAGATTTGAAATTAGGAGAAATCCATGCTTTATTCATCTTGATAAGCGTCAGTCTGTCATCGCTGTCAGTCGACAGGCGTGTACGCTTATCGGTGATGATGCCACCAGCTGCACTGAAAACCCGCTCTGACAAGACGCTAGCGGCAGGGCAGGCAAGAACCTCCAAGGCGTAGAGCGCCAGTTCGTGCCACATGTCCAGCTTTGAAACCCAGTAGTTGTAGGGAGCTGTGTGATCATTTAGGACGATGGTATGGTCAGCTACGTACTCCCTCACCATCTTTCTGTAAAGATCAGCCCTACTCTGCCGAGACTGGGGACAGGTGACAGTGTCTTGCTGGGGTGACATAAAGCTGGCAAAAGCCTTGTAAAGCGTACCCTTGCCAGTGCTGGACAAGCTGCCTGCTCGCCTACTCTCCCTCGCTACTTGTCCCGCAGAACTACGCACTCTGCCGCTAGCGCTGTCAGAAGGGAAATACTGTTTCAGCTTGTGCACCAGGGCCTGCTGGTATTCATGCATTCTCACACTCCTTTCCTCTCCAGGGATGAGAGTGGAAAGATTTTGCTTGTACCGTGGGTCCAGGAGAGTGAACACCCAGTAATCGGTGCTGGAATAAATTCTTTGAACGCGAGGGTCACGGGATAGGCAGCCTAGCATGAAATCTGCCATATGCGCCAGAGTACCAACGCGTAAGAATTCACTCCCCTCACTGGCCTGACTGTCCATTTCCTCCTCCTCCAACTCCTCCAACTCCTCTTCTTCTGCCCATACACGCTCAACAGTGTAGGACTCAACAATGGTCCCCTCTTGTGTCTCGCCAACATTCTCCTCCTCTTCCTCCTCATCCTCCTCCACCTCCACCTCCTCCGATATGTGCTGAGAAACAGACCTAAGGGTGCTTTGGCTATCAACAAGGGAATCTTCTTCCCCTGTCTCTTGTGAGGAGCGCAAAGCTTCCGACTTCATGCTGACCAGAGAGTTTTTCAACAGGCCAAGCAGCGGGATGGTGAGGCTGATGATGGCGGCATCGCCACTGACCATCTGTGTTGACTCCTCAAAGTTACTCAGCACCTGACAGATATCAGACATCCACGTCCACTCCTCATTGTAGACTTGAGGAAGCTGACTGACCTGACTACCAGTTCTGGTGGAAGTTGACATCTGGCAGTCTACAATCGCTCGGCGCTGCTGGTAAACTCTGGATAACATGGTCAGTGTTGAATTCCACCTCGTGGGCACGTCGCACAACAGTCGGTGAGCG
Organism: Engystomops pustulosus; assembly: GCF_040894005.1. Lineage (NCBI taxonomy): Eukaryota > Metazoa > Chordata > Amphibia > Anura > Leptodactylidae > Engystomops > Engystomops pustulosus. The sequence continues at coordinate 177,646,754 of NC_092412.1, read as the reverse complement.
GGCAGTTGGAGGCGGCGCTGCGCTGCCCTGAGAGTGGCAGCATCTGTGCTGGACTTCCTGAAATGCGCACAGATGCGGCGCACCTTCGTGAGCAAATCAGACAGATTGGGGTATGTCTTGAGGAAACGCTGAACTATCAGATTTAACACATGGGCCAGGCATGGCACATGTGTCAGTCTGCCGAGCTGCAGAGCCGCCACCAGGTTACGGCCGTTGTCACACACAACCATGCCTGGCTTCAGGTTCAGCGGTGCCAGCCACAGATCAGTCTGCGCCGTGATGCCCTGTAATAGTTCTTGGGCGGTGTGCCTTTTATCGCCTAGGCTCAGCAGTTTGAGCACCGCCTGCTGTCGCTTAGCGACGGCACTGCTGCTGTGCCTAGAGCTACCGACTGATGGCGCCATGCCCACGGATGGTCGTTCGGAGGAGGAGGTGGAGGAGGGGTGGGAGGAGGAGGAGGCATAGTAGGCCTCAAACACCTGGACCGAGGTAGGCCCCGCAATCCTCGGCGTCGGCAGTATATGACCAGCCGCAGGGTCACACTCGGTCCCAGCCTCCACCAAGTTAACCCAATGTGCCGTCAGAGATATATAGTGGCCCTGCCCGGCAGCACTCGTCCACGTGTCCGTGGTCAGGTGGACCTTGTCAGAAACGGCGTTGGTCAGGGCACGGATTATGTTGTCTGACACGTGCTGGTGCAGGGCTGGGACGGCACATCGGGAAAAGTAGTGGCGGCTGGGGACCGAATACCGAGGGGCGGCCGCCGCCATGAGGCTGCGAAAGGCCTCGGTCTCTACTAGCCTATAGGGCAGCATCTCCAGGCTTAGCAATCTGGAAATGTGCACATTAAGGGCTTGGGCGTGCGGGTGGGTTGCACTATATTTGCGTTTCCGCTCCAGCGTCTGGGGTATGGAGAGCTGAACGCTGGTGGATGCTGTGGAGGATCGTGGAGGTGACGATGGGGTTTTTGTGGCAGGGTCCTGGGCAGGGGGCTGACTATCAGCTGACACAGGGGAAGGAGCAGTGGTGTGCACGGCCGGAGGTGAACGCGCTTGTTGCCACTGAGTGGGGTGTTTAGCATTCATATGCCTGCGCATACTGGTGGTAGTTAAGCTAGTAGTGGTGGAACCCCTGCTGATCCTGGTTTGGCAAATGTGGCACACCACAGTCCGTTGGTCATCCGGTGTTTCCTTAAAGAACCTCCAGACTTCTGAAAATCTAGCCCTCGCCGCAGGAGCCCTCGCCACGGGAGCTTCACTAGTTGACACATTTGGCGCTGATGCACCAGCTCTGGCCCTGCCTCTCCGTCTGGCCCCACCACTGCCTCTTCCAACCTGTTCTGGTCGAGGACTCTCCTCCGTCTCAGAAGCACTGTGTTCACCCGGCCTCTCAACCCAGCTTGGGTCTGTCACCTCATCATCCTCCGATCCCTCAGTCTGCTCCCCCCTCGGACTTCCTGCCCTGACAACAACTTCCCCACTGTCTGACAACCGTGTCTCCTCATCGTCGGACACCTCTTTACACACTTCTTCCACTACGTCAACAAGGTCATCATCACCCACAGACTGCGACTGGTGGAAAACCTGGGCATCGGAAAATTGCTCATCAGCAACCGGACAAGTGGTTTGTGACTGTGGGAAGGGTCCAGAAAACAGTTCCTCAGAGTATGCCGGTTCAAATGGCAAATTTTGCTGGGAGGGGGCAGACTGGGGGGGAGGAGGCTGAGGTGCAGGAGCTGGAGGAGTGCCGATTTCGGTGACATGGGTGGACTGCGTGGAAGACTGACTGGTGGACAAATTGCTCGAAGCATTGTCGGCAATCCACGACATCACCTGTTCGCACTGTTCTGGCCTCAACAGTGCTCTACCACGAGTCCCAGTAACTTCAGACATGAACCTAGGGAGTGTAGCTCTGCGGCGTTCCCCTGCTCCCTCATAAGCAGGTGGTGTCTCACCCCGCCCAGGACCACGGCCTCTGACCCCTGCAGTAGTTGGACGCCCACGTCCCCGCCCTCGTCCTCTACCCCTAGCCCTCGGGTTAAACATTTTGAAAATGAGAGTTATAACTTTTTTTTTTTTTTTAACTTTTTTTTTTTTTTTTTTTTGTGTTTTTTAGTTTTTAAAACCAAACGATGCTATCCTATTGCTATGGCTATTTTCTAGCCAAGTATTACAGCACACTACTATGCCAGATGAGATGACGCTGAGTTATGAAAAAAATAAACGTAAAATAAAAAAGGAAATGGCAGACTGTGCCTAGTTGAAATACAACCCCGGGCCCTAATAAATTTTCCCACTTCGGTCTTTGCGATGGATATGTGCGTCACTAAAACACAGTGGTCGCAAGTCTGACTCCAAATTGCTCCCAATTTGATAGTAGATGCACTGCAGCAAGTACAGCCACCAGCAGATCAACCAGAAATCAAATATATATAACGCTACTGTAGGCGTAATTAAGACGTTTGTATTCTCCTATGGCTATTTTCTAGCCAAGTATTACAGCACACTACTATGCCAGATGAGATGACGCTGAGTTATGAAAAAAATAAACGTAAAATAAAAAGAAACTGGCAGACTGTGCCTAATTGAAATACAACCCCGGGCCCTAATAAATTTTCCCACTTCGGTCTTTGCGATGGATATGTGCGTCACTAAAACACAGTGGTCGCAAGTCTGACTCCAAATTGCTCCCAATTTGATAGTAGATGCACTGCAGCAAGTACAGCCACCAGCAGATCAACCAGAAATCAAATATATATAACGCTACTGTAGGCGTAATTAAGACATTTGTATTCTCCTATGGCTATTTTCTAGCCAAGTATTACAGCACACTACTATGCCAGATGAGATGACGCTGAGTTATGAAAAAAATAAACGTAAAATAAAAAGAAACTGGCAGACTGTGCCTAATTCTACTCAAACCCCTAATAAATTTTCCCACTTTGGTGTTTGAGGTGGATATGTGTGTCACTAAGAGCTAAACACAACGGTAGCAAGTCCCCCTGCTAATTCCTCACAATATGGTACTAGCTGCAAATAAAAAAAAAAAAATTATAACGTTATTGTAGCCCTAAGAAGGGCTGTTGGGTTCTTTAAGAATCACTCCTGCCTAACAGTAAGCTAATAGAACACCCTAACGCTTTCCCTGAGCAGCAGCAGCTCTCTCCCTAGCGGCATCCAGACAGAGAATGATCCGAGCAGCGCGGGCAGCGGCTAGTCTATCCCAGGGTCACCTGATCTGGCCAGCCAACCACTGCTATCTACGTGTAAGGGTACCACGTCATGCTGGGTGGAGTGCAGAGTCTCCTGGCTTGTGATTGGCTCTGTTTCTGGCCGCCAAAAAGCAAAACGGCGGGAGCTGCCATTTTCTCGAGCGGGCGAAATACTCGTCCGAGCAACGAGCAGTTACGAGTACGCTAATGCTCGATCGAGCATCAAGCTCGGACGAGTATGTTCGCTCATCTCTACACCCAATGTATTATAAAGAATACATTTCAAATATACATCCATATAGATAAAAATATTGGAGGTAGGCAGTCACCCAAGGATAGGCAGCTCAGTTGAACAATAATAAGTGAATGGAACAGTACATTAAAACCTATTGTATGTCATCATAATCATATATGAAATCATATAAAATATATCAAAAAAGGGAAAGTAATTAGAAAAGTAATCTGAGTATGTGTGGTCCAGTAGGCTTGATTGGAATTGCTGGGTCCCACCAGAGGTCCTATGATCCTTTAGTTCTCAGTAACTGCTCCCAGCGATGATGTAATAGACTGTCCTGCTCTGTTACCATAGTAATGACACAACACTGGCCAAACTGGATGCATTGCAACCAACCGACTACAGCCAAACGTAGTGCTGATCACATGACCTGCCCAGGCAGGTGCCGGACATGTGATGTGGTCATGTGACCAGTGGCCATCTTCTGTCCTGTGTCTGCTCCGCAAGGAGAAAATCAACAGACTGATTAAAGGGCCAGTAACATTTTAATTCTTCATTACAGCCTATGTCAACAGCATTTTTCCGCTAAGGGTAGCAAAATTTTAAACAACAACTAATTACATATTAGCTTATATTTTAAGTACCTATTTGTATATGAATTATGCTGATTCCTGAAATATCCCTTTAAGTATTCATCTCTATCATTAGGGGCTTTATCTGAAACCAAATCATTTTGAATATATCAATTCTATTGGGCTATTTATGATATGTCACGTTTACTTTTGTGAAATTTGTAATTATGCTCTGATAGGCCCGTTCCACACTTGCGAGTGTGATGCGATGAACTCGCATCACACTCGCAACGCATGCTGCCGGGAACGCACGGCCCAAACGCTGCACACCGGGAGTGAACTCAGCATGTTTGTTCACTCCCGGTGTGCAGCGTTCGGGACGTGCGTTCCAGGCAGCTTGCGTTGCGAGTGTGATGCGAGTTCATCGCAAGTGTGGAACGGGCCTTACACTGACTTTTTCCAGTGCTGACCTTCTGTGGTGTATACATAACCTATTTGTTACCATTTTGGGGAGATAGCCTTTACTATTACCATGTATGGCGTAATACGGACCTTGGTATTGTTGGTTCATATGAATTTAATGTGTCTTTACACGTTTTAAATGTTTTTATGAGATTTTGTGTATGTCTTGATTAAAATGGTTTTGGAATAAAATGTTTTATATTTTGCCTATATACACTGGCTTGTTTTTTTATGATATGTCCATATGATATGAAGCATGGAGTCCTTGCCTGCCGGACAAACAGAAGCGCTGTCACTGTAACAACTGTGTAACAGCAGGAGAGGAAAGCTTTGCATCATATTTCTCTATGATGCCAGGACTCATGTCCTCTGCACTGGTGCTCGGTCCATAGGATCTGAGCAGCATACAGGTCCATTTCCACAGGCCGAGCATGTTTGCATGCAGTCCGCTAAGTGAAATGATACAACATTGAGGCTAGGTGCTCTGTGGAAAAAAAATGTAATCCCTATATTTGCATAAAAATAGACCACCAGTGCATTGTCCCAGCTTCCATCAGTAATTTATTCACAACCAGACTGAGGTCTAGTATTTGCTAGTATTTCCATCAATATTGTCTAATACATATATCTGGCATTTGTGTTCAGCAACGGGTCATTGTTCTTCTCACCTCCATCAGATTTAATTAGCTATCTACTTTCTCCTGTGTCGTTGCCTTACTAAAAAATGTTTATATCAATATCTTGCTTCCCTCTCCATGTGACTACATATTTTGTGTTTGTTTTTAATGCAGTTATAATTTTATATACATACTTATGCTTTAAAGGTAATGAATAAATTGTGTTTTCAAACATTATTACGCAACATACCTGAGCGGTGGCAGAATATTAGAATTTTATGCACGTCATTGTTGGGGGAGAGCTCTTGGTTTCCCCCTTCTCCCACTGACTTGTTTCCCGTGAACATTATATAGCCTTTTCCACTCAGATATGTGGTAGCCATGATTAAGAGTGTTTAGCCCTTGAAACGCATGGGCTGAAATTTGTAGCCCACAGTATGGACGCAGTGCCTTGGTCTATGTGATGTTGTATCGCATACTCTGGAGTCAATAAAAACTTTTCAACTACACGTGCTGGATCGTATAGTATCTGTGACATTATTGTAACCTTCATTAATTGCTATTAAGGGAGCCAAGAGAGGCACATGTCCCTGGCACACGGTCCCTGAGACCGTTGCTGGCACCAGCTCACACTCTTGTTGTTTTGAGTCCACTTAGCTCAAGCTTACTGTACAGGTGCACATTGTTATCCCTGAAGAAGGTTAGTACTTGAAGAACTTGGAAAAACCTCCAGCACTCCTGCAAGGTTGTGGCAGACAAATTCTTCTTTATTAGGACATAAGATAAAAGCCACAAGTACTGTTAGGAACATGATGACCAAAACATTTCAGCTTGACCTAACAAGCCATAATCATGGTCATAGAGACTATTAAAAGGAGAAAAGATAAGCGGCACTCACCATAACTGTGCAATCGGTATGTTTATTTCAGGTGCAAGTACAGGGAGGAGCGGGACCTGGCGACGAGTCGTTTCGCGCCTACTGGCGCATCATCAAGCCAATGACGTCACTCACCTGCGCTGCGCCACAATTTATGCGCGCGCGCCGGAGAGTGTCGCCATAGAAACAATATGCACGCATCAAGCCAATGACGGCGTTCACCGCGCCGCGCCAAAAATCATGCGCACGCGCCGGTGGGCGCCGCCAGGGGAGCGACACAAATGCATAGACAACAAGTGACAAACACGGTAAGTATAAAAACAACAAATAAATCAAAATTAAAAACATTACATAGTAATATGTCTTCACATTGGCAAATAGCAGGCTAAGTAGGAAACATCATATTATATTCCAGCAAAATATATTATTATACATATATCTTAATTCAAGAAAACATTCAAATGGATCTGTCAGATGGAATACATTAGGGGATAGGACCTGGTGAGGGGGTTTATTAGAGGAAAACGCTATAATCGTTCTTATCGTTCAGACCTAAGGTGCCGGTGGCATCAAAGGCGATAATCTGTCTGCTCTCTTCTCTCAGCAATCTTAAATTCCTATCTCCTCCATAAGAGTTATTTTTGATTTGAGTGATTCCAGCAAACCTAAGGATTTCTGGATTGCAATCATGACAATTTTTAACATGCTCAATAAGACGAGGACACCCGTTTCCTGTAGTAATTGACTTAACGTGTTCCCTAAATCTTACATATAATCTTCGTATGGTCTTTCCAATGTAGAACCGTTTGCAGGGACAAAAAATAATATAGACAATATGCGTGGATTTGCACGTAATGAACGAATTGACTACCCTGGATGTGCCCCCGAATTCTATCGATTTTAATTGGCTATTGTAAGTACAAAATTTACATGAACCACATCTGTAATTACCTTTTGGGATACCACTTTCTAACCAGGTAGATTGTGCAGAAGAGAATCTGCTTTTGACTAGTGCCTGTTTTATTGTCGGGCATCGTCTAAATGCTATTACAGGATAAGTGGAAGTAATGTTATGGAGTTGGGGATCTTGACTTAGAATGCTCCAATTTTTTCGAATAGCTTGGCGAATGGCTCCTTCACATGGACTGTATTCAAAGGAAAAGGCGAACTTTTTGTTGTCCCTTTTGCCACCTTGGCTTCTCCGTCCCCCACCATCAGTTAACAATGCCTCTTGAGAAAGGGAGGTAACTTTATGATATGCTTCTAGGAGCAGCTTGTTGGGATAACCTCTCTCTGACAAACGTTTGGTTAGGTCTTTAGCTTGACTGACAAATTGTGTATCAGTACTGTTGATTCTTCTCAAACGAAGAAATTGGCTGTATGGGAGACTGGTTTTTGTGTGGATGGGGTGGAAACTGTTGAAATGTAACATGGAATTTGTGGCTGTGGTTTTTCTAAATGCTGAGGTACACAATTCATTTCCTATTTCTTTTACTTTAACATCTAGGAAGTCTAATTCCTAGAACGATTATAGCGTTTTCCTCTAATAAACCCCCTCACCAGGTCCTATCCCCTAATGTATTCCATCTGACAGATCCATTTGAATGTTTTCTTGAATTAAGATATATGTATAATAATATATTTTGCTGGAATATAATATGATGTTTCCTACTTAGCCTGCTATTTGCCAATGTGAAGACATATTACGATGTAATGTTTTTAATTTTGATTTATTTGTTGTTTTTATACTTACCGTGTTTGTCACTTGTTGTCTATGCATTTGTGTCGCTCCCCTGGCGGCGCCCACCGGCGCGTGCGCATGATTTTTGGCGCGGCGCGGGGGAACGCCGTCATTGGCTTGATGCGTGCATATTGTTTCTATGGCGACACTCTCCGGCTCGCGCGCATAAATTGTGGCGCGGCGCAGGTGAGTGACGTCATTGGCTTGATGATGCGCCAGTAGGCGCGAAACGACTCGTCGCCAGGTCCCGCTCCTCCCTGTACTTGCACCTGAAATAAACATACCGATTGCACAGTTATGGTGAGTGCCGCTTATCTTTTCTCCTTTGAATACCCACTGGACTATTTTTCACATTAGCTGAGCACCACCGTTAGTGCCATATAAAGAGGAATTGATCACCGGAGTCTATCTGCAGTGAATACTGTTACCCCACAACTGGTTTGTGTTTGCCACCGTAATAATCTGGATTGTGCCGAGCGCTATCTTTTCTTTTATGCTGAGTCATAGAGACTATGATTAAGGCTTGTTAGGTGAAGCCAAACACGTTGGTCACCATGTTCCTACCTGACTGTACTTGTGTCTAAAAGTTATGGTGCATGCAGCGCATACAAAAAACATACATAAAGAGGCATCTTATATCTAGATAAATGATGCACAATGTTTTTGTTTTCTGTATTTTTCCCCATATTGTATCATTTAGCATTATTATTACTGCTACATACAAATCTGCATCATGTCACCACTTCCAGGTACTATCATGGAGTGCCCAAATAATACTTGACTATGAATATGACTTAAAAGATCTGTATAGAAAAGAAATGTTGTGTATTATTCATCCAGATTCAATAGCAGTCTCAAGGCCGTTTAAGATATTATAAACTCCTGTGCCACCAACTGTATAGACTTATGTGCCTCCACTCCTAATTACTATGGCACCACTATATTAAACTATACTACCCCTATAATAGTAATCTTTCTGTTCACACTCATATATGAGTCCCCTACTCCTATTCCCCTACTCCTATACATTATGACAACCATCTGCTCCCTCTCCTACAGACCATTTAGGACTCTATCCCCATCCATATCAACTATTAACCCCATCCTTTCACTCCTATAGATTAAGTCATTGAGTCCCCTTTCTTATAGCTTAAGATAGCATCGCCAGCAATCTGGTGAAGGAAAACAGTTAAATATTTTTTTTAAAGAAAGAGAAACAATCAAAAATCAAGCAATCCTGCTCCTGAGGGCTCCCATTCATAACTGGATGCCTTAGGTACAGGAACCCAATTGCATAATGGTTGGAGGCCACCTCTTTATCTTGGAAGCACACAAGAAATCCTTCCAGTGCAATAGAAAATGGAATTTTGTGAAATTTATGACATGGTCTTTTAATTCTCTATAGTGGTCTACTAAGTTTGAATAGACTAAAAAAGACAGGAAGCGATATACTTCATTGAAAGAAAGACTTTACTGAAAAGGAGAAAGAGGCATCATCGAAGAAAAGGACCATGCTCATCTTACATAGTACAAAAGCCCTGTGTTGTTTTATGAATGAACAAAGCTGTACCTCTGTTGTCCATAACAAACAAATGCTAAAAAATATGGAGCTTCTCTGTAACTGGTTGCTATGGGGAGAAAGTTTTTCTAGCTGACAGCTCTGATAAATGAGGCTCGCTCTAAACGCAAATTAGTTTTCAGACCTTAGCATCACAGGCAACATCCACATGTTTTTGCATGGTTTTTCATGTTTTATTTTTCTGATTTGTCAATGTAAGTAAGGTGACATGAAGGCTTACACAAAAATCTCGCCCATATGTAGGTCTTGACTCTTGTAACCACTGTTTGCCCTAAAGGTAACACAGTTCAGTTTTCTCTTTATGTAAGATGATAAAATAATTCTACACAATTATAAAACTGATTTTCCAGATATGGTCAGGGCTTGGCTGTTGTTCTTATATACAGATACTTTGCACTTTGGTCTCAAATCTCAAGACCCTGGTTGTTGTATTTATTAAAATACGGTGTCCTAATTAATGATATTATATACTGCAATCCTACTGAATACTTTATACTATATGTGCAACACCCCTGCCAATGCATAGGCAAGGTGGTTGTTGCGAATAGCGCCCTCTCCTTGTCAGGATCTATCTGGTGACCCTGCGCAACTCACCCAGAAGCTACTGCTAGGTAAACTTAGTAATTATAGCTTGAAGTCACTGCTTGGTAAGAGTTAAGTGTGCCAAATGTTTTTGTCCAAGATATGCCTTGTACAATTGTAAAGCAAAGTGGAATGTGGTTGGAGGGTGCTACCACCTGACCAAGGGAGTATAAAACCCCCTTGGGTACATGAAGGAGAGTCAATTAGTAAGGAGAGCAGAGACTCCATCTTGGAGCATATTTCTGCAAAGCAAGCAGAGGAGAGTGCGGCTCCTGCAGAGCTGCACCAGCCAGTGTCCTAATACCAGGAAGCAGAGGTACCTTAGGACAACCTTAGGGTTAGTCCAGAGACTAAGCCCTAGAGCAGAGGTCCATGATTTGGACTTGGCTCCAGCTTAACCAGCCCAGCCTGAAGTTACTACCAAGCTGTGAGCAACCTACCTGTGGACCAGCTATATGCAATAACCTTACAGCTTGCTGAATCTGCTGGTACTGTTTGGCCGTTGCCTGCTGTTTGAAGTTGAATATAGAACTGAAAGTTGATTTCCACAAAGTGCCTACGTGTAATCCCTGGATCAGGCGGCTTCACCATCATGGGCTCCCCACCCTCCATCATCCAGGGACTCTCATATACACATCAGGGGTTGCCCCAGGGAGAAACCTATTGCATCAGCTTCTCCCTCCATATTTCTTGCACACACCTGCTGGAGACCCGCTAGGCTGTAAGCCCCTCCTCCAGTCCCAATCTCAAGCACCGTGGCCATAGCATGCCGAAAGCCACATAAGCCAGCCACTCCGGAATTCTGGGCCCTGTCTGTATACAGCCACTGAAGAAAGGCTAGGCCCAGGTGGGGGATGTTGCATATGGAGTGCTTCTTTTTAATTGTATATAATATATTAGGTGCAACTCCGTCTTTAAACTGTATTACGTACAGCACACACTTGCAATCTTATAAATACAATAGCCTTTGAATTGATAATGATATATTCAGTACCCCTATGAATTCATTATAATATACAAAGTACACCCCCTGAATTTTCATATATGCAGTGCCCTCAAACTAACAAGTTAAAATTGATTTACTTCTTCTCCCATTACAATTCAAATATTGACCCCCATTACAATTTATATATAGTGCCCCCTTAAATTTCAAATACTGCCACCACCATTATAATTCATATAATGGCTTCCCAACTATAATTCATATAGTCCCTCCTATTACATGTCATTTGGTCTCTCCATCATGTTGCTTAAATGCTCCCTCAATCCAATAAAAATTACATTTTTTTAGTGCTCCCTTCATTAAAATGTTTCCCTCCATTAAAAGTCAGCTTTCTTTGGCTACTGTGTAATGACACAGGTGACATAACTATATCATGGTGCTGCTTGTGTTATAGAGAGTGCCACAAACAGAAGGAAGCACACTGCTGCAGCACTCTAATAACCAATACAAGTTTGGACATAAATTCTTGCTCCTTTCCCCAGGCACTCAGGATTCCCCTGCCCAGTGGTCAATTGTTTTACAAGATGAAAGAGGTTTACTGCTATATATTCTATATATTACATCAGAATGAATACACTGAAATATCCAACAATCAAATCTATATGATGGATAACAATAGTGTAAGGGCTTATTTTAAAAATAACTTTCCTTTTAAATATTTCAAGTGGCTTTATATGTAGTGTCTTAAAGTGTGTTGTAACTCGGAAGAGCTAAACTGTCATGTGTCAAGTTTCCTTCCTTTTCAGCTCCTTAAAATATCTGGTGTGCAATTTGCCATCTAAATGATGGTGTTTTGGGGACCACTAGGTCGTAATTAGATCCCATTAATTTAACACAAATCAAATTGTATTACTTAGTGGCACCATTTCCTAATTCATACAATGTACTGGGAAGCATTGTGGTAGTTTCTACGGTTCGGTCAAAATGAAACCGTTTTATTCTTTGGGTAGGTATAGATCACAGAGATATCAAATGTATATAGTTTTGTTATCTCTTTAAAGGAGTTCAGTAAGGAGCGATATTAATTAAATTTGTATTAATGGGAAAATGGCTAAAAGTACTAATTCTGACATTATACATTTTTTTTTTCATTATGGTGCTTATGCGAGTCTCTCAAAGGCTTTCAGGCCTATCTTTTTGCAATATCTATTACAGCCTGCAAAACAGTTGTACAGTCGCAGCAGTTGGTGTCCTGTATAAAGAGGGCTGTACCTGTGAACCCTCACCATACAGAATGTAATGCATTATGACATATATACTCAAGTATAAGCCCAGTTTTTCAGTACAAAAAATATGCTGAAAAACCTCACCTTGTCTTATACTCGAGTCAATAAAAACAAACAGTGTACTCGCCTTCCAACACCCCCTGGCAGGTCCTCTTTTATACAGCGATGATCCGTCATCGGCTCCATGTCCCCTCGCTGTCCGTCGCAGGGATCGTGACTTCAGCCACTTGCTGACGTTCTACTATGTGAGCCGGTATCGGCACACACTATGATGTCAGCGAGTGGCTGACATCATGGTGTCTGCGATGGACAGCGCGGGAACACGGAGTTAATGCCGGAGCATCGCTGTATAGAAGAGGACCTGCCGGGGGCGTCAGAAGGTGAATACACTGTTTGTTTTATTCCAACAGGCATTATATTGGGGGCAGGGGTTGCAGGCTATATACTACAGGGGGCTGGCAGTCTATATACTATATTGGGCTGGCAGGCTATATACTACAGGGGGTGGCAGGCTATATACTACTGGGGGCTGGCTGTATACCACAGGGGGCTGGCTGGCTATATACTGGGGAGGCTTTGACCAATGCATTTCCCACCCTTGGCTTATACTTGAGTCAATAGGTTTTTCCAGTTTTTTGTGTTAAAATTAGGGGTCTTGTCTTATACACTGATCGGCTTATATACGTCAATTACATTGTGCTGTGGCTAGGGGTTAAATGTTCTTTAACAGATCGTCTTTTTAATCGTATAACTGCCATTTATGTAAACTTTGTCACTAATTTTATGACAACTAACCCAGGATGCTGTAAAAACAAGAAGTACGGTATTTTATAATCACCTACCGCGATGCTGCTGCCCAGTGTGGCTTCTCTCGTGACCATCACAACCACAACAGTTACTCACTACAGCCATTGTAATGAGGTCTCCCCTCAGTCGTCTTTTTTCTTAACTGAATAACCCCAAATTTTGTAATCTGTCATTGTATTCTATCCCCCCATTCACCTAATAATTTTTGTTGCTCTCCTCTGCACCCGTTACAGCTCTACTATGTCCTTTTTATACACTGGTGCCCAAAACTGTACACAATATTTCATTTGTGGCCTGACCAGTTATTTGTGGTAGGGCAAAACTATGTCTTTATCATGAGAATCTATTCCTCTCTTGATACATCCCAGAACAGTGTTTGCTTTAGCAGCAGCCGCCTGGCTCTGGTCACTAAAATTTTAAAGTTTACCATCCACCAATACCCTTAAGTCTCTTGTAGCTGATGGGGTAGCTATGCACCACAGATTTTACTCTATTCTTTAATATTTCTCACTGTGCTATATTTCACTTCATCAAAGAAAAATTGGTTGCTTAAACTTAGGCTCTAGCCACACCTTAAAGTATAATATACAACCTATTAGAAAAAAAGAGATGTGCTTTTCTTTCTCTAATAGTTAGTACATTTCACTTTATTATGCAGGTCATCTATAAATTCTAATACCCCGTCATTGTATCATGTATCATAGTAGATACCAGATGAATAGTGATGCAGACACTGATAGGCCTATAATCTAATGCAGCCCTGTGACTACTATATATACTACCTGGTTAGATGTATGTGTCAGCCTGGCTATTCAGCAGATGCTGAGGACACAGAGCACACACAGAAGTAAGCAGTCTTTATCCTGTGTATCTAACTCCAGTGCTGAACCTAGCCTCATTTGTTCACTGACTATAGCCTTGTCAAAGCTTAGAGAGTTGAAGTTGGAGGTGTGCAGGGAAGGTTTATGGCCTATATAAGATTCTTTATTAAACTGAGCAGCTGCATGGGTAGGAGGCGGACTGTGTGTGGAAACATGAGAGCAGAGTGTAAACTGGACAGAGCAGACATGAAGGATCCGCTTCCTGTAATTACTCAGCAGAGACCAGAACTACCGCAGTACATATCCCAGCCCCCTCATCTCAGTCAGAATCATGTTTTACTTTAGGGACCGTTCTTGACAACCAGAATGCGGGGCAGAAGGGAGAAAGGCTGAGACAGCAAAAACCTCCGATAATGTAATGAATATTAGTTGAGAAAAAAACTTTATACATTTTACAGTGATGTTTTAACATTACTGGTTCCACTCACTTTTAAAAGTTAATTAAAAGTTTCCTGGCTTCCTGCCAGCAAACTACATTGAGTCACAGGGGCATTGGAGTCCCTGGTGTCTTAATCATGATCAACTCCTCTCTGCTCTGCTATATCTCTCCATATCTCCCCCTCCCAACATGCAGGCATTAGCTGAGCAGTGGTGGCGAACCTATGGCACAAAATAACACTTTCTTTAATTTTGTTATTAACAAAAATGCAGCATTTCACAGATGTAAATCCAACCTGTCTCTACCAGTCCTGGTGTACACAATTTCAGTTTCCCCTAGACATGATCCTGTAACTTCTGACTTAGCCGTCATCTTGGATTTCTGTGTGAGCTGAGATTTCTGCATCTCTCTGCTGTGTGTACTTTAGCCACACCCCCTGCACGGAGCTCAGAGACACTCACTGATCACTTCCTGCCAGGAGATTGTGAGCAGAGAGAGAGAGGCTGCAAAGTACAAGCTACAAGGAGATAAGTGGTCCGGGGGAGGCAGGCACAGATCTGTGAGATGTAGCAGTGCTTACAGTGTAAAATTCTGTCAGCCTCTGTCTGTCAGCCTCTGTGTAGTCTCATGCATCTATGATCTGTCTCATCTCTTTCTATGTGCCAGCGTGTTAGTACAATGTCAGATAAGAGTAGAGAGTACACAAGTTAAGGAAGGTGCCCTGGGACTGGAGGCTTTGGTTGTTTTGCCTTAAATAGTTAACTGCTGCCACTTTAATGAAAAGGGGGGCGGGCTTGGGTGTGGGCTACCATCCCTCCCCTCTGGCTACCTCATTATGTCCACCCGCCTAGTTTACGTGGGGTTTTATAACCCCGTGTTTCCCTCTCACCTACCTCTTTGCAGAGTCGGCACCGACCTGTATTCTGATACTGTAATCTCATTGTCACCCCACAGTGCTAGATGGATCATAATGTATTTGCTTATAGATGCTTAAGAGATGCTACTCTCAGCGCTATTTTAAAGCAACACTTCATTGGCTGTTTGGAACTGCAGGAAAAGTGAGAAGGTGTGGACCTATCTTTGAAGGCATTGGGGCAGATTTACTTACCCGGTCCATTAGCGATCCAGCGGCGCGTTCTCTGTGGTGGATTCGGGTCCGGCCAGGATTCATTAAGGCAGTTCCTCCGACGTCCACCAGGTGGCGCTGCTGCGCTGAAGTTCCCCGGAATGCACTGAAGTACACCGACCTATTCCTAGTGAAGGTAAGCGCGAGCCCCGCAACACTTTTTTTTTAAAAATGTGGTGGTTTTCCCGAATCCGTCGGGTTTTCCTTCGGCCACGCCCCCGATTTCCGTCGCCTGCATGCCAGCGCCGATGCTCCACAATCTGATCGCGTGCACCAAATACAGGGAAAATCGGCGCAAATCGGAAATATTCGGGTAACACGTCGGGAAACCGCAAATCAACCCCCATTATCTTTGAAGGTCATCCTGCTGGACCCTTCATTCTTCCTCTACAGAGAGACCCTGGAGAGAAGCAGCAATGATAGTCTGAATTTGCCCTCCTTCTTTTAATTGTATTTGTGGCCTCATGGGCTGATACGATTCAAAGATGTGGAAGAACAGGTACAAATAAGGTACTGTTTAAAATGCCATGTTGGCACTTCACGGTAAATAAGTGGATTTTAATTGTAGCTTGGACATCCGGTCTGTAAAAGGTTCACAATTACTGTGATAGAGAGCACAGTGCTTAGAGCACTTTGTCATCTCATGAGCTACATCAGAGAGGGAGGAGGGAGAAGGGGGAAGGGGGAGAAAAAACTTTTACCAACTTTTATCAACTTGTAACAGTTAGTGTGATCCATCTGCAGCCATTTTATGGCCAGGAATGTCCGGCTGATGAGGTAAAAGACAGGAGGCTTCAGGTTGTTTTAATGTACCGTATATTCCGGCGTATAAGACGACTTTTGAAGACAGAAAAATCTTCTGTCTGGTCTGGGGTCGTCTTATACGCCGGTAATTGACCGCCCGCCGTGTATTCACGGCGGCGGTCGGGTCGCGCTGCATGGAGAAGGCTCACAGGCTGAGCCCTCTCCATAGCCGGTAAGTCTTTGCTGCTGTGTTTTCACAGCGATGGCTTTGCAGGCAGCCTCAAAAAGATAGCGGCGCATGGGCGCCGCCATCTTACCTGGGATCGCCGCTCCCCGTGACGTCATCGGGGGCGGCGATCCGTCTCAATTTTGTTTTAACCCCTTCATTACAATGTTACATTGTAATGAATGAGGAGGAAAATCCCCATATACTGCCATACAGTAGTATGGCAGTATATGATAGGATCGATCAGACAACCTAGGGTTAAAGTACCCTAGGGAGTCTGAAAAATAGTATAAATAAAAATAAAAAAAAGTTTAAAAAAAAAAAATTATAATAAAAAAACCTAAAATTTAAAATCACCCCCCTTTCCCTAGAACTGACATAAATATAAATAATCAGTAAAAATCATAAACACATCAGGTATCGACACGTCCGAAAATGCCCGATCTATCAAAATATGATAACGGTTTTTCAATGCGTTTAACCCCGTAAGGGAAAATAGCGCCCAAAGTCGAAAATGGAACTTTTTTGCCATTTTGAAAAATATAAAAAAATCTATAAAAAGTGATCAAAAGGTTGTACAGTCCTAAAAATGATATCATTGAAAAGATTATCAAATTTAGCAAAAAATGACACCACCCACAGCTCCATACACCAAAGTATAAAAAAGTTATTAGCGCCAGAAGTTGGCAAAATCAAAAAAATAATTTTTGTACAGGAGGTTTTCATTTTTGTAAATGTATGAAAACATTATAAAACCTATACAAATTTGGTATCCCCGTAATCGTACAGACCCAAAGAATAAAGTATACATGTCATTTGGGGCACTCAGTGAAAGACGTAATATACAAGCCCACAAGAAAATGGCGCAAATGCGTTTTTTCACCATTTTCATTGCATTTGGATTTTTTTTCCCGCTTCTGAGTACATGGCATGGAATATTTAATAAAATAAAAATTTAAGGTACAGTATGGTAACATTTACAGTAAAATGGACGATGGTAATGTTGTTGTTGTATGCCTTATGTTTATGAGCGACAGTTTTCCTGCTATATACCTGCATGTCATAAGAATTTAAATTAAAAAAAGGACCATGTTAAATTCAAATCTGTTTTTTTTTAAATTTTTACCGGTGTTTTGTATGCGTTGGAAAAGGGGTAGTCTTATACGGCGAATATATCTTAAACTCTATATTTTAAACAGGAAAGTAGGGGGGTCGTCTTATACACCAGGTCGTCTTATACGCCGGAATATACGGTATATTGGTAAATTACCTAATATCCTGCCCCCCACACTTACACACACATTACACAAACATGAAGTAGGCCCCTTCAAGTAACAAGGAATGTCATGGCTTTTTTCACAATTATATTCTCTCATATTGTCATTTGAGAACTTCTCACATAGTGGCATATCTGGTCACTGAATCTCATGCCAAATGCTGGAAATTTAAATAGAATCTAAGATAGATCCTACTCTTGAAACTACTCTTCACATACCTGTTTTATGTAATACTTGTTTCCATAATTGTTATTTCATGACAAATATGATTATCAACTGAAACAGACATGTCAGCAGTAGAGACAGCTCCCCATTAATTAAATGTATATCACGTATCAATAATGGTGATCATCTCTGAATTAACTTCTCAGCAGTTGCTGTTAATAAAGTCTCTTCTGATTAATGGAACATGTTGACAGAATGACAATATATCATCCATTTCTGATCATTTAATTGAATGGCAGAATAAGACACCATCTTCCAAGTTATAAATCCAACAAAAGAAATGAATGTTTAACAAAGTAAAATGGGTCCCATTATTATCTGCACGCTGAGGGACAATAGGGGCCATGTATGTAAAGATAGTTAAATTGTCTAATTTTTGTGACTTTACTGTTTTTGCTACTTTTCACTGCTACTTTTGCTGTCGTTTTTCAAGTAGGCCTTGGTCTACACCTTATGCAGTGTGCCTTGTGTATCTTATTTTTCTAGATGTTCCTTGCAACTTTTCACTTATATATCACTTTTTTTGCTTATTTTTGCCACTTCTTAGGCCAGGGCAGGTGCAAAGTTTTATTTGGTGCACGCGATCGGATTGTGGAGCATCAGCGCTGGCATGCAGGCGACGGAAATCGGGGGCGTGGCCGAAGGAAAACCCGACGGATTCGGGAAGACCACCACATTTTTAAAAAAAAGTGTTGCGGGGCTCGCGCTTACCTTCACATGTTAAGACGTAATATACAAGCCCACAAGAAAATGGCGCAAATGCGTTTTTTCACCATTTTCATTGCATTTGGATTTTTTTTCCCGCTTCTGAGTACATGGCATGGAATATTTAATAAAATAAAAATTTAAGGTACAGTATGGTAACATTTACAGTAAAATGGACGATGGTAATGTTGTTGTTGTATGCCTTATGTTTATGAGCGACAGTTTTCCTGCTATATACCTGCATGTCATAAGAATTTAAATTAAAAAAAGGACCATGTTAAATTCAAATCTGTTTTTCTTTAAATTTTTACCGGTGTTTTGTATGCGTTGGAAAAGGGGTAGTCTTATACGGCGAATATATCTTAAACTCTATATTTTAAACAGGAAAGTAGGGGGGTCGTCTTATACACCAGGTCGTCTTATACGCCGGAATATACGGTATATTGGTAAATTACCTAATATCCTGCCCCCCACACTTACACACACATTACACAAACATGAAGTAGGCCCCTTCAAGTAACAAGGAATGTCATGGCTTTTTTCACAATTATATTCTCTCATATTGTCATTTGAGAACTTCTCACATAGTGGCATATCTGGTCACTGAATCTCATGCCAAATGCTGGAAATTTAAATAGAATCTAAGATAGATCCTACTCTTGAAACTACTCTTCACATACCTGTTTTATGTAATACTTGTTTCCATAATTGTTATTTCATGAAAAATATGATTATCAACTGAAACAGACATGTCAGCAGTAGAGACAGCTCCCCATTAATTAAATGTATATCACGTATCAATAATGGTGATCATCTCTGAATTAACTTCTCAGCAGTTGCTGTTAATAAAGTCTCTTCTGATTAATGGAACATGTTGACAGAATGACAATATATCATCCATTTCTGATCATTTAATTGAATGGCAGAATAAGACACCATCTTCCAAGTTATAAATCCAACAAAAGAAATGAATGTTTAACAAAGTAAAATGGGTCCCATTATTATCTGCACACTGAGGGACAATAGGGGCCATGTATGTAAAGATAGTTAAATTGTCTAATTTTTGTGACTTTACTGTTTTTGCTACTTTTCACTGCTACTTTTGCTGTCGTTTTTCAAGTAGGCCTTGGTCTACACCTTATGCAGTGTGCCTTGTGTATCTTATTTTTCTAGATGTTCCTTGCAACTTTTCACTTATATATCACTTTTTTTGCTTATTTTTGCCACTTCTTAGGCCAGGGCAGGTGCAAAGTTTTAACATGTAAATTGGAGTTATTTCAAATGCTTAAAATGTTTAAAATTTTGCACATTAACCAGTTTTTTTTAAATTCATAAATATTTCCATTTCCATTTTTTTTATATTTTGGTTACTTCTATGGGTGAGGTCACATGTGGCGTTTTGGTTGCATTTTGAAACGCGTTACAGCAGCTGAGGAGAATGTGATTTGCCGTATTAAATTACTGTTAACATTTGCATTTACAAAATACAATGTAAACGCAATGTAACCATATGTGTTAATGCCGTGTTAACGATGCATTAACATGCGCATTTTGTACATGCTAAAGTTAACATTAATGTAATCAAGCAAATCACCTCTCCTTAGCTGCTGTAATGCGTTTCAAAATGCTATTAAAAATGCAATGAAAACTTCACCCTTAAATGTCATATACCAAATTTTAAAAAGTGTTAAACACTGATATACCATAAAACTGCAGGGAAAACTAAGCCAAATCGAGAAAGGTTTTTTTAAAACAGATCGTTTAAACCAATTAAAAAGAAGGTATAGGTCTGTTGACAGATTTTTCAGCTTTTCTGTTTTGTATGGACTGTAAAAACATGATCCTAAGGGTATGAAAACATTTATATACAGTCATGGCCAAAAGTTTTGAGAATGACACAAATGTTAATTTTTACAAAGTCTACTGCATCAGGTTTTATAATGGCAATTTGCATATACTCCAGAATGTTATGTATGTTAAGAGTGATCAGCTTAACAACAATTAATTGCAAAGTCAATATTTGCCTAGAAAAGGAACTTTTCCCCCAAAACACATTTCAACTTCATTGCAGGCCTGCCTTAAAAGGAGCAGCTAACATCGTTTCAGTGATTGCTCCATTAACACAGGTGTGGGTGCTGATGAGGACAGGGCAGGAGATCAATCTGTCATGATTAAGTAAGAATCACACCACTGGACACTTTAAAAGGAGGCTGGTGCTTGGCATCATTGTTTCTCTTCTGTTAACCATGGTTATCGCTAAAGAAACATGTGCAGTCATCATTGCACTGCACAAAACTGGCCTAACAGGGAAGAGTATCGCAGCTAGAAAGGTTGCACCTCAGTCAACAATCTATCGCATCATCAAGGAATTCAAGGAGAGAGGTTCCATTGTTGCCAAAAAGGCTCCAGGGCTCCCAAGAAGGACCAGCAAGTGCCAGGACCATCTCTTAAAAGTGTTTCAGCTTCAGGATCGGGCTACCAGAAGTGCAGAGCTTGCTCAGGAATGGCAGCAGGCAGGTGTGAGTGCATCTGCACATACTGTGAGGTGGAGACTCTTGGAGCAAAACCTGGTGCCAAGGAGTAAAGCAAAGAAGCCACTTCTCTCCAGAAGAAACAACAGGGACAGACTGATATTCTGCAAAAGGTACAGGGAGTGGACTGCTGAGGATTGGGGTAAAGTCAGTTTCTCTGATAAATCCCCTTTCCAATTGTTTGGAACATCTGGAAAACCGCTTATTCGGAGAAGACAAGGTGAGCGATACCACCAGTCTTGTCTCATGCCAACTGTAAAGCATCCAGCATGTGTGGGGTTGCTTCTCAGCCAAGGGAATCAGTTCTCTCACAGTCTTGCCTAAAAACAAATCCATGAATAAAGAATGGTACCAGAATGTCCTCCAAGAGCAACTTCTCCCAACCGTCCAAGAGCAGTTTGGTGATCAACAATGCCTATTCTAGCATGATGGAGCACCTCGCCATAAAGCAAAGGTGACAACTAAATGGCTCAGGGAACAAAACATAGAGATTTTGGGTCCATGGCCTGGAAACTCCCCAGATCTTAATCCCATTGAGAACTTGTGGTCAATCATCAAGAGACGGGTGGACAAACAAAAGCCAACAAATTGTGACAAAATGCAAGCATTGATTGTGCAAGAATGGACTGCTATCAGTCATCATTTGGTCCAGAAGTTGATTGAGAGCTGCCAGGGAGAATTGCAGAGGTCCTGAAGAAGAAGGGTCAACACTGCAAATATTGACTTGCTGCATTAACTCATTCTAACTGTCAATAAAAGCTTTTGTTACTCATAATATGATTGCACTTGTATTTCTGTATGTAATAAAAACATCTGACAAACACACATAAAAACCAGAGGGCAACAGATCATGTGAAAATATAATATTTGTGTAATTATCAAAACCTTTGGCCATGACTGTACACAACAATGTAAAATATCTGCTCTTTCTCAAACACACTGTTGACCTTTGAAACATATAACCTTCTGCTTGGATGTGTACAGCATATATATATTTACACTTAAAGTATACATCACCTTTTACCAAACCTTTCTAGTGTGTAATTACAGTAGTACATGGGGAATTACACTGTTTCTGGTATTTTCCAGTAACTTCATCTCTGCAGTCCCTGTCTAGAGTCTACTGTCCTACATGAGCTTCTATATCTCACCACACCCCCCACTTTAATTAGCATAGAGCTGATATGTAAATTAGATGTGGAAAACTGGGTACCTTGAACTGGGGTGGGATGCATAATTTTATTGGCATCATTTTAAAAGTTGATTTTAAAAGGAAGGCGGTCATGGAATACAAATGTGAGAAGATTACCACAGTCACAGTGTCTAGAGTAAGTGTCCCTCCCTGGTTTATCCATGCTTGATTTTGGTGGAAGAATTTCATTAAAGGGGTATTCCAGGAATCAGCATAATTCATATACAAATGGGTCCTTAAAATATAAGCTAATGTGTAATTAGTGGTTATTTAAAAATGTGCTCCCGTTAGCAGAAAAATGCTGATGACATAGACTGTAATGAAGAATTAAAATGCTACTGGCCCTTTAATCAGTCCGTTAATTTCCTCCGCGCGGTCTGTTGTGGATCAGACACAGAACAGAAGATGGCCGCTGGTCACATGTCCACATCACATGTCCTGCACCTGCCTGGGCAGGTCATGTGACCACCACTATGTTTGGCTGTAGTCGGTTGGTTGCAGTGCATCCAGTATGGCCAGATTGTGGTGATGGCAGTTACACATCATTACTATGGTAACAGCAAGAAAACCTGTTACATCATCACTGGGAGCAGAGCATAAGAGGGAGAAGGAGTTACTGAGAACTAAAGGATCTTGGGACTTGTAGTTTCAAGTGGCAGCCATCTTGGTGATAACTCTGCATCGTTTAGAGAGGCCATAAAATTTGGTGAATCATAAAATCTAACTATTTAAGCTCCATTTTGTGACTAATGACATTGAGTTTTGTTACATTCATTTATTTATAGCATCATGGGTTTTTTGTATCAGACGTTCATATTCCCGGAATACCCCTTTAATTTTTCATTTGAGCTACTCTGTAATCTAGCACCATGACAAAAGTTTGAAGGTACCTAATGCAGTAGCTTTTATTGATGCCTTCTCTTGTGGTTTACCATACAGTCGCCATCTAATCCATATGCATGCACAGTGTACTATGCAAGCAGCTAAACCATACAGTGTCCAAATAGTTTTCTAAATAACACTGAACAAATAAACAAAACGTAAAATATCCAGATTCCAAACAGTTTTGTTCTCATGAGTAGAAGGATCAAGTCTGGTATCAGAAGTGTAGTGTTTAGGTACACAGTCTTTCAAGATGCTGGCAACTTTATGACCACATTTGCAAATCTCTCCTTAACTGGTTAAGGACCTGGCCCTTTCCTGTTTTTTCATTTCCAATTTTTACTCCCCACCTTAAAAAATCTATAACTTTTTTATTTTTACACATAAAGAGCTGTATGACAGCTTGTTTTCTATGTAGCAAAATGCACTTCATAGTGATGGCATTGAATATTCCATGCCATGTACTGGGAAGCGGTAAAAAAAATCCAAATGCAGTGAAAATGGCGCCGTTTTCTTGTGGGCTTGGATATTACGGCTTTCACTGTGCGCCCCAAATGACATGTCTACTTTATTCTTGGGTCGGTACGATCACGGGGATACCAAATTTGTATAGGTTTTATAATGTTTTCGTACATTTACAAAAGTTAAAACCTACTGTACAAAAGTTTTTTTTTTATTTTGCCATCTTCTGGCGCTAATAACTTTTTTATACTTTGTTGTACAGAGCTGTGGGTGATGTAATTTTTTGCAACATTTGATAATATTTTCAATTATATCATTTTTAGGACTGCACGACCTTTTGATTTTGATTTAGATTTTTTTTATATTTTTCAAAATGGCAAAAAAGTGCCATTTTCGACTTTGGGCGCTATTTTCCGTTACGGGGTTAAACGCAGTGAAAAACTGTTAGTATATTTTGATAGAACGACCATTTTCAGACACATCGATACTTAATGTGTTTATGATTTTTACTGTTTATTTATATTTATATCAGTTCTAGGGAAAAGGGGGTGATTTGAATAGGTTTTTTTATTATCATTTTTTTTAAACTTTTTTTTATTTTTACTATTTTTCAGACTCCCTAGGGTACTTTAACCCTAGGTTGTCTGATCGATCCTATCATATACTGTCATACTACAGTAAGGCAGTATAGGGGGATTTTCCTCCTCATTCATTACAATGTGCTATCAGCCTCTCCATGCATCGGGACCAGCCGCCCACCGTGAATACAGTTGTTAACCAGTTTCATAGTTTCATAGTTTATACGGTTGAAAAAAGCCACTTGTCCATCAAGTTCAACCAAGGAAGGGTAGGGATTGGATGAGGAAGGGATTTAGGGGAAACAATCCTATATAGCATAACAATCAATGTTATTTAGGTGTAAAAAGGCATCTAGACCCTTCTTGAAGCTCTCCGCTGTCCCTGCTGTGACCAGCTCCTGAGGCAGGCTATTCCACAGATTGACAGTTCTCATAGTAAAAAAGCCCTGTCGCCTCCGGTGATTAAACCTTGGTTTCTCCAAATGGAGACAGTGCCCCCTCGTCTTTTGATTTGATTTAATCTGGAACAATTTACCACCATATTTTTTGTATGGACCATTCATATATTTATATAAATTAATCATGTCCCCTCATAGTCGTCTCTTTTCCAGACTAAATAAATCTAGTTGTTTTAATCTTTCCTCATAACTAAGACCCTCCATACCCCTTATCAGTTTTGTGGCTCTACGTTGAACCCTCCCCAGCTCCAGGGCATCCTTTTTATGGACCGGTGCCCAGAACTGGACAGCATATTCCAGGTGTGGCCGAACCAGTGCCTTGTATAGTGGTTATATTACATCCCTATCACGAGAGTCCATTCCACTTTTGATACATGACATGATCCTACTAGCTTTAGAGGCAGCTGATTGACATTGCATGCTGTTATTCAATTTATGATCTACTAGTACCCCCAGGTCCTTCTCAACAAGGGACTCTCCCAGATTTACTCCCCCAAGGACATATTTTGCCTTTGGATTATTGGCCCCCAGGTGCATAACATTACATTTATCCACATTAAACCTTATTTGCTAAGTGGATGACCAAACATTCAGTTTCTCCAAGTCACCCTGCAGCCTATGAACATCCTCCATAGACTGTATTACACTACACAGTTTGGTGTCATCTGCAAAAATAGACACGGTGCTATTAATTCCTACCTCTATATCATTAATAAATATATTAAATAGTAGAGGGCCAAGCACAGAACCCTGAGGTACACCACTCATAACTGGTGACCATTCCGAGTAGGAATCATTGACCACAACTCTCTGGATACGATCCTTCAGCCAGTTTTCAATCCAATTGCAAATGATTTCTGCCAAACCAATAGCCCTAATTTTACCCATCAGGCGTCTATGAGGGACAGTGTCAAATGCCTTTGCAGAGTCCAAGAACACAATATCCACAGCTGCTCCTTCATCCAGGCACCTGCTCACCTCTTCATAGAAGCAGATAAGGTTAGTTTGACAACTTCTATTCTTAGTAAACCCATGCTGGTTATCACTTATTATTCTATTTGATGTCACATACTCCAGTATGTAGTCTTTTACTAACCCTTCCAACACTTTCCCCACAATGGAAGTTAAGCTTACAGGCCTGTAATTGCCTGGTGAAGTTCTAGAGCCCTTTTTATATATTGGCACCACATTTGCCTTGCGCCAGTCACTTGGCACCACACCAGACATTACGGAATCCCTGAAGATTTTAGTGGTACAGCAATAACAAAACTGAGTTCTTTAAGAACTCTGGGGTGTAGCCCATCTGGTCCAGGAGCTTTGTACACATTGATTTTATTTAGCTTAGATTGGATAATGCCTACATTCAGCCAGTCTACTATATTACAGGGTGCATGACTCGCACTGGCACCACCCAAGTCAGAAGTTCTCTCTTCTATTGTATAAACGGAGCTAAAAAACCTATTAAGTATCTCCGCCTTCTCCTGGTCTCCAGTCACCGATGCCCCATTTTCAGAATAAAGGGGTCCAACCTGTTGTGACCCATTTTTTTTTTGCATTGATATACCTAAAAAATTTCTTGGGATTTGTTTTGCTATCTTTAGCCACCTGTCTTTCATTTTGTATTTTGGCTGATTTGATTTCCTTTTTACAGATTTTGGTAAGTTTTTTGTAAGTATTGAAAGCCTCAGGTGACCCTTCAGATTTATATTTTTTAAATGCCCTCTTTTTCTCATTAATTGCCCTTTTAACTGTAGCCACGAGGGGTGTAATCTAGCCCGTCTATACTTGTTACCTATTGGAATAAATTTAGAAGTATAATAACCCAGGATAGATTTGAATTTCTCCCATTTAACATTAGTATCACCATGTGACAGTATCTGATCCCAGTCTATATCCTGTATTGCAGCCCTGAATTTTTGGAAATTAGCCCTCTTAAAATTCAAAGTTTTCGATTTTCAAACCTGTTTCTGCTTTTTAAAGTTTAAGAGGAAAATAATTATATCATGATCGCTGTTCCCAAGGGGTTCCCGGATACTGACATTTTGGACAATCTCCGCATTGTTAGAAATCACAAGGTCCAACAATGCATCACGTCTTGTGGGATCTTCTACAAGCTGCACCATAAAATTATCCTGAAGAATGTTCATAAAATGTCTCCCCTTCACAGATGAAGACGAGCCCTGACCCCAATTTATATTTGGAAAGTTAAAGTCTCCCATTATCACTACGGTCCCCTCCTGTGCAGCCCGCTCCATCTGTTTATATAGGTGTCCCTCTATTTCCTCAGAGATGTTAGGGGGTCTATAAATTACACCAAAAATAATTTTCTCAAAGCTCTCTTGGCTTTGAATTTCAACCCACAAAGTTTCAGCCTCCT
This sequence comes from Engystomops pustulosus, assembly GCF_040894005.1. Lineage (NCBI taxonomy): Eukaryota > Metazoa > Chordata > Amphibia > Anura > Leptodactylidae > Engystomops > Engystomops pustulosus. Next base: position 177,619,799 of record NC_092412.1, on the reverse strand, counting down.
CACACTCTGAGACCACTGACTCATTCACAATCGCTTTTAAGTCTCTTCTGACATACAGACATACACCACCTCCCCTCCTATTTGCCCTGTCTTTCCGAAAGAGTGTAAAACCTTGAATATTAACACCCCAATCATGCGATGCATCAAGCCATGTCTCTGCTACACCAACAACATCTAACTGTTCCTCTAATATCAGAGCCTCAAGCTCGCCCATTTTGCCTGAGATACTTCTGGCATTTGTGAACATACAATTTCAATTTCCACAGTTATTTATCTGATTTAAAGTAATTTTACTGGCACATATATCCTCACCACCGTTCTGTAACTTGTGGATCTCCTTATCCACTGCCTTAGGCCCCCATACACCGCCCACATCACCACCCACCAACATAACCTGCCCCCTCTCTGACCTGTCTACCCCTTCAGTGTCTTCCTTTTCCTCCTCCCCCGATCCTAGTTTAAATACTCCGCCACCCCTGCTAGGATCTTCTCCCCCAGCACAGCAGCCCCCCTTCCATTTAGGTGCAAGTTATCTGCGGAAAACAGGTTGCACCCCAGTGAAAAGTCAGCCCAATGCTCTAGGAACCCAAATCCCTCTGCTCTACACCAGGATCTGAGCCATGCATTTAACTCCCTGAGCTCCCACTGTCTGCTCTGTGTAGCGCATGGCACAGGTAGAATTCCGGAGAATACTACCTTGGACATCCTTTTCTTAAGCTTTGAACCTAATTCTTTAAAATTATTCTTCAGGCTCCTCCACCTACCATCTATTCTGTCATTGGTACCAACATGGACCACAACAGCTGGGTCATCCCCACCTTAAGACCAAAGAAGGGTATAATAATCCCAAATTTATTAACATATATCTATGTACTTTTTAGTCCTGTTTTCTAGGCACCACCACTACACGCATTGCTTGTGGTACCTGCTGGCAGCGATGACATCTGTTATGCGATGCAAAGCAACACAGATTGCAGGTTAAATGTTAAATGATTAATGTTTGATAAGATCCACAAAGTTTGGTGGATAATTCTGCAGAAATATGTGTGTATTTTAAAAAAAACATAGTAGAGAAGTACACATCGCTCCAATTGCTAGGTTCTCAAGTAGAATACCAAACTGCAGTATCGTCATAACACTAAAATGAGTAAATTCTCTTTGCATCATTAAGGAGTACCAAGTTTTTTATGTTATGTGTTACCAAATAAAACAGCCATCAATAAGTTTTTAACTAGCAACTTCACAGCTGCATCTTGACTCTGAGTGGGACTGTGCCATAAGTTTTTCTTTCAATTAGGTACAAATTAATACCCATTATTGCTCATGAACACTTCCTTATTAAAGATCCATAGAAATTTAAGTTACACAGAGCCATAATTTGAAACCAAGCGACTACAGGGTATATTTGGGGCCCAGCTGTACCACTGTTCTTCTATAATGTCACAAACAGTTTCCCTTACTGTAGGTCTTGTGCAAAAATAGTTCACTGCTTGCCATAATGTGGATAGATTGCATTGCTCCTAGCATTGGTCTGAAGAGCCTTAGGCCTCATGCACACATTAGGTAGAGAATGTATTAAAACGGCCTTATATGTGGGCGTATATACAGCCGACATACGGCCTCATGCATTCTGATGAGCAATACATGTAAATGGCCGTAATGTACACCACACCGTACAGCTCTGCATTCTATTTTCCACCATATTTCTGTTCCGTACAGCCCTTAGAAGTCAAAGGGAACGTATAAAATACAGGCTAGATACAACCTGCATACTGCTGTGCACCATATTCTACCATATATACATCGGGTATCCAGAACCAGTGGGAGCTGCATTATGTCAGCCAGCCAATAGTCAGCCATCCATCATTTGGCGGCCCACCGTATTTTATATCGATACGGCACAGATACGGTGCCAGAATACAGACATATATACAGAACAGAAGAGACCATACTGTCATGTGCATGAGATTTTACTGATATGTGCATCAGGTCAAAGCAGTCTATTCTCAACCCTTTGGCTCACCAGGAGAATCACTGGATAATTAAATATATTTCTTTTGTTTTAACAAACTCTGTAAGCCTTTTCTAGCTGTACATAAGAGCTGTAAGGTGACAGCAATTGACTTGCTTATTAACAGCCAAAGTTTACTGTGGAGCCTGAGCAGATAACTAAAACAAGTATGACATATGATAAGTGGATAGTTACTGAACACTTACATAGTCATACAGATGCCCTTTCTGCAGTACTGCAATAATGCAAACTGAAATGTTGGCGGAGACTAGCAATGCGTTGATGCTTTGCTTATAAACCAGACTGACTGTATATCACGGTAAACCAACACTGTGCAATATAAACACAGACACATCTATAGTTGCTGTACCTACATGAACAAAACTAGTGTATGCGACTATCACCAAACCCAAGTAATATACCAAAATTATCCTTCCAGCATCATGGGAAGTGCCGGCCTCATTTACCTACAATACTGTATATACTCGAGTATAAGCCGAGGTCCCTAATTTTACCACCAAAAACTGGGAAAACCTATTGACTCGAGTTTAAGTCAAGGGAGGGAAATGCATTGGTCACAGCCCCCCCAGTATACAGCCAGCAAGCCTCAAGTAGTATACAGCCAGCCCCCTGTAGTATACAGCCAGCCTGCCCCCTGTAGTATACAGCCAGTCTGCCCCTGTAGTATACAGCCAGCCTGCCCCCTGTAGTATACAGCCAGCCTGCCCCCTGTAGTATACAGCCAGCCTGCCCCCTGTAGTATACAGCCAGCCTGCCCCCAGTAGTATACAGCCAGCCTACCACCTGTAGTATACAGCCAGCCTACCCCCTGTAGTATACAGCCAGCTTGCCCCCTGTAGTATACAGCCAGCCCCCAGTAGTATACAGCCAGTCTGACCCCTGTAGTATACAGCCGGCCTGCCCCTGTAGTATACAGCCAGCTCTTTATAGTATACAGCCAACCCACCCAGCACTTAAAGAAAATAAACTTATACACTCACCCTCCGGTGGCCCTGATGCTCAGCGCAGCTCCCCGATGTCGGCGTGGCTCCTCTTCTGTCTTCCCTCTAGTCCTCTTCTTTCTTCGGTCTTCTGTAACAGCCGGCAGAGACGTGGCCATGCACTCTGCCAGCAGGCGCATACTATAAAGCGGCCGCTGATGACATCATAGTAAGTGCCGGCCATCAGATAACATGGCCGCGTCTCTGCCGCCTGTTACAGAAGACGAAGAAAGAAGAGGACCGCAGGGAAGACAGAAGAGGAGCCGCTCCAACATCGGGGGAGCCACGCTGAGCATTGAGGCTGCCGGCGGATGAGTATATAGGTCTAGTTTTTTTATTGACTCGTGTATAAGCCGAGGTGAGGTTTTTCGGCACTTTTTTTTTTGCTGAAAAACTTGGTTTATACGCGAGTGTATACGGTACTTTTCTATGACACAACTTTTATTACTTTATAATGTATTTAAGTGTTCCAGGCATATTTCTGGGCACCGTGACTAATCTTCCATGTTACTCACAATGAGAATTACATCAGGCAAATAGTACTGTTAAAATATACATAAGCTAAAAGCAGAACATAACGTGTTTGCTAGGCACCTGCGACAAGGCAGGCACGCAACTGTCTTATAACATTGCTGTTAGTGGATATTACTTCTGGCATATTCTTGGATATTGGTTGTGTATATGCAATTATAAACTGGCACAATCTTTTGGCTGAGAATTACTATTATTTGTAGCGTTCTCTATGCATCTGATCCTGTACAGTGGTTTAGATATGCTATATTCAGCAGGGTTCATTCTGGAAATATTGCCAGGTCTATAAATGTTCTGAACTGCATTGCATTATACTAAAAATAGATTTCACCATGTAAATAATAGGTGGGATATTGCAAATAAAGCCTGGTACTATTACTTTGTAAGAATGCTATGAGATGAAAAAATATGCTTAAATCATTGTACTACATGTTCTGACTACAGTACTAGTTTAGTCTTCTTTGACAGTAACCTATGACTTTATTTTAGGCAAACATCTCTTATTGAAAAAAATCTTCACAGATTTATTCTTTTTATAAATCCCACCTCCAACAGGCACTACTAAAGTTTGGTTTCCATTGTTTTTTTTATTTATTTTTTTGTATGCTGTTGACATCAAGTGTAGATATCAGTAGAATATAGTCTCATTATAGAGTTTATTGTATTTATGGTATAAAATAGGGGTCTGAGCTTTTCCTAGTAGCAGGTGCATGAAGCTCATATGTTATTATTTAAAAGGGTTTCAGTAATTAATAATAGGGCTTAGAAGGGTCTTGCATATCAAAGAAGTACTCACCTGTCTGTTTTCCCTGGCACTGTCATCATTGCTGCTGCCCGGTTCCTTCTGTCCCCTGAGACACAATAAATGTCTGGAGCTGTCAGCTTAACCAATCACTGGATAATGCTCTGACCTGCTTCAGTCAGCATCTAAACTGTTTTGTTATGTTAGCTTGCCCATTGTATGTGCTATTTTCTATTAGACATTTATTAGAATATCTCATGTAAAAATATGTTATATATTAGCTTATTACTTCATTTAATTTAATATTCCAATACCTCTTGAATTGCACAGAATTTTGAACTTTAAGTATTGCACTACATCCTGATAATTGTTTTGAATGTTTCTTAAGGAATTTAAAGGATTTAAATTAACTAACATGACATGACCAGTGACAGAGTACAGTAGTAACCAGGGACAAACCTGCCATATGGCAAGTTGATCTTCTATCCTCAGGCGGCGCCCCTTGCTAGAGAAGGGGGGCAGCATCATAGGCACTGTGCTACCAGTGCCCTGTCAAAATTCCCAACCATTCAGATTCTTTAGCTGCTGTAATTTATACTGTGGGGTGTTAGGCTTCTAGCTAATGTGAATTGCACATTTTCAGAGTAGAGGAACAGGGGCAGGATCTGCTGCTATGTGTCTGCTCCGTAGTGTCTATAGCACACATCATATGTACAGCAGCAGTGAATTCTGTGAGTAGTGGGAAATATGTCAATATGTTTTCTAGGATGGGAAAAGTAAAACATTGCCTCTTTTGGTGACCTTGTAAAGCAGACATTAAATTATGCATGAATTTAATGTTGGCAGTATATTCAACATTTGGGCAGTATAGAGATTTCATTTGAAGACACATTTGGATTGGTTTATGTTCTCTTGGTTAATCTGCTCTTCTTTTACCTTCTTATGCCCTGGTTTTTACAAAAGAAGGCTTTTAAAATTATGCATATGAGCCTGAGGGGCGTTAAGGTTGTTGAGGGTTGTTAATGGAGCATTTAGCTCCTTGGGCTCATTTGCATACTTTTACAATCCTTATACTGGTGGTAGTTCCCATTTAAACTGAAGCCTGTTACAACAATATGTAAGGACTGTGGGACTGGATACTTGTATTTAATAGTGCCATTTCATTTTTTGCCTCAGGTAACAGAAAAGCTAGATGCAGCCCTTGTAGTAACACGCATTCTCTGCAAGCAAAAACCACTGGACAGAAATGGAATGTAGAGGAGGGGATGCAATGGGTGAATATAAAATTTTATAATTAATTATTATTATTAATTTTATTATTTAACCATTTTTGGTGGATGTCTGAAACCCCTGCCAGTACCAAGTAATTCAAGGTACTGACAATTAAGTTCACAGGGATTATTCCACATTTATTTTCAGTGGAAATATAAAAAAACTAGTGTTAGAGCTCATGCGTACATACAGGCTCACAAGTCGTATGTTATGCTATGCCCTGCTGTATGGTCCTGGAGGGCAATTAGTATTTGTGTTATTTTGGAAAGTTGAAAGAAGAATTTTCCGTTTCAACTAAAAATGTAACTTTAGTCAACAACTCCTGTAATGTGGAAAGAAAATTGATGGAATTTGTTATGAATTATGCCAAAAATGGGAGAGTATGCATTTATGACTACAAATGAGGCACAGTTATACTTTCAAATGGCTTTTATTTTGCTACCATACATGACCATGAAGCTTGACATTTGGCGTTCCAATGGTGTTGAGGGGAGAACATGCTTAAAGAATGAGTTATACAGAAGTCAGTATCATGAAACAAGAAAAGCATGAATTAATGAAGAATATCAAATTAAAACTTTTATTGCAGATATTAGAACAGGTCCCTAAAGTACAATCAGTTAGAAAAGAAATACATCTGACAAGTGCAGACAGGTTTGCCAATGTGTTTGGTTCTAAAACAACACTGAATGGACAGATTCATAGATTAATGCACAAAATGAATAAACAAATTCTCTTAACGCTCTAATTTGCTTTGCCTACAGAGATGACAGACACATGGCTTCAGCATTCTTCAGCTCACCCTTTATTTTCCTTATTTCTTTGTCCTTGTACAAAGTGGGGTCACCAATGTTGTACATGTATGGTGAATGAAATGTTGGAATGCTATATAGCATTAGATAATTAGTGTCTATCTGTTTAACAGAAACATAAACATGTCATGCTCATTTTGCAAAGCGCTAACGCAAGTGAGGGAGCCACACCTGAGCTTCATGTCTATTCTCAGCTCTGACATCCTTATGATCCTGGCAGATGGCATGGTGACTTATACTGCTTTGACTACATACAACAGCTTAACTATAGTACGGGGCATAGAGATATCTTTAGTGCTTATTCAGAGGAACAGTTTTTTTATAGTCCATAATGCATCTGCTACTGACAGTTCTGTTTGTCAGTGTTCAGTTCTAGGAAATTCCAGACTGCACATTGAAAAGGAGTTTTTTGGGCCCCAAAAATATCAAAATAATGCCCTCTACAAAGGAAATGCGTCTGTATGCTGCCTAAACTTAGTCCACGTCTAAACTATAACATAATCAACCAATATTCCATAACTAAAGAAAGTGAACGAGGTATTTTATAAAATAAAATAAAACAATGGCCAACTTTTGCTAAAACAATAGAAACAACGCTATGTGTCGGACTTTGCATGATAAATCTGGCGCACGGTCCGCCTGAGCACCAAAACGCCCATTTCATTGCAGAAATTTGTATGATGCCTAGTGCAGTCGTGCCACAAATGGTTGCGTGCAACACAAATGTGGTACAGACACTTCTTAAATACCTGTGCAAGCAGTTTGTTGTTTATCCACCAGAAAACTGGTGCAAGGACCTTAGTAAATGTGGGCCATTTTGGTTCTGGGAGAGCATGACTTCAGTTTTCTGGCAGACTGTGCACGCTCTTTTCACTGCAAACTGCTTGCACGTGTATTTAAGAAGTATCAGTGCCACATTTGTGTCGTATGCGACCCTTTTGTGGCATGGCTGCACTATTCTTCACACAATTTCACAAATTTCTGCACTGAAATGCGTGATCCGCTGCATAGTCAGACCATGCAACATTAATCATGCAACAGAAATGTGTCACACGGCCCATATTAAAGATGCACCAAAAAGAAATTGGTACACTCTGTCGGAGCAGTGCAAGGAGTGCTAGATTCATGAAGAACGAGCGCCAGAAATCCTGAATCTGGCGCCTTCTGCACACTACACATGCAAACTGTACATTTGACAGGTCTGTCTACTCCAATAGAATTCCACCCCCATTTCAATCAATATAACTGGCATTCACTTAGCTAAAATGCTGCAGAACAAAATGCTGCAGAACAAAACTCCTCATCTCCTCATCACTAAAGGAACTTGGGCACAAGCGTTTACCCATTAAACTAGTTATCAGGTAGGGCATGAAATGTACCATTGTCTTTTTTGTGTGAAATCCCACCCATTTACCTATATAAAATATCCTGCAAATGGGCAAATAAGGAGATGAAGAGAATCTAAGATGCAAAGTTAATAGGGAGAATCTCACATTCCTATCTTTGATTCTAAAGTACCTAGAACTATGTTATAGTATTAAAGATAACAAATTTCAGATAATAGTGCATCAAGGTCTACCCAGTGCATCTTCTTAAGTGCTATTTAAGTGCACAAACAGAATTATACCAGAATTGAGCTTTCTAGAATATGGCCGTGCGCTCCATCATCATCCTCATCTTCAATGTCATCACTTTCACATCACTCATTTCTCTCATCCACAGCTATGTCTACTTAATTCGGCACCATCAGTTCCAGTATCTCTTTTAGTATTGCTTTTTCTCTTCAACTTTTATGTTAATTGGTATGTGTGAATGCATATCTAAAGTTGTGTTGTTATCAGGCTTGTTGTTCTGTGATCTATACAAGGAGCTAAAGAAATAAGTGAGAATATTATATGCAGCTCGCATTTCCAAACATGGTTCTAGCTACTATAGAACCAAAGGTAAGGGGATCTGGAGTGACACTCATCCTCTAGCTCATTTACATATGTTTTTGGAACTAAATTTTTATAGGTAAACGTGCAAGATTTTAAAAAGGATATCTTATACCATATCTAAGGGTGTTGCTAGAATAGAGGGGTAAAAACTGGTGAAAGGCATATCACAGAGCAATAATTCTGCCCAACCCAGAGTTCCGCCCTTCTGGATTTATCTATGGTATGTAGAGGGGTGTGTCTGATGAAATATATGAAACGGTTTTAAAGAAGACATTTTGTGAGCAATTTCCATTTAAGAAGTCCTTTCGCTGTGTGACATTAAAAACACACCTTTTTTGTAGCTAAATAATCCATTTCCAGCATAAAAGTAGTAGTGCCTATCTGTAAAAAACATCAAGCAGTGATGTCTGTACATGAGGAATCAATGTAGAGAAGAAAGTACAAGAATCAAGTGGACTATAGAACATTTAGGTAGAAAAGAAACACCTCAATATACTGTATATGGATCACTTCGGTGGCATAAGAACTCAGATAGTACAGACACCATTAGGTACATGAAAAACACAGGAGAACAAATTATTCCTAGTGAAGCCGCTGTGTCCCCAAAGCAGATTTTATCATCAGTTATGATTGCACAGCATGTTTCAGCCTTGAACTAAGGCCTTAGCATAACGCATTTCGGTCATGAACTATCATAAATCATAATCGAAAATCTGCTTTCACATTTTGGAACCTTCAATGGGAATCATCATTTCTCCAGCCCGATCCAATGTACATAAAACTTTGCTCAAAATGTTATTTCATACCCTTCTAGAGGGTGCAGTTTACTGGTGAAAATCCCAATGAGATGGTTCCATTGAAGGTGAGGAATGCAGTACCACAGAATTTTAGCAAATAACTGTGAGCGTATCAGGCTCCTTTATATATTTTTATAACGTTGTTTTCTTTTGAACCTGGGAGGCCTGGAATTAGCTGCACCATTCCCTAGAAATAACTAGCATGCATAAGCGGACAGGTTACCATAGGTAATCTGGTGGGAGATGTCCTTTAAATTAAATATTCACATGTATATTGGGTCCAATATTAGTATTTCTAGGCAAGCAAACATTACTCTCATTAACAAAAACACACAGACAAATTTCTTGTTTTAGATCTCATTATATGATTATTTTAACTTCTATTTTATTGTATTATTTTATATGTAGATGAATAAAAGTAATGATCCAATTGTTAGCAAAAGGGGCATACCAACTTTTGTACACATTTTTATTTATATTTATAGCTCAATCACATGTTATCCTTAAATGAATTCATTTTCACAGGTTGTAGAAGCCCATTACAGCTGCATTGCAAATATGGCTTTCTGCCTTTCCTAAGCATTATAATATAATTGTGTGTCATAACTTACCTTGCACCCTGACATAATCCTCTGGTTAGTCCCAGGGGTTGTCTTTGGTTTTGATGCATTTCAAAAAACAACACAACTTGTCTGTGCTGCAAACTCCTCAACTCTCAGCCCTCACCTCTGTGCTCCTATAGAGCTCACAAAGAAGCATAAAGGTGGGGGCTAAGAACAGAGCATTGCACAGTACAGACAAGTCATGTGTTGTTTTTTGAAATGCATCCAAACCAATGCCAACCCCTGTTACTGACCAGAGGATTTTGTCAGGGTGAAAAGTAAGTTATAACACACAATTATATTGCAATGCAAATGCTTAGAAATGACAGAAAGGCATATTTGCAATCCAGGTGTAATGGGCTTTTGCTACCTGTCTTTAGTGAAAATGAGGTCCCTGGTGACAAGTTCCCTTCAAGGCTACAATCACACTATTCATTTACATTGCATTTACGTAAGCAGTGTGTAAAAAGAATGTAACTACAATGTTACAGCATTGTAAACGCTATGTAAAGGCAATGTAAACTCAATGTAAATGCAACATTTAAAAGCCGTCCCAGGGTGCGTTCCCATGTTGCAGTTAAAACTGCATCCCATCTGTATAGTAAAGAACTGCAAATTATGTTATGATGCTGCTTTTGGAGTCTTTTTTTTTTTTATTTTGGTGGTGAAACCTGTTCAATAAAGGTGTCTCATCTTTTCAATAAATGTGTTTCACCTGTTAAATTAAGAAACTGCACCTTGAGGGTGCGGTTACACGTCACATTTAACGCATGCGTTTAAAAACGCACTGCAACAGCTGAAGAGAGATTTGCCTAATTAAACAGCTGTTAACGCTTTTGTTTGGAAAACGCAACCATTAACGCAATGTTAACACATGCATTAACGTAAGTGTTAACATTTGCATCTTGTAAACACAAGTGTTAACAGCTGTTTAATTAGGCAAATCTCTCTTCAGCAGTTGCAATGCGTTTTTAACAAATGTGTTAGGCTGATGACACACGTGACGCTTTGTCTGCATTTGCAGACGCAAACGCAGACAAAGCCGCACCCGACGGGGCGGCCCGCGGCCCGATCGCATCGGCGTTTCTATGGAAGCGCTGCGATCAGGAACGAGCCGCCAATGTTTTGCATTAATTTAATTCAAAACACCGGCGGCCCGCCCCAGTGGATGCGACTTTGTTTGCGTTTGCAAACGCAGACAAAGCGGCACGTGTGTCAACACCCTTAAACGTGATGTGTGACCGCACCCTGAGGGTGCAGCAAATGTACTAATGCAATGCAAAAGCCCAGGGGCAGGGCTCGGGCCGATCGTATATGCTTTTCCATTGCAAGAAATGCAATCAGGAACTAGCACCTGGTGTCTTGCATTTAAAGAGGACCTATCACCCTCAAAAACATCACTAGGAGCTGCTTACTAAAGTAAAGTGAACAGCGCAGCAGTGTTTGTCAGCGTTAATGGACGTTTCCGATAACGCTAACAGTGTAAGCCCTGTTCCACACTTGCGAGTGTGATGCGCTGAACTCGCATCACACTTGCAACGCTTGCTGCCAGGATCTCCCGGCCCGGATGCTGTAAACCAGGGTGACAGGTCCTCTTTAACTGGTTCACGACTGCCCGCCGTGTATTCACGGCGGCGGTCGGGTCCCGCTGCATGGAGAGGGCTCACGGGCTGAGACCTCTCCATAGCCGGTAAGTCTTTGCTGCATATTGCCGGTTCTAGCACCGATTGCGGGTGTTATCACAGCGATCGCTGGCAAAGCTGCCAGCAGCCTCAAAAAGATGGCGGCGCTTGGGTGTGTGATGATCAGACAACCTAGGGTTAAAGTACCCTAGGGAGTCTGAAAAATAGTAAAAAGAACAATAAAAAAGTTAAAAAAAAAAAATTATAATAAAAAACCTAAAAATTCAAATCACCCCCCTTTCCCTAGAACTGACATAAATATAAATAAACAGTAAAAATCATAAACACATTAGGTATCGACGCGTCCGAAAATGCCCAATCTATCAAAATATATTAACTGTATTTCAATGCGTTTAACCCCGTACCGGAAAATACCGCCCAAAGTCGAAAATGGCACTTTTTTGCCATTTTGAAAAATATAAAAAAATCTATAAAAATTGATCAAAAAGTTGTACAGTCCTTAAAATGAAATCATTGAAAATATTATCAAATGTCGCAAAAAATGACACCACCCAAAGCTCCGTACAACAAATTATAAAAAAGTTATTAGAGCCAGAAAATGGCAAAATAAAAAAAAAAATTTTGTACAGGAGGTTTTAATTTTTGTAAATGTATGAAAACATTATAAAACCTATACAAATTTGGTATCCCCATAATCGTGTAAAAATAAAAAAGTTCTAGATTTTTGAAGGTGGGGAGTGAAAAATGGAAATGTAAAAACCGGAAAGGGTCCTTAACCGGTTAAACATTGCAAAATACTAACTGATGCCTGATCCACGACTCTGGGTTTTTGCATTGCATTTTTAAATGCAATACAAATGGCAAATGGCACCCTGAACCACATGAAACTAAATGCTGTCCATTTTAGTAAGTTCTCCTTTTTATTTTAAAATAAAAAATACTCCACTGACCTACAACTTTCCATTTTCTTGTGTAATTTCTAGTACACCAAATAAGCGTTTATTGACTAAAATAGGTATAATTATTATACAAACAAGCTGTGGATTTCATGCACATTTATAAATAGTATATTTTCATTATTAAAATAGTAGAAAACACTTCTTGTAGAAGGCAATTTCTTTGTGATGTCAATGCTCAAAACCATTATTTAAACGGTCTGTGGCACCGATCTGTAATGAATCGCTAACAGACTATAGTATAGACAGATTGAAGCAAATCGCCATGTAACCCCTGCTTTACCAGAAACATGGTACAAAATAAGTTGAGGAGGTTGAAATAAAGGTTTGTGCAAAAATATTTTATATAACTTATCAATGCATATTTCTCTTTTTATGCTTAAAAGTTGAGGCAGATCTGTCAGAGATTAAAAGGTTCAACTTTATAACTGTCAGACAGTGCCCACCAGTCAAATTGATTCTGGGGGGTCCACTTACTACTAAATGGGAAAAGTAATGTACATTTTTAGGCCACACATTTTTAAACACATCAATATTAAAGGAAACCTACCACTTTAAAATCGTACTCATAAGCATCAAATACCGTATGTGCGCCTGTATAGGAAGTGCCGGAGAGCCAGTGATGTCGCGATCATGGTGCGCCGAGCACGTATCACCGTGCACCGAAGCTGCTTAGAATATAAAGAATAAAAAACTGTTAAAAAGCATTACACCGCTTTATGGAAATAAAGAAGATATGCTCCGGCACCAGCTCACCCTGTATTTGATGCTAATAAGTACAATTTTAAAGTGGTAGGTTTCCTTTAATAATTCACAAACACAGATCTGTTTTGAGTTGCATTTTTCCCATTATGTTTTCAATGCTTTTTAATATACAATGCAGACACATAGGTGGGAATTTATCAAAAGTTTGCAGGTTTTTAAAAAGTATGCAGGTAGGGATCAGGAAAACCCTGTGCCTGCCCACTCCACTGCCAGCGGTGCCCCTCTATTCCCCCTCCACACCCCCATGTCGCAATAATAATCACCAATTCTTGCATAGTGTTAAAAAACACTAGTGTTAAAAAAAAAAAGGATTAACTCCTTTCTGAAAGCTGATATGTTTAGACCTAAATGCTTGGATCTGGTAACAAGCGTTTAGGCCTCATCAGAAAAAAAGATATTTTGGATGTGCTTCATATGCGTTTCAGAATATAATTAAATACATATTGTAAAAATAGCTCCACTCTCCTATTGTGGCCCCTAAGGGAGATATTTCTGGGTAAGTGTATGATGAACTTGCTATATATGTGTGCTTATAATGACTGTTGACAATAATCATACCTTATAAAAGAAATGTTCTCGAATAATAAAATTAAATACATTGCTTATTATAATCCATGCCAGAAAACATTTGGGGGTTTATTGAGACACATATACTTAGGTTACAATGTTATTTCAGCTTCATGACACAATACAATAATGACTAGTTAGATACTATATAATAGAGATTTGACTTTTTAAGATGATCCAAATGTTTCAGATTTCACAGAAAAATATTGCAGGAATAAAGTTAATGACAGTATTTGGAAGACAAGGTCTCCCAAGATCCAATGTCTTTAATTGGTGTCTCTAGACTTAAATAAATAAGGCTGAAAATATCTCGCTTTGAAAACAACAGTTTTCTAAATGTTGCTCTCCTTATGCTTATAAAGTCTTAAAAACGTCAAAAGGCCAAAAGGATAAGGACACATAATAAATTTCATCATTTCTTCTACGCCCATTGCAAAGAACAATGTGATTTGTATATATTAGTAATAGAAGTAGATATGTTTATACTGAGGAACAAGTTCAGCATAATGAAGTTCCTTAAATAACTGCCCTGTAAAAATTGCCCCATTTCCTGGAGTTTCTGAATGCCCAAGCCAATGGCTACATGAAATACCAACAAAGTGTCCATTTTAAAGCAATATGGGTAAAGCTTTCTAGTGTTCAACATTGACCTAAGACCAGGCAGTAGGCAGGCAAAACTTTAACAAGTTAACACACATTTGATGTATGATAGAAGAAACCATCTCTTCCCCGACTTAATAATATCCGACTTACAGAAGACCCCTAGTTGAAAACATACCATTCAGTCCACTGTGACCTCTGGAGAAGGTCTTTGGATGCTGGGCATTTACTGAACTTTAGGCTGCAATGATCAACTGTTGGTCTCTAATGAAGCTTAACTGTCAATCCTTGTTCTCTTTACAACCCCAAATTTCTAAAATCCAATTATCAAAGGTACCAAAGAATCATTTTCTGGAGTTACACTTATTAAACATATCTTTTCCAACTTACATAAAAATTAAATTTGAGAACAAACTTATAGACCTTATACTATGCTTAACTCGGACTGTTTGAGGTAATGCATTGCAACTGTGAAGGAAACCTACCAGTTCAAATGGTAAGGGTAAGCTGTAAATACCAAGCACCGGCTCAGAGTGAGCTGGTGCCGGTGCTTACTTTCGTTAGTGTTATTAACCGCTGTATCGCGGTTTTAACACTTTTTAAAGTTTATAGCTATAGCTGCTATAGACTTTAAAAAGTGTTAAAACCGCAATACAGCGCTTAATAACACTAATGAAAGTAATCACCGGCACCAGCTCACCCTGAGCTGGTGCTCGGTATTTACAGCTTACCCCTGCCATTCTAACTGGTAGGTTTCCTTTAAATTCTTTTAGGGTACTCGGACCATACAAACTTTTCCTATTTTCAGTGCAAACTATAATAAATTTATCTTAACAGATAAAAAAAAAATCTATGGAACTTATGTCAGCATTTATTTATGGCTTCTCATCTGCACTCATCTCTATGTGCAACTTGTTTTTTTTGGACCTTTGTCCCATGCCCAGCTGAATCAAAAAATTCTGTTTTCAGTGAATGCCTCCAATTTTGTCTCTTTTTCTGACATTAAAGTTTCTCTTACATACAGATATAAATGATTGTATATCCATCTACATGAAGCTTGTTGACAAAAAAAATGGAAGGTCCAGTTTTTTTTTTCATCTAAAAAAATGGAAACCAGACTAACATGGCCTTCCATTTTATTTTAACAATTAGATGAAAAAGGTTTTATACAGATGAAAAGTGTAACAGAGGGTAACTAAAAACTGCTTGGTCCAATGAAAATCTGAACCACGTTTCACAGTATAGGGATAAGACACTTTATGGGTGGTAGGGCCACCTGCATACAAGCAAGTTTTTCAATTAAACAGGTTAACCAGCTCAAATGCCAAGCAGCTGAACTGATCTGACATGCTGATTCTAATTTAGTTGCTCAGTGTCTGGGCTGGTTTACCCAGCACATACATGCAAGAAGATGCAGCCCCACAAAGATCAGTAGATCAGTGGAAGCAAGTTTTCTACTTGTCATATACTCTGTTAAAAAGTTGCGGGCAGAAACTGATTTGTGGGGGTGCAGGATGTTGGACACCAAAAAACGGATAGTTTAACTTTAAAATAGGTCATCAATATTATTTGCATGTATACATATATATATATATATATATATATATGTATATATATATATATATATATATTGGTATTTGAGAAAACTTTATTACACATGTTTTTGTTCACGTTTTAGGTATAGGTGCAACAACAGGATTGGCAAAAATGATATATAGAGAAAAGAGTTGTTGACTGCACATACTATGCAATAATGTCCTCATTTAAATATCTTCCAGTTAAGACCTTGGAAACCTAACAGATAGTATTTCTAAGGTCAAGCGACCACAAACAAACCTAGGATTGTGCAATGCAAATCATTGATGGAGAGATGAAAAGCACATTGCTAGTGAGCTATGAAAACAAATCTGAAAACACCAACTGCGTTTTTTTTGGAAGCATAAAATATCTGGCTATTTTTCCCATTTTGATATACTTCCCTTATTTTAATGTGAACATTCAGATCAAAGGTTCTGCGGCATGGGGCTTTATTATACTATAAAATTCCTTTTTATATAAACTTTTCAGGTTTAGCATGACTATGGCCCAACAATGGAAAATCCATATAAAATGGCTTGATTTCCATTATGTGCAAGAACCTGACTGGACCCATACTGGGCATGAAGTCAAACTTCAGTAAAAAAAACTTAAAAACTCAATATGAAAGTGATTTTCATAAGGTATTACCTTGACTCTTGTGAAATTTATACAAGTTTGTGTTTCATGTTTCAAAACCCAGTGGAACGATTTCTGACTAAATTCAATAATTGGCCCATTGTTTGTATGAAGTATTAACAGCTTCCAAATTAATGTAACAGTAATGATACCTTTAGCAATTAGCTGTGAGTTAGCAATTAGCTGTGGAATGTATAAAGTATGCTTTTGGTTTTTAAGCGAGGTTAGTATTAGGTTGTATTTATTAATGGCTTTGTTATACACTTTTACCAGTCTCAGTAAAACCTTTATTTTTCTCAATATATAATGAAAGTTTTTTTCTGATTGGTTGTTGTTGGTAACAAGGTCCGTTTTTCTTTTAGTTTTGATACATGAGGTATTCTGGAAAATAATCAATGAAAATACAGAACTTTATCTCTGCTTACGGATTCTAGAAACAGTTGTCAGTTGTTTCCATTATCAAAAAGGATTGAAGTATATGCAGCCTATATACTTCAGGGCAGGTATAAACTTTTCATAGCTACCATACTGATGGCCTCTTCTAAGGATAGGCCACCAATATCAGATTGCTGAGAGTCAAGTACAAGGCTGTACCGGAGCTCCTGTATGTGTCCAAAACAGAATGCAGCATTCAGCATGGGTGTTGGGACTCCCACTGAACTGATATTGATGTCCTAACATAAGGATGGCACATCAATATTATACACAAATCCTTTAATATCACAGTTCCTTTAATATCACCGTCCGAAGTGCAGTAATAATTGCCCACTTGTAACTTTACATTTTTATGGAAGAAATTTCATGAATATTCAAGAATTTATTCCTGAGATTCCAAATAATCCACAGAGTAAAAGGAGGTTAATTAGAATTAATTAAAATGAAGTACAGAAGTCATGTGGCACTAACATTTGTCTGACATCACTGCACATGTCTGTTGTGCATCTTACCTGTCCGCTTTTCTGTTGCATCCTCTCCAGCTAACGGGCATGATTCACTTTGAGTGCTGTTGCGGTGTGAGGTGTCTTCAGATTTAGCAGTGGTTGGAGAGTCCAACTGAATAGGCTTAGGAACGTGTTTCTTTTTCTTCTTTGGAAGCTTTTGTTTGGCCATAGCAAGAGAATAATACATTCCAAAATTAT
This sequence comes from Engystomops pustulosus, assembly GCF_040894005.1. Taxonomy (NCBI): domain Eukaryota; kingdom Metazoa; phylum Chordata; class Amphibia; order Anura; family Leptodactylidae; genus Engystomops; species Engystomops pustulosus. The sequence continues at coordinate 177,602,210 of NC_092412.1, read as the reverse complement.
TCACAATGACTGGAACAGGCATTGCAATAGTAAGCACTCCAGCTATGGCACATAAAGCCCCCACTAGCATGCCAGACCAGGTCTGTGGATACATGTCCCCATACCCAAGTGTGGTCATGGTCACCACTGCCCACCAGAATCCTATAGGAATGTTCTTGAAGTGTGTGTGGTTGCTTCCAGTTGGGTCTGATGATTTTGCACCTATTCGTTCTGCATAATAGATCATGGTGGCAAAAATTAGAACCCCTAAAGCTAAAAAGATGATTAGAAGCAAAAACTCATTTGTACTGGCACGAAGCGTGTGCCCTAAAACCCGCAACCCAACAAAATGTCTTGTCAGCTTGAATATACGTAGAATCCGGACAAAGCGAACTACGCGTAGGAAGCCCAGGACATCCCTTGCAGCTTTGGATGACAAGCCGCTGAGACCCACCTCTAAGTAAAACGGTAGAATGGCCACAAAATCTATAACGTTCAGTAGGTTCTTCACAAAGACCAACTTATCTGGGCAGCAGGTTATTCGGACAATGAATTCCAATGTGAACCAAAAGACACAAACCCCCTCTATGTATGTCAAAACTCGTTTTGTCTCCACCTCCTTTACCACTATGATCTCTGTCACATTTCCCACAATGACCAGTTCTGTTACGTTTATGTCCACAATAAAAGCCTCATGGGTCTCCAAGCAAAAAGTTGTAATAGAGATCAGGATGAAGAATAGAGAAATAAATGCCACTACCTGCAAGAGAAATGAAAACACAAGCAAAGATTTTCCATTTACACATATTTAAATTGAGGAAAATGTATCTATGGAACAAAAATTTTCATGAGGTATTAGCAACATGTATCCTATTTATATGTCCTAAAATGAACTAATTCATTTGCAGATCAGTCCGCTTATTTCATGAGCAATCACTTAGGTCATTTGGATAGCTGGGCATTCAGCCAATTGTAAAGTGAGATACTCAGTCTGTTTCTATTATATTGTCTATGGGAAAAGAATTTCGGCACTATCTGCTTTTAGATCAGCTCATCCACACTTGATATGTTTTTGATATGAATAGCTGGAAATGTTCTCCACGGAAACAGTTAAAGTTTCTTAAAGAGACTGGGGAATTCATGAAGGCCCAATGGCATGGCATGCTTGATTTACTAAGAGGTTCCAGCCACTTATGCAGTGGAATGAATTCTACACCAGGTTAGATTTTAGCTACAACCTGCACCTGTATTTCAGTGAAGACCATAATATTCGGTGGCCGGGGAGTTCTGGACCTGTGCCCTGCCACACCTACTTTTCTGGCAAAATGGCATCAGTGGAGGAATTTTGGCTTTTTTACAAACATTGTGCATCATAAAACTGGCATACATGGGATAATAAATCTGCCCCATATGACTGTATGATCTCTAGATAAGTTAATAATTCAAACTATAATGCCATAATAACTTTGCACCCCTTAAATGTTCATTAATCCTCTGGTTGTTACACAGTCAATATCACATGTGTTGTGATGGTTGTTGAGATTATTGTACATATGAATAGGTTTTCTTATATAACACTTAATTGGCAATTGCTGCATTTGCATATTGTACATTTTAAACATTTTATAAGTAATGAATCTCTTTGGTCACAAGTTCTTTTTAAGAGTAGAAAACTCATTTGACAGCTGATTCGCCAGTCATGGACAATAATAGCAATTCCTTTATTTAGATCCTTTATTTAGATCCAGCACTGCACAGAGTTTGTTATATATGTTAGTAGTCTCTATAATATTGAATATTATTTATGTATTTGGCAATTTCACCTGCACTTACAACTGGCCTAAAACACTTTACTGTACTGGTCTTGCAAGTTTGTCTGCAATTTTTATAATTATTTTGAGATATAGATATATGTATACATATATTTCACTGGCTACAAGTTGAGATACAAGTGGAATTATTTCTGCTTTTCTCATAATTACTTAGGTGTTTATCAGCAATAGAGTGAAAGAATCAAAGCCTTTTGCACAAAATCCAGTTATATATATATATATATATATATATATATATATATATTTTATTTTTTTAGATTGGGCTTAAGTCTCATATTTCATTTGACTGCCATCATTAATGCTCAACTACATTTTGGAGTCAGGGAAGGCATCAGGTTTATGGGAAATATGTGAGCTCCTATAGGACATTGCTCCCTTAATATAGAAGGATGTTTAAAAAGACAAGAAAGCACAGAACTCACCCTGGCAGCTTTAGATGAATAGGGATCCTCAAACAGTGCCCACATCTTGGACTGCCCTCTCTTCCAACGACCTCTGGACCTGTCTGCTCTCTCCTCTATACAAAGTAACTCAGGTGTGGAGTCCTTCTCATCATCTCCATCTTCTGGTTCCACGTTTTCAAAAATGTCCAAAGCCTCCTCAGCTTCCCTGTGCTGTCGGTATGTCATCCAGCAGCAGGGCTCCACATCTGTCTCATCAATGCCCCAGAATGCCAACTCCTCCTCAAACAGAGGTCCACAGATGTCCGCTGGGCAGTGCAGCTTCCCGGTGCGGTAGTAGTTGAGGACATAGGAGAAGATACCTGGGTGCCTGTCAAAAAAGAACTCGTTCTGATCCGAGTCAAGATCCAACTGACTGGAGGTGTCAGGGTCTGCCAGCCATGCCAGGCGAGTGCCAGGCAGCGTCCTCAAGGTGCTCTTATAGGTCTCATGCCGGGTGCCCCCTACATTGATGATGATCTTGCCGGAGTCTTCCCCCTTTGCCATCTCCTCCTTCAGGCATGTTTTGGAGGGGGGTTTGTTCCCAGACTTTCGTCCACGGTAAGATGAGACACACACGGAACTAATCATAGATTTCTCCGGGTAAGACCCCTTTAGACAGTCTCAGGGGCTTCCAGAGAGACTGCCCGGGGCTAGGAGACTGCACGGATCTGCCAACAGGTGACGGAGAGAGGAGGAGAGAGCTGCAGATAACAGGGCGCTGGGGATGGGAGTGACTGAGATGAGGAGGAGGAGGAGGAATTGACTATGGCAATTGGAGAACTCGCCCAGCAATCATGGGCACCAACCAAAACAAACACGATCGCTGGAGGCACAGCTTAGGCGAGGCAATGAGGACGATGAGGCACCTAGGAGATGCTGGGGGTTGTACTGCTGAAGCCGGCAAGGCAAGCTACTCCAACTGCACGGATGGTACACGGAGAGAAGGCTACTCCAACTGCACGGATGGTACACGGAGAGAAGGCTACTCCACCTGTATGGATGCTTTAAGGAGAGCAGACTATTCCACCTGCACGAATGGTACACGGAGAGCAGACTACTGCACCTGTAGGAATGGTACACGGACAGCAGACCACTCTACCTGTGCGGATGCTACACGGAGAGCAGACTACTACACCTGTACCAATGCTACACGGAGAACAGGCTAGTCCATCTGCACGAATGGTACACGAAAACCAGGACGTTCCACCTGTATGATTGGTACACCGAGAACAGACTACTCCACTTGTAGGATGCTACAGGGAAGCAGGCTACTCCACCTATACGGATGCTACACGGAAGCAGGTTACTCCACCTGTACTGATGCTACAGGGAAGCAGGCTACTCCACCTGTACGGATGCTACAGGGAGGCAGGCTACTCCACCTGTACGGCTGCTACAGGGAAGCAGGCTACTCCACCTGTATGGATGCTACATGGAGAGCACCTGTTCAGTGACTTGTTCCTCTACCTGCCTCTGTTCCACCTTTGCTGCCCTCACACTGCTGCCTGGATGGAGGTTGGCAGTGACAGCTCTGTGCACTATAGGCTGAGCCTGCCCTGTTTAAGATTCCTTCCCACACAAATATTAAGACCTCTTTCCTCCCAGGCAGCGCGTAGGCCCCTTCTTCATAGGTAGAAAAGAGGATGGAAGTTGCTGAGATGTGAACACGTTTCCTTGACGCTGTTGCTTCTAGATCAACAATTGGCCTTCTCCTCCAGCGTCTGACATGAGTGTAACCAGGCACCAAGTCCTCTTTTCCAAGATGGATCTAGCTGAAGTTTGCTTGCCAGCATCTAGACGTCTCATGCCATCACCCAGGAGCAGCTCCTCTATGTTGTCCTTCCAATGTCACCCTTCCTTGGTAATCTGAGAGCTATTGCAGAGGCGAATCTCCATGAACTAGGGGCTGCTTGTCCTTGCAGAGCTCATTCCAGGATTCAGCAGGTGGAGGCAGACTCTTGTCTCTGTAACCCTTTCACCCTGGATGCTTCCTTCCATGCATCTGGTTCTTCTGTGCTTGCAGGATTGCTGGCTGTCATTTATAGAAACACAACCTGTGGGAGGACCCCAGGAATTTTGCAAGGGCATGCAAAATGTGCAAATCGATAGCTTATCATTATGATAAAGTGGCCTATCTTCATTAGTAATGCTTTCAGATAGAAGACTAAAGTTAAAGAGATCATAGAATGGATGTTAAGAAAACATCTGCATTGTTGTCTCCTGATTCTTAGAGGAAGTGCACATAACTTGTTATGTGAAGTATAAGGCAAGAGCCACTTATCAATCCTGACATTTATTGTAGCTATAAGCTATTAGTTGTTTTATGTGCTGAGTAAGATGCATTTATTATTAAATTAATAAAACATTGCAAAAATACAATCTTCAGGAACATTTTTTTTCATCTATATACAGATGTAGCAGATGGTTAACATCAGTGTCCTAACTAGTTAACCTGAAGCTATAACTTAATCACACCAGCGTTTTTCACGTCCGTGGTTCGGTGATTTTCATGAATCCTTTACTGAGTCATTGTTTTTAATAGATGTTTTCACATTTCAGTTGTTTTCTACTAATCCGTTGTCAGTGAACATCAATTTGAAATCTGTCCTGCTTTTTTCACAGATGCGGATCATGGAAGGCAAAAGAATTCTATGGGTCTGAAAACAGGACTTTTTTTCACTGATGAGGCTGGGAAACCAGGTGTTATGTTTACTAACTGTGGTCAACCCCTTAGGGATGCAACCTTTGTTGATTAATTTTTCACTCCTCACCTTCAAAAATCTAGAACATTTTCATTTTGCTGTGTACAGATCTGTATGAGGGCTTATTTTCTGCATAACAAATTGTATTTCTTAGTGATGGTATTTATTATTCCATGCCTTGTACTGGGAAGTGGGGAAAACACTCCAAATGCAGTGAAATTGGTGAAAAAAACGCATTTGTGCTATTTTCTTGGGGGCTCAGGTTTTACGACTTTCCATGTACGTTCCAATAACACCTCTACTTTATTCTTTGGTTCAGTACGATCTCCGGCACATGTGAAACGGCCGAATCGGTGAGCAGTATATGTTTTTTCTTTTTGTACATAAATGTACAAAAAGAAAAACATATACTGCTCACCGATTCGGCCGTTTCACATGTGCCGGAGATTCACACAGACTCTGTGTCCTGACCAATGAGTGAGTATAGAAAGGGTCTCCGCACCAGTGTGGGTTAAATTGATGTCTTGATAGGACTTAATTTAATCTTAGTATCCATAAAAATATACAGGCATATCCCATAGGCCGTGTAAGGAAAAAGGCCTACGCGTTTCAGGCACACATGGCACCCTTAATCATGGCTAGCTTCTATAATAAGAATGCCGTATTATGTACCACCTCACAAACCACAAACGGATCACCTGACTCCAGGTGGCTACGAAAATGTGGGACAGATTACAGCACCTAAGTATTAATAAAACAGTACATCAGAAATAATGCATAAAAATTTTTTAAAAATTTTGTAATATTTTGTAATAAATATATCAATAGTAACCTCAGCTATGTGTTTCCCGATAATATTCATCCTTGTTAATGGACGCCGCAGGTAAAGTCCAACTCTGTACTTACATAATTCAAGCGTGCATGCTCCGGAAGGGAGTACCCCATGATAAGGAGCTGTATTAACTCTCGAATAGCTGGAACCAAAGACCATACAAAGAAGATACAAATACAAACTATATAAATATATTTGAATAAATATAATCAATAAGGTTGGTTTATGAAAATCAATAATGACAAATAATTCCATGTCTATAATTCATGCCTATAGGAAATCTACTATTGAGGCGGATCCAATAGGCTTTGCAATCCCACAGAACCTTTGATCTATCTCCACCTTTGTATTATTGTTTTATTTATACTTAGGTGCCGTGTTCTGTTCTGCTTTTTCGTAGCCACCTGGAGTCAGGTGATCAATTCGTGATTTGTGAGGCAGTACATATTACGGCATTTTTGTTATAGAAGTCAGCCATGATTAAGGGTGCCATGAAATGCATAGGCCCATGGGCATACGTTTTCATACTTCGGTGTACAAAGATGATACCATTTTCCTGGTCAAAGGTACAGTGTCACACTGTGGGGTAACAATGCTACAATGGAATAACTGATAACACGCTGCTGTCAATTTATTTCTAAATTTTCTGAACTTTTAAGAAGAAATAACTGAGGAACAGTAAAACACAAATTTATGGACCGGAAATGTTATTTTTTTTTTTTATTGGAATTACAAGAACCCACTAAAACCAACATGTCAGAAGAGGTGACAGGTCCTCATTAATTCTAAAAATACAAGTAAAACAGCATTGTGCGAGGCACTGTATAAGCTTTCTAGATATCCCATTCCTGTTTACCAGTGATCTTATTATAGAAAATATATAGAAATATTTTCTCTTTTTGCAAATGAGCTAATTAATGCATCAGGGATGTAACCATGTTTGTTGCCATAAAGCTTTTCAGCTTTCTCTGCTTTCTTAGTAAAGTGGAAATCTATCATTGTGTAAAGGGAATTTGCTGAATGGTACAGGAAATGGCAGCCCTGATGCATAGAGAAGCTTATTTGCATAAATTTCTCTAAAATGTCAGATTGTGAAGAAACAGGAAAGGTATGTCTGAAAAGTTCTTTTTTCTCACGTGGAATAGATTTAAATAATCTATTTCAAAAATGAGTCTACCAAAAGTAAAATTTCTGTGTGAGGTCACAATTATTAATCAGCACCATAGACCTCTCCCTGCATTAATCTCTTTAGTAAAGATGGATAGTGCAAGACCTGGAATGACCTCATTACACTGAATCTTGTAAATATTACCAATTGTGTTTTGTTGGTCATATGACTGACATTTCTGATCATCTTCATTTTCAGTATAGATAACATCAATCTTTTCAAGTGACTACATTATATTCACTAGGCTCTTTAAAGCTCAAGTGCTTATGTGTCATTTACAAGAAAAGTTACAGAGATACTTTACAGTGCATTAGTACATTTAGAGCATACTACAATCTCTTTTAATTTTTTAGTAGTCTGCTCTCTGGAATTATTTCCATGATTTGAAAATGGCTGAAGGTCACATACAAATGTTTGCTGAATATGCATATGTTTATGTTGTGTATGGTCAATCTTCATGTGAGTTAAGTTCAAATAGTTCAGAATCATTTATCTATTTATCTGCATCCTAAAAGGGTATTATCACAAAGACAAGATCCTTAAATATATTTAGAATAACAAAATAAAACATTCTCTAATTCAAGGTTATTGTAAAAAATACAGAATTTTACAGATATAATTCCAAACGTTCTCTATCAGTCCTGGTGTTTACAATTTTGGTCGTCCCAGTAAATCTACTGACTATGGCCACATTCACATGGCCGTCTGCAGGGACGTACATGCGGCCGCAAATTTGCAATAGCATGCTCTATCTTTCGGCGTGTGTGCGGCCGTGCGCCGATATTCTCTATGGAGGGAGGAGAGGCCGCCTCCTCTCCAGCAATGTACCCTATGTTTTGACAATTCCCTCTAGCTTCTCTTGCATTGCAGAAGGGGTTGGGTAGGAGGCAGACAGCAAACTACAGAGAGAGGCACTTTCTGGTTCATCACAGCACATGCTTCTACAGCATCATGGAGAGGACACAGGAGCAGCTGCTCTACAAACAAGATAAACTCTGGATCCCAGGGGAGGGGAGATAGCAGTGGTGGCTCTATTTTATTGATTACATAAGGCAGCAGTCTCATCACTAGTCAGATACTAGTAAACTGTTCAGATGCTTAATGAAAGAGTAGATAAACCTGTACCATGATAATCTAAGTACATTGTCAGTACACAGTGGGGCAGATTTACTTACCCGGTCCATTCGCGCGTTCTCTGCGGTGGATTCGGGTCCAGCCGGGATTCACTAAGGTAGTTCCTCCTCCGTGTTGCTGCTGTGCTGAAGTCCGCCGAGGCCCGCCGGAATGCACTGAAGTTCACCGGCCTATTCCTGGTTTAGGTAAGCGCGAGTCCCGCAACACTTTTTTTAAAAATGCGCCCGTATTTCCGAATCCGTCGGGTTTTCGTTCGGCCACTCCCCCTATATCCGTCGCGTGCATGCCAGCGCTGATGCGCCAAAATCCCGGGGCAATACAGGGAAAATCGTCGCTAATCGGAAATATTCGGGTAACACGTTGGGAAAACGCAAATCGGGCCCTTAGTAAATGACCCCCAGTATTGCATAGCAATAGGAATTATGAAGTGTCTGCTTAGAGAGTTCCCGTCCACACTCTCTAGGTTTAAAATTGCAACATCCCCCACCAGGGCCTAGCCTTTTCTTGTGGCCTAGAGGCAGCTGGGGCCCAGAATACCGGAGTGGCTGGCTAGCTGTGGCCACAATGGTCGTGGACCTACAGCCTGGCAGGTCTCCAGCAGGTTATGTGTTTAAGAAATATGGAGGGGGAGGCTGATGCAATGGTTTCTCAATGAAGCAACCCCTGAGTTGTCTGTAGGAGGAATCCCTGGGTGATGGATGGGGAAGCTCATGGTGGTAAGCAGCCTTATCCAGGGATTAGACGGAGACAACGACCAAGCGATAGTAGCAGTAGATTCAGCAAGCTGGTGAGCTGGTGAGAGATAGCTGGTCCGCAGGAAGGTTACACTCAGCCTGGTAGTAGATTCAGGCTGGGCTAGTAGAGGTGGAGTCCAGATGGAGAATCTCTGATCTGGGGCTTAAGTCTCCTGACTTGCCCTAAGGTATCAGACAGTGGGCTGAGGTACCTCTTCTTCCTGGTAGTGGGTCTGGAGGGCAGCTCTGAAGGGGGCTGCACAATGGACCTGCTTCTCTTTCTACTGACTGGATTCCAAGACTATGTGCTCCTGCCCACCAGGGGTTTATATACTCCCCTGGTCAGGTGGCAGCACTCTCCAATCAGCTTCCAGCTTGCCTCACAGTATCACAAGAAACATCATTGGACCAGAATGTTCCACAGTGTTAACTCTTGCCTTACCAGGCAGTGGCCACAGCTGCAACCACAAAGTTCTCCAGCACTTAGAGACCTCCAGAGAGTTAAGCCAATCCCTCCAACAGCTTCTGACATGGAGAGGGTGCCATTCTCAACTACCACCTTGCCTATGCGCTGGCTTAGTTGATATGCTTAGTTGAGATGCTAACTGTGTGAATAGAAATCACCCTTCTTTATGCACCCCTCTCTCAGGAACTCTCTTATTCACATGTCTCTCTCACTCCTGAGGGGGGTTGGGTTAGCAGTGGCAGCATCAGTGAGGAGGTGGGGTAGCTTGACTGTACACTGCAGCTCCCCACCTCCATGACTGGTACAGAGGGCATCAACAAAAGTCTTTTTTTTTAGAATGTTGTCTCTAATCCCACGAATATAGACATTGATGTGGTTTGTAGAGGTGAAAGGGAGGGTCGCTTGTGACAGATTATTTTTAAACAAGATCTGTATGGCTGTGAGATGTAATATAGAGACTCGACTAGCTTGCTTTACAACACTACAGTATGAAGAGACTTATAATGTTTTCTCTTTTACTTTTACATCATTTGTAATGTGTATTTAAGATCAGAACCTACGTGGGTTTTCTGTCTATGACCTGTGACTGAACTGTAGCTCCCAGAGTTGCTATAAATGGCTGTCATGACCTACTATTTCCTGTATTCAGCTAAAAGAAAAAGAAGTCAAAAGCACAACAAAAGAAGAAAAAATGCAGAAATGGAAGAGAATAGTTCTTAGGAAAAATCTAAAATGAAAGCAGATCTTAGCTATACTACAAGTCATTAGCAGCAAGTTGTCAGTAAAATGAATAGAGACTACAGGCGGTCCCCTACTTAACAACACCTGACTTACAGACGACCTGAGTTACAAACAGACCTCTGAATGTTGGTAATTTACTGTACTTTAGCCCTAGATTATATTAAACAGCTATAACAGTTATCACAGGTGTCTATAATGAAGCTTTATTATTAATCCAACATTTTAAAAATCTAATTGTCACAAAGACCAAAAAAATTCTGTCCGGGGTTACAATTATGAAGTATACAGTTCTGACTTACATACAAATTCAACTTAAGAACAAACCTACAGAACCCGGGGACTGCCTCTATTAAAAAATTTGCATCTGACAATGGAGTTATATTAACCCTGTACTGACAGTATCAATTGTTTAAAATCTTTGCCAATTTACAACTACCATATATTTAAATCCTCATGTATGACAGAAAACATGCATGCATGATGATAAACGTGTGTGACACAAATGGCCTGACTGCCAGGTGCTCTTTTAGAAAATGCAGGGAGGTGGGAAAAATGTTAAAAGTTCAAAAATCAAAATGATAAATGCCCACAGTGGGTTTTGGGATAAGTAATGTATGGTAGGTATGCTGAGCATTTGCCAAGTGCATACCAGTGTAGCAGGCCAGAATAACCCTCTATGTTTACACCGCACTTACGTAAATGCTATTTGAATGCAATGGTAGGCTGTGATCACACGTAGCATTTACAATGACTTTATATTGCATTGACATCACATTGATTTACGTAAACGCAATGTGAACGGTGTATTAGACTGCATTGACACGTTTTATTTACACTGAGTTAACATTATGTTGATTTAAACCACATTTACATAAACACTTGTATTCAAGGACAGCTATCTTGTAACAAAGGGGCAACATTTATGGGAAATTATTTTCACACAGGGACATTTTTAAACCCCTTAAAGTCCAGGCCCCTTTTTAGTTTTTGCATTTCCATTTTTAACTCCCTTCATTCAAAAATCTATAACTTTTATTTTTCCATGTAAAGAGTTTTGTGAGTGCTTGTTTTCTGCTTAAAAAATTGTACTTTGTAGTAATGATATTTGATATTCCATGTTGTGTACTGGGAAGCAGAAAAAATACCAAATGCATTGAAATTGTTGAAAAAATTAATTTGTGCCATTTTCTTGTGGGCTTGGATTTTACAGCTTTCACTTTGCACCCCAAATGACATGTCTACTTTATTCTTTGGATCAGTGCAACCACAGGGATACCAAATATACCCTATATACTCAAGTATAAGCAGACCAGAGTATAAACCGAGACCCCTAATTTTAACACAAATAACTGGAAAAACCTATTGACTCAAGTATAAGCCTAGGGTGGGAATTGCATTGGTCACAGCCCCCCCCCCCAATGTAAAGCCTGCCAGCCCCTCCAGTATATAGCCTGCCGTCCCTGTAGTATATAGCCTGCCAGTCCCTGCCCCCCAGTATATAGCCTGCAGCCCCTGCCCCCCAGTAAATAGCCTGCAGCCCTACCCCACCCCACCCCATTATATAGGCAGGAGCCCATGCCCCCCAGGTATATAGCCTGCAGTATATAGCCACTAGTCCCTGCCCCCTCAGTATATAGCCTGAAGCCCCTGCCTCCCCTCAGCTCGCTGACATTATATTGTGTGCCAATGTCGGAGCATTGATAGATAGAAGAGGACCTGCCAGGGGAGCGTTGGAAGGTGAGTACATCTGTTTTTCTTGACTCATGTTTAACCGAGTTAGGGGTTTTCAGCACATTTTTTGTGCTGAAAACTCGGCTTATACATATATAGTATATACGGTATATAGGTTTTATAATGTTTTCATACATTTACAAAAATTAAAACCTCCTGTACAAAAATTCTTCATTTTGCCACATTCTGGTGCTAATAACTTTTTCATATTTCATTGTACAGTGCTGTGGGTGGTGTCTTTTTTTGCAACTTTTGATGATATTTTCAATGTTACCATTTTAAGGACTGTATGGTATTTTGATCACTTTTTATTGAATTTGTAATATTTTTCAAAATGGCAAAAAAGCTGCATTTTTTACTTTGGGTGCTATTTTCCATTATGGGGGGGGGGGGATAACTGCTATTATATTTTGATAGATTGGACATTTTGGTGTTGCGGTGATACCTAACATGTTTCTGATCTTTACTTTTTATTTATATCACTTCTAGGGAAAGTGGGGGATTTAAATATTTAGTTATTTTTACTTTTTTGGAACCTAGATTGTCTGATTGGGTTTTCAGATGCAGTTTTTGATGTCTAATCTAGGAGTGGAGTAAATATAAGAAGAGGACTCGCATCTCCTTTATATGTTTACACCAATTAGAACCCACACCTGCTTACACACCTCCATCACAAATCCTCAATTCAAGAACGCAGCCTAACAATTATGGTTATGTGTTTGAAGTCAGTTAGGTTTCTCACTTAAAGAGGACCTTTTACTACATCACACAAGTGGCGATGGACATACCATTCTGTAAGGGCAGCTACACAGATTCAAGGGCACTTTGAATTTTCTTTCTAGCCCCGTGGTTGAAAGTCCCAGTATTTGACTATTGTAATGTGTGTTTGGTCGGAGAGGAGGAGTTAGGGCTGGAGATGGAGGCGTGTGTTAAGCTAATCTTCTCTCATACTGTCAAATCAGTCACACAAATGGCTTTGATGCAGAAAGCGAAGATTTTTTATTGCGGCAAGTGTGAAACATTATTCCACTAAAACTAGCCTTTATCAAATACTACAATAAAGAAAATAGATGTAATGTGAAAAATGACATGGACATTGGGTACAACATACATATTTACATACATATTTACAGTATTTACATAATATACATAATAATAATGATAATAATAATCTTTATTTATATAGCGCCCTCAAATTCCATAAGGGCAACGGTAAATACATCCAATGACTAGGTGGGAGGACCCATATCTGCATTTGCTATATGTACCGTATTTTTCAGACTCTAAGGCACCGGACTATAAGGCGCACCATCAATAAATGGCTGTTAAAACGTCTAGGTTCATATATAAGGCGCACCTGATTATAAGGATGAATGACCAGCAGGTGGCAGACCTGTGCACAGTTCAAGGCATCTGTTGTCTGTAGGTACCATTGATATATAAGGCGCACTGGACTATAAGGCACACCTTTGATTTCTGAGAAAATCAAAGGATTTTTTGTGCACCTTATAGTCCGAAAAATACGTTACTTTATGGGAGCCACTGTAATGGAGAGGGTGATCGTATCACACAAATGAAAACAAGGAAAAGGAGAGATCCTATTGGCAATATATTACAATCACAAGTGAAAGGCATATTACCTCTAATGGAGGGTACATACGGTAATAATGATATACATATGAATAATATATACTTAGGTAATGAGACAAAAAACATGAGGGACCAGGAGAGGACTTACCATGCAGCCGCTGGTAGCAGAAAGGAGGTCATCTGAGCACAGATCAGGACAGCCATGCTGAATAGGAGGTGCCGCATGTTGTACTGAGAGTGCCTGTTAAATACTGTAGTCTTTGATGAAGCGCAAACTGGAAGTGCCGGTCCGGAAATTACGTATCAGGTCGAGGTCACATGATCCTGGCTGACCGAAAGTGACGTACTGGGTCGCATTCGGTATGAATGAAAGAGGGGAACTATATGGATATATATGAATGTATGAAATGCACAGTGAGATATATAATAATAATAATAATGGGGATGCATGTTTATTGATGGCATTTGCTGTATAATCCAATTACGAAGGATACTATGGGTATGGGAAAAAGGACCTGAAGAGAAAGAATGTAAAATAAGGTAAAAGTAAGGTAAAACATTGAGAATTTAAATAAAAGTAGAGGGAAAATGAATCAGAGATTAGGGATACCAGAAGTGAAACCAGTGGCTGCCAGAGCAGTGATCCTCAGCAGTTCTCTAAAAAAAGGTAGAAAAAGTCAGTCATCGGTAATCACAAACCCTGTCATATACATTACAAGAAACTGTTTAAATCATGCTCTCTGTTGAGTCCATGTGGTATTATGTTTTGCTACATTAAAATGATGTGGTAAGGGAAGCATTAAATTCCCTGTGCAAATTGTGGATTTGTGTTTGCCAATCCTCTCGCTCACTGTCTGTGTAATTTCACCGTAATTGAGCAAGCCACATGGGCATTTGATAGAATAGATCACAAAATTAGAAGCACAAGTAAAATACTCAGTGATACGAAATTCTACAAAGGGGACAAATTCTACCACCCTCAAACTGGAAAAGAATTTTGGATCACTGAGTATTTTACCTGTGTTCTCTCGGTCCCTCATGTTTTAGTCTTATTATGTAAGTATATATTTGCAACATCCCTGCCAACGTATAGGCAAGGGAGTAGTTGCGAATAAGGCCCTATACCTGTCAGGATCCATCCAGTGAGCCTGATCAACTCATCCAAGGGATAATGCAGGGAGATCACAGGAAATAGCAGCTGTAGATCCTGCCTGAACAGGCAATAGTTAAATGGGTGTAAGATATTGACCAATGAGTTAGCTGTATTGTAGACTGGAGTGTGATTGGAGAGGTGCAACCAACTGACCGGGGGGAGTATAAAACCCCTGGGCAGGTAGGAGCACATGGTCTTTTGAGCACATGCTCTTCACCACCAACTCTTGGACCCCAAACTGCATTAGGCCCAGTTCATACAGGTGAAATTCTGTTTCTTGGGATAGATGAGGTATGTGGTGGGTTGGGGCCCAATTAAATCAGATTCTCACCCCCATTCTGAACCCAACTCATTTAAAACAGTTGTTAAATTTACAGCCGATTCTGTGTGTTTGGCTCTCTCCGCACTTCTTGTCTAGAAACAGTGTAGTAGGTCTTCATCCATTATTCAACATGGCAAAAATAGCGCTGCTGTCCACATTTTTTTTGGTGTTAAAGAAATCTAAATTCAGTGGGGTAAACAGTGGGGTAAACTGAGGCTGCGTTCACACGTTCCGTCAGAATCCAAACAAAATGGAGAGGGGTTTCGGGCTTATCACCTATGCAATTCAATAGAAACTTATGTTTTGTATATAAACAATGCAATATATCGGTTGCTTGTTACTGATAGCTTGTATTTATATTGAAACACATAGACAATCGGCCCCGGTCCCTCCCCGTTGCATCTGGACAGGGCCGCATCTGCCATGAGGCGAGATGAAAATCTCGCTTCAGGCGGCAGAATGCGGGTCCCTGTAAAGGGCGGCGAAATTCGCAGCTCTAAAGTGGGCGATTCGGGCGTCCATTAACGCCCGAATCGCCCACCAGCTAAATAAATCGCGCCTGTCTCTTTAAGACACAGGCGCGATTTATATGCGGAGCGACGCAGCGCCTTTCCGGCAGCTGCGTCGCTCCGTTCTAAGCAGTGACACAGGCGTCATGACGTCACGCGCCAGTGTCACTGTGCGGAGCCGCGGCTGCCGGAAGCGCCGCGTGAGGACGGGACCCGCGCGCCGAGGGAGCAGCTGCCTGCAGGTGAGCATGTATTTTTATTATTTTTCATGTATTTAATTAATTAAATGTGGCTAATATTTAATAGTGGGGGGGCGCTATATATATATATCATATGGGGCCAGAATTATTTTATACTGGGGGGGGGCTTGATGGAATGCTATGTATTTTATTTTGGGGCTATAATTATTTTATACTGGGGGGGGTGGGCGCTATATATATCATATGGGGCCAGAATTATATTACACTGGGGGGGGGGATGATGGAATGCTATGTATTTTATTTGGGGCTATAATTATTTTATACTGGGGGGGGGGGTGCAATATATATTTATATTATTTGGGGCTATACCGTGATTATTTTATACTGGGGGGAATGCTATATATATATTATTTGAGGCTTTGATTGTTTTATACTGGGGGGATGCTATAGATATTATATGGGGCCAGAATTATTTTATACTAGGGGCGGGGGGAGGTTCTGTATATTTTATTTGGGGATTTGGGGCTATACTTATTTTATACTGGGGGGATGCTATAGATATTATTTGGGGCTATAATTATTTTATACTGGGGGGGGGATGCTATAGATATTATTTGGGGCTATAATTATTTTATACTGGGGGGGGATTCAGTATATATTATATGGGGCCAGAATCATTTTATACTGGGGGGTGCTGTATATATTATATATCACTATATCACTAAGCTGGGGGGGGGGCTGTATATCAGGTACAGTATATTACTAAGCTGCAGGGGCTGTATATGGGATACAGTATATTACTAAGCTGGGGGGGGCATATAGCAGGTACAGTATATTACTTAGCTGCAGGGGCTGTATATGGGATACAGTATATTACTAAGCTGGGGGGGCTGTATATCAGGTACAGTATATTACTAAGCTGGGGGGGCTGTATATCAGGTACAGTATATTACTAAGCTGCAGGGGCTGTATATGGGATACAGTATATTACTAAGCTGGGGGGGCATATAGCAGGTACAGTATATTACTTAGCTGCAGGGGCTGTATATGGGATACAGTATATTACTAAGCTGCAGGGGCTGTATATGGGATACAGTATATTACTTAGCTGCAGGGGCTGTATATGGGATACAGTATATTACTAAGCTGGGAGGGCTGTATATGGGGTACAGTATATTACTAAGCTGGGGGGATGTATATGGGATACAGTATATTACTAAGCTGGGGCTGTATATGGGATACAGTATATTACTAAGCTGGGAGGGCTGTATATGGGGTACAGTATATTACTAAGCTGGGGGGATGTATATGGGATACAGTATATTACTAAGCTGCAGGGGCTGTATATGGGATACAGTATATTACTAAGCTGCAGGGGCTGTATATGGGATACAGTATATTACTAAGCTGGGGGGATGTATATGGGGTACAGTATATTACTAAGCTGGGTGGCTGTATATGGGGTACAGTATATTACTAAGCTGCAGGGGCTGTATATGGGATACAGTATATTACTAAGCTGGGGGGATGTATATGGGGTACAGTATATTACTAAGCTGGGTGGCTGTATATGGGGTACAGTATATTACTAAGCTGCAGGGGCTGTATATGGGATACAGTATATTACTTAGCTGCAGGGGCTGTATATGGGATACAGTATATTACTAAGCTGGGAGGGCTGTATATGGGGTACAGTATATTACTAAGCTGCAGGGGCTGTATATGGGATACAGTATATTACTAAGCTGCAGGGGCTGTATATGGGATACAGTATATTACTAAGCTGCAGGGGCTGTATATGGGATACAGTATATTACTAAGCTGGGAGGGGGCTGTATATGTGAGGAAGATTTTATCCCTATATAATGAAGGGATGTGTTATATGTGGGGTAGCGTGCGGTCAGTTGTGTTGTGAGGGGTATATATTATTTAGGAGCACAGTGTTGTTATCCAGGAGACTTTATACTGTAAGTGACTGTGGTATTTTTAGGGACGCCGGGGGGAGATGCTGCACGGAGCTGAAGGTATCCGGCCACGAATTCAGCAGTGATACGTCATGGATTGGAGAACCCGGAATAAAGTCCTCCTGATGGAAGAGATTATCATCTATAAAGTACTAGATGCCACTAATGCCTCTCAGATCCTGTAGTCAGTCACACAGTGTCAGGGAGCTGTCTGTAGGGATGTTACTTGTTAATAAAGTTTAAGGATTTACTTAACAGGGAGCGGGGGGGGGCAGCATTTTAATATTCGCCTCAGGCAGCAAATATGCTAGAATCGGCCCTGCATCTGGATACTACTCATTGTAAATGATTCCATAGTAGATGACCTCTCAGATTCAGATTTTGTTGGTATGATCTTTGGTGGGGACAGTTTGCCATTTTATCTTTCTCCTCTGGATTGACCTTCATTCTGCTATGTTTTTGCTACAATTTCTTTTTGGTGAGGGGGTGGGGGAGCAATTTGATTGTCTGCCTAGGGCAACAAATTCTCTCGTCCTGAGCCAAAGAATGTATTATTACGCCCCAATAGGCCATGTTAAGTTGTTATTGGTCAATTACATAGCAGACAATGCATCAAGTTCCGTGGGATTATCTTCACCATGGACATCCTCATTTGGAAGTGCAGAGCCCTCTACCTCACCCCGCTTCAAAGTAACAAATCCATTTCAGTCAAAAGTCATTGAAGAAGAGCGGGGTGATGAGAAGGTCCTAGATGGAACATAGGTAGAAGGCAGTGATACTTCGGATGAGGAGGTAGTGGCCAGGAAGCCACAGGCAGCCGGCTGCACAAACATAAGTGGGGCAAAGAGCAGTGGTCAGCCTGTAGCCACATCTTCGTCTGCTACTGCTCTCATCCATTGGCCCAGGAAACAAACACAATCCCACAGTGTGTCTGCAGTGTGACATTTTCTCTCATAGAATACAGAGGACATATGTCATTTGCGCGCTAGGCCACCAGTTCAAAAAGTGTGCCCAAAGCCTTTACAATCTGAGAACTTCATGTATTACCAGAGTAAACATGAGATGCAATGGTTAAGACACTAAAAAAAGCCTAGAAACATTTAAGGCTTCCCCTGCTGCTTCAGTTGTTCCACTGTCATCCCAGTAACAAGGCCACAAGTCTCCCCACTAAGGGATGATGTGACACAGCCACCACTACCACCACCACCACCTGAAAGTTTTTACCACAGGAGATTGTGATTTGCGGTAGAAAATATGTCTGAACTGTAAGCTTTAGTATGTGACCTGACATTGAAAGTTGTAGTTAATGAAATCAATACTCTTCCCTCTTGGAATTTTGAGTTATTGATTTTGGAAGCGGAATCAGAAAAATGCTTTTAAATGCATCCATTAGAAGGAATAATGAGGTTTTGGGCAAGCTTACCAACAAGGTATTATCTTGAGTAAATAAAGTCAATTTGTGACTTGGCACATTCATTCATTTTGGAAATTATGTATTATAAATTTACAAATTGTTTTAGGAAAACATTATAAAGTACATCCATCATGTAGTCTCACTAACATGAAGCAAATCATCATTTCAGAAATATGAGAACTTACTCCAGTCTTAATGTGAGATCTCATGTAATGAGTTAGAAAGGTAAAGGCCATGAATGATTTTAATGGAACCTCTAATCACATTTTAACAAATACAGCTAGTGACAAGTTCCCGTAGAGCCCTATTAACTGACACCATTCTCTTAGCTAAAAAATTGTTTCCCCTACATCCCCATAAATCCATTTTATCTTATCTTACCTGGCATTAGAGAGGGGGTATTTTGTGCTCGATTGGCCCCTCCCATCTACTCCTCCCCATGCTCCATGCCTCATTAAAGTCATGTGAACAGGGTGATGTCATCTAAGCTCCTTTACCCAATTTCAGCTGCAATATCTACCCCATGCTTGTATATAATAACATGAAATCACAGCATTTAATTTGAATGGCAGGTTCTCTTTAAATGTTTCAAAAACATGTTTAGGTTTTTAGATCAAAAGAACATGACAATAAATCCTTTACTCGCTGTATCATCAAAGCTCCAGGATGTTTACCCTCTTCGTTTTGACATTAAAATTGACATTAATTTTTAACCACAAGTCTTGGATTCTTATGACAAAAATCTAAGCCCTATGCAGAGTTATCTATATATTATAACCCTGTTCAGTGGGCATTGATTGTGACACTGTTTGGACCCTTACTTTCTTACTTTAACTTTACTTTCTTACTTTATGGTGGTATGTGAATGATAATAATGACATTTTTATAACTGATAAAAGTATACATTTTGCATGTGGTACTGCTTCTTTGGGCTACCTTCCTGTCTTTAAACTGCAGGCCATCTCTAGTCACTGTTTTGTCCATGGTCCTGCTGTTCTTCTGTAGAATATGTGTTTCACTTGTTTACCTCTTTACAGGAGAAAAGTAGCAAATTCCAAAGTTATAAACTGGCTAGAGGAACAAAAACACTGTTCTTGGAAACAGTGTGAGATGTCGACAGTGTTAACAGGGATAAATGACAGAGAAGAAATTTTCTTGGTAAACAGATTAGAATAGGTTGAGCTGTAACTAAAACACAATTTAAAGGGTTTGCTATAAGATTTCTCCTTTGTACATACTTCATATGTAAATATTATTACTGTATACCCTTTTTGTTTATTCTAATTCAGACATAAACACTATACGTTGTTTCAAAGCTAGCTAAACATAAACTATTTTATTTCAATACGTGTATGCACACCGTACATGGATTTCATGTGGTTAAAACGTAACTGTAAAGTTACTGACAAAAATTAGTTTTAGCCAAGCTGGAGAGAGCCTTTGATAACTATTACAATGATACCCGTATAATGCTGATGGCTTCTTTCTAGCCTGATATATATGTGGCATATTTAACATTATTACTTATTAAATGAGAATCAGCTATTCCTGATGTGAGTGGGCACTTCCTGGTTGTGACATCAGCTCAGGGCAATGAAGCCAGAACAGAACAGCATGTTTGTAATTGGCCAATCTGAAGCATGTGATGCGTCACATGCTTATGACATCACTAAAGGTATTTTGCCAGAACACTAAGGACTTTCAAATGATGCATAACGGCATGTTTGTAATTGTACAACCTGAAGCTAGCTGCCTTTGCTAGCTGCTAAACACCTGCAGATAACTAATTATAGTAAATTAGAGAATTGCTTATTTTTAGGCAAACATTTCCATACATTACTGTTGTATTTTAAAGTAACACTGGGGGGATTCATGATTAACCAATCTTCTTGCACTTATTTTAGGAGCAGGTTTATTAAAGTGACTTAGACAGCTTGATATGTTAATGTGTTAATGTCTGCCTTTGATTTGAGACTTTTTACAAACTTTTGTATAAGTATTTCCTATTCCTATGCAGTGACATTGTCCCTAAATTAGTGACTTTTTACACTTTTGCACTGTCTATAACTACCATATTTACGTGTTAATGTGGCATAAGTAGGATAAAGTGAAAAGTGGAGTAGGTTGGCAAATGTTTGAGCATTTTGTTCAAAATGACTACGCAACGTTATAGATCTAGCATATCTATTCACATCTAAGAGTGTGGAAAATAAGTCAAAATTACAAGAAGGTGAGTATCCCAGTCGCTTAGACAAAACCGATGTTTGTTCTAATGACAAAACATAACTTGATAGGTTGTAAATCGGAACTTCCTCTACTTTTGTTGCCTCAGAGGATATTGATTTTTTTATGCTTGTTTCCAGCTCTCCTTCCTTTTTTGAAGGTTTCCCTTTTTTATTTTTTGTATTGTTGTTGCTTGCAGCTTTTATAGATGAGGGAGTGCTGTTATTTTGTGAAGAGCCTATTGAAGAATCTGAAAAATCCTCTGATGTTGCTGGTGATAATATATCCGCATCTGAAAAACCCAAATAATGGAAAACTAAGTGCATGGGTAGACCATTTATTACAGCCAATGGTCATCTCCTTGCCAGGTCTATTAAAAGACACAAAGCACATCATTTCTCTCTTGGATGAGTATCCATGGAATAAGTCCACCTCATTTTGGTTGTCATGTGATGTAATAGGACTTTATCCCTCATTAGAACATTCAATGCTTCTTATGTCCTTGGGTCACCATCTTGAAAGATATAGAAAATATACAAATGCCACTAAGGAATTTTTGTTGGAATCCGTTCATTTTTTGCTTAAAAATAATTATTTCTTGTTTGACAAAAGATTTTTTGTTCAGAAATGTGGAGCAGCCATTGGGGGGGTGTTCTCCCTCCCTGGCGAACATGTCGTACTGGGAAGAGTTTTTTCTTTGCTCTTCTGCCAACCCATGTCTCTCCCATATCAGGTGGTATGGTCATATATCGGCGATCTCCTCCTGATATGGAAGGGACCAGAAGATGGTATCCCAGGTTTTGTTGAATTTATTAATGAGAATAATATGAATCTCAAACATTTCCGTTGGACGCATTTTTGCAGGGTTTCCCGACGATTTCCGCTTTGCGGCTTATTGCCCTAAGATTTTGAGGTTCGCAATCGGATTTTAGCTCATTGGTGCGGCTTGCACGTGACAGAAATCGGGGGCGGGCCGTCGGACAACTCGACAGATTCGGACAAACCGCAGAATTTAAAAACAGAATTGTATTGCAAGATGAAGAACTCACACGCACCAGGAAGAAGCAGGTGAACTCCGGCGGACCTCGGAGCAGAAGAGATGGATGCAGGAACTCGGGCACACAAGCTTAGTGAATCACACCGGACCCGAATCCTCGTCGGACAACGCACCGTGTGATCGCGACAGGACCGGGTAAATAAATGAGCCCCTATATGTTTGCATTTCTTTTTGAAATACATTGCAAACACAATATTTTTAATAATGGATAAAATGCAGATATGTTTTGAGTTGCGTTTTTTTCCATTGTGTAATTGCAATGCTTTTTAACTTGTCCCGCCTGCCCACTGACAAAATATGTCTTTAGGCATTTTCTTCTTCTGGGTCTCCTGCTGTCAGAGATAGGCGGAGACCCTGGGAAGAAGGCAAAAGTGGTTTATTGTCGCTTCTGCCTTCTGTACTCCTCACTGCATAGCACTGAAGCAGTGTATAGCAGAATCGGCACTGCCACCAGCTATTTAGACCCAGCAGTCATGCGGCCCCCAGGTCTGTCGGGGTTAATCAGTGCTTCTGGGACTGATAAAGATCCAGTCCAGCTCTGATCAAACATCTATCCCCACAGGGGGTCGTTTCCTCCTGTACCTGGGGTTCTTACAGATGTCCCAATTACAGGTGAAAACTAGAAAGAAAAAAAAAAAGAAATAGAAAAAATGTGGAAATGTGCATATAACGTTATTGACATATAAAGTTAAAGCGCATAC
This sequence comes from Engystomops pustulosus, assembly GCF_040894005.1. Lineage (NCBI taxonomy): Eukaryota > Metazoa > Chordata > Amphibia > Anura > Leptodactylidae > Engystomops > Engystomops pustulosus. The sequence continues at coordinate 177,579,315 of NC_092412.1, read as the reverse complement.
CCACATCACATATTAATAAATATTTAAAAATACACATTAATATTCCCCAATAAAATAAAAAAAATCCCTCACTACACTATAAAAAAGTCATAGTCGCCCCGTTTGCATGAAACTATACATAATATAATTTATAATTAATTTATAATAGTCCTTTTGAGTGAATTTAAAAACTGAAAAAATATATATCTACGTATTATATAGTACAAAATTTTTTTTTTCAGTTTTTGTAAATGTAACCCTGAAAAAACTAAAAATGAAAACAAGGACCTTTAACCTTTTTTTGATTTTTAACTATTTTAACTATGTGTCACAAAAGAAACGCCACAAACAGTTTTTATGGTATTGCACAAAAAAGGAAGTTATGGCCCTTAAAGTAGTAAGTATGAAAATGTGGTAAAAATGTCTTGATCATGAGAGTGTTTTGAGGCCTTGTCAGAAAGGGGTTAGAGTGCATACAGTTTCCCATAGCAGCTTCCATTTTCCCACAACTGTTTACAAAATGAAAACAGACCTCTGATTGGTTGCCACAGGCAACTAGAACAGTTCTGCTCTCAGACACTTCTGATAAATCTCCCTCATAGTGTGAGAGCCGCACAATGCCATGTTTACAACATGTGATGGTATTGGGTTTACAAATATTTCCTTCCTGAACACAGATATGTCTAGACCTAAACGCTTGTGGCTGACAAAAACCGTCTGACAAAACACATGTTGCTACTTACTGAGCATCTAGGTCTAAAGACATCTCTGCTCAATTCAATCACATCTTGTGAGCATTGCCTTAAAGTCCAGCATTATGCAGGACCTTATTTTAAAAGCAACTGGTGCCCCCCCAGCTCCCCATCATATTGTGACCTCTCAGCTCCTCCTCACATTGTGCCCTGTCATCTTCTACGCATTTTGTGGATCTCTCATCGCCTTCTCCTATTGTGGTCCTTTTGCCTCCTCTTCATATTGTAGCCCCTCTACTCCCTCCTTATATTGTGACCCTCGCATCTCCCCCGCATATTGTGGCACCTTATCTCCTCTTCATATTGTGGCTTTTCATCTCCTTTTCATATTGTGGCCTCTCATTTCCCCCCCCTGATATTTCTCATATCCCTTGTATCCCCCCTCTTTTTCAAACCCACTCTCATCTCTCCCTATCTTGTTGTCCCATCCCTCATCTTTTGTTGCTCCTCTCATTTGTGGTTTGCTCATCTCCCTCCTCTTAATGTTGCCCCCTTGTATCTCCTACTCAAATTATGGGCCCCCTTTCATCTCGCTCTCATTTTGTAGCCCCTCATCTCGCCTCTCTTATTGTGGCCCCCCTGGTATCTCCCCCTCTCATTGTGGGCCCCCCTGATCTTCTGTACCCCCTTTCACCCCCTCATTTATGGCCACCCTCACCTCCCTCCTCTTAATGTTGTCTCCTTGTATCTCCACTTCTTATTGTGGAACCCCTGGTATCTCCCTCTCACATCTCCGCCTCTTTTTCTTACCCACTCTCAACTCCGCCTCTCATTGTGCCCCCCTATTTTCTGGGCCCCCTCTCATTTTCCCCTTTTTTGTAGCCCCTCTCATCTCCTCATCTTTTTGTGGCCCCCTCATCACTTCCCTTTTATTGTGGCCCCCTTTCCTCTTTGCATTGTTTAAAAAAACAAACACCTCATACTCGAATTTCCATGTTCCCCACCAGCTCCTCTTCTTCTCTGCTGTGTACAACAGGCTGGCAGGCGATTACATCATCATATCTCGCCTCCCGAATTGCTGCAGAGAAGCGCAGTGATGATGCGGGGAGCTCACTGCTCTCTGCATCATCATTGGTTTTAACTCCATCCGGCACAGAGTTTAAGTCCCAAATGGAGGAAAGGGGGCGGAGTAGCATGGCTAGGGTGCAGAGTCAGCACATCTAGAGGCAGAGTCAGTAGGTGTAATATGGTTCATTATCACCCCATAGGCTTCTATTGCCTCCACTGAGCGCATACGTCGCTCAGCAGGAGGGAGCAAGATGGAAATACGTAGCTTGCTTCGTCTTTCCATCCTGCCTTTTTCACTGGATGCCACGTGTAGTAATTAGACGGAGTTAATAACTATGCCTCTATCTGTCAGTATTTGTCAATGTATATGTTCAGCATATATACTGGGAGCTTTCCCAATGTATACTCTGAGCGTATACAAAACAGAAGAAGTCATTTGAAGCCAACCTTACAAACATGAATAGGCCCAGACGTTCTGATCTACTCCTATTATTCTTATTCCTCCTATATTTCCATAGTTAAAAAAAAAAAAAAACCTTACAACCCATGGTGCACACATCAGGAAAAGCATACCTGAGTGCCCCTGCACTACCCTCTGATTTCTGGACCCATCTTTAATCAATGAACAACCTCTAAATACGTTTGGTGTGACCATCTGCTGTGAGTGATTCCTATTTTTCTTTGGTCTTGTTCATCTGAACTGTTGGTGTGACTTCTGCATATCCTCTTTTCCCTCCCCTCAAAATGGTTTCAAGAGGTTCCAGATATTGTAATGGAAATAATAGAAAACCATTAAATATTAATGCTTGGATGAGTGCAATACATTCTTAGTAAATCTTAGAAATATAATGATTTCAAAGGTTTATACATACTTAATCTAATATGTTACATTAAATTTGTGTGCAGTCCATTATGAAAACAAATATTAGTGAAAATGCTATCACTGTGTCAATACACCATTTAAAGGCATTAGAAGCAATTTTACAGATGCTCTCAATGCTACTTACCATCAAGATATTGATATCTTTATCTATTTGCTAGCTTTATAGGTGTTCCAAAACACAACTCTTAAAGGAACCGTGTGACCAGATTATGATCTATTTTTAAGCCAAGTTATTTTTAAGGACATTTGATCAAAAAATATATTGAATAATACAATCTATATTTAATAAAGATTAAAGTCATAAAAGTGTAAAGTCATAAAAGGGATGTTACCATTGAGCATTGAGATGTCATATAAGGGCATTGTAATGTCAGAAAAGGACATAGTATGATGTCAGAAAAGGACATAGTATGATGTCACAATCAATATTTAGGATGTGGCGTTATTATGTCATAATAGGGAAATATTGATATATCATTAGAAGACAGACTTGGCTCGCTTGCCCTCTGTGACATAAACATCCTAGGAGCTAGTAGGTCAGTGAAACAGGCAGAAGTAGCATCTAGAACCTCAAAGGTAACAATCTGATCCTACAGGAAAAGAACGTCATCACAACTTCTCCAAGATGTTATCAGCTCCCAGCACAACTTGTGGACACTGCCTCCATAAAATACCACTGTTACTTACAGTATATAAACCTCCTAAATAATATCTACCCCTCACAACACAACTGACCACTCTGCCTCTGACTTATACAGGATCCCGTTTGTCTCACTTCCAATGTATTATAATATATACTATATCCCACCCAAATAAATTACCAATTCCTGTTTGATCTCAGGTAGCACATACAAATGGATTAACAGGAAACTATCAGAAGAGTAAGGTTGAGGAGACCAAATGTTTTTTTTAATTACAAGTCTTTACTCTCCCTACGGAGCAGATCTCCATGAATCAATTTTAACTAATATTTTTACATCAGGTATAGACGGGTTGAAGATGGTAAATCAACTCTGCAATGAAGAAGGTCACCCTGCATGATAAAAGGGGTTGTACGATAAGTCATACAGTTTTCCATATGACATTCAAAATGGTTTAGAGGTTTTCCACAAAAATCCAGTTTTCCATTTTGCTTTAACCCCTACGCACACCAGGACACAAGTACTTCCCGCATGGGGACTTTCTATAACGTCCCGCTTCTGGCACCGGCTCACGAATGGAGCCAGAAGCAACGGCTGTCAGCTGTTTAAAGGACACCTGTCATCAGGTCTGTGTCACTTGTCCTGTCACCTCTACCTGTTGGAGCAGCTCACAAGGATTCCATCCCCGCCTTTATCTAGTTATTTCATACATTAATTATTGCAAAATCATCTATTCTTTATTATGTAAATGAAGCTGGTCACATAGTCAGAGGCTGTGATGTTACCCCTGTTACCACTCCCCTCTCCTCCCCCTGCTCGTGTCTGTGTGTAATATATAGTAAAGCATTGCTAGTGTCTGTGCTGCATCTGCTGACATGCTGCATCCTCCTAATACACAGAGACACAGACATCAGCTACACAAGTACCTGACATGTTGTGCTATAACATGGCTGCCTGGAGCTGTTGTATCTCTCCTATACACACAAAGGCTGCAGGGGGCGCCCGCACCAGGAAGCACATCATTATACAGGCTCACATCATTATACAGGGTGTCAGTCATGCACTGGGGGTGTGGCTGTGCCTCCCACTCATGAATAAGCTGGACAGCTTTAATATGATAATGACTCATTGGACATTTCACAGGTCATTTGCATACAGCTTTAGGACCTCATTGCTTAGGTTTACAGGCATGTAGAGGGACAATGAAGGGATAGAGGCAATGCTCTCTAATGGCAGTTTATGAAAACATATTTAGTTTAGGGGGGTTATTTTGCCTGACGGGTTCTCTTTAATATAGCTGACACCGCGCGCTAATGCCCACGGTCAGAGCCGGCTAGTATTAACCCCTGTAAGGGTCTTCCCCCTATTGATTGGATCCCCAGTGTCGCTTACCGGGGGGATCCGATCCTCTTCTGGGCAGCCCCGAAGTCTGCCAAGTGCCCCGGGGCTGCCCGATCTCCCCGGCAGTCAGACCCCTTCAAGGACTGTAACTTATAAAGTTATGCATATGAAAGTCGGTGATGCTGAAATTAACAACATTTTCGCCAAATTACTTTTTATTCAGTAAAAATGGGAAAAAAGTTGAAAATCTATATAAATGAGGTCTTTTCGTAATCTTGGCGAGCCATAGAATAAAATTAATATACTATTTTTATGGTAAACGGCCAAAAAAAACACAAAAAAATTTTCCTAAAAATTGATGATTTGGGGGGCAGGTGCTGGCTATATACTATGGGGCAGGGTCCGGCAAGCTATATAATGGGGAGGCTGTGACCAATACATTTCCCACCCTCGGCTTATACTCGAGTATATACGGTATGTAACACTTGATGCTTTGCAAATATGTTCAAAATGCATTTCAAAACATTAAGTAAATGCATCAATGCAACTTCAATAATATATTTTGTCTTTATTGTATTGTTATAATGTGGAACTGTGATGTCACTAAAGGACACTGATTTGTCATAAAGGGAAATTGTTATGCAGTGGCATTGTGGTTTCATGAAAGGGCATTGCAATGTCATAAAGGGCCATTGCCATGTCATAATTCAGAACCGTCATGTCCCCATGGGAGATTATGATGTCAAAATGGGGCATTGTGATGTTACAATGAGTGTTGTAAATGTTGCGTTGTAGTTACGCAGAAGGGCATTGGGATGTCATAGAAGGGCATTTTGATGTCAATATGGGACACTGTATTGTCATAAAGGAGCATTGTGATGTCATAAAGAGGCATGGGGATGTCACAATAAGATGTGATGTCAGATATAAGATGAGTGTGATGTCACAGAGCATTGCAATGTCATAATGGGAATTGAGATGCCTTAATGGTACATCACAATGATGTAATTGGATGCCACAAAAGACCACCCTTCAGTACTTTATTGCAGAAGCAAACATCCTCATTATGATGAAGTACATCCTTTATTTTTAGTGATAATTTCACTAAATAAAAATGGTTCCCCACCATACTGGTAAGTTAAAAGGTTTAAAAAAATATTTCAATGGATTTGATCCCATTTTATTTGATTATTTGATCCCATCCATAAGGTGTGAAACACTGCTCTCTAGTGTTCTTGTGTTCTACATGCAAATTCATGTACTTCCCTACATCCTTTGTCAGACTTCTTAGAGAGGCTTCTAGCAGAAAATAGCTGCATTCAAATGCAGCATAAATGTAGAGTGTATTTTTTTTAAGGCTCTTTTGCATCTTCATCCACGATGGTACCATAATATTTGCATTCACTTATTAATGGTGTGTTTATGAGCTTTTCCCCACCTGTTGACTTATTCTGCTTAAAAATAGAAAAAAACATTGTATCGCTTTGTCAATTATAACAACAGTGCCCAGACATCCCAGTGGGGCCAATGACCACCCAAACCACCCATTAATGACAGCTCTACAATAAAAGAATCAATTGTATCTGTGTCTTTAAAGAGGACCTGTCACCCTAAAAAGTGCTCTAGGAGGTGCTTACTTTAGTGCTACCCCAGATGTAGTACTGTTACCCTGCTAGCTTTATGGGAACCTTCCGATAAAGCTAGCAAACACTGCACTGCCATAGCCTCAGAACACCAGACCAAGTTTACTTTGGCTCAACGTATTCATGAGGGATCCATCCGGCAGAGAAGTACAGGAGATCGGAGCGCCTCGGACCGGTCCCTCATGACCCCTCCCATACCATTGGCCAGAGGTGACTGCCAGGCTTCATGCAGCAGTCACCTCCTCCTCAAACCACCCCCTCATGAATATGCCGGACCCCTGTGGGTTTGGTCCTGCGTTCTGAGGCTATGGCAGTGCAGTCTTTTAGGTTCCCATAAAGCTAGCAGTTTAACACTGCTATTACTGGGGTAGGGCTATGGTGACAGGTCCTCATTAAGACACTGAAACTGTTGATTTCGGAGATAGTTGCAAAAGGTGCAACAAGCACCGTATTAAGCACTGTGATTAATTAGGCTACATCAAAATTCATAAATATGGGGGCAATATATATAAGTAGATTAAACTGAGGACTATATCTACATCCATAAATATAGGGACTATACACATTCATTAGCCCGGGGGCTATATAGAAATGTATTAGTATGGAGGGCATTGTAACCAAACTAATTAGAGCTGCAGGCTGGGTAGAAATTTGTGTATGTAGAATACAGGGCCACTGTATATAAGGTAATCAGAATGAGGCTATATTGAAATTTGTTAAAAATGTGCCATATAAAAATTGTTGAAATAGGGGTTTGCTGTAAATAAAATAATTCATGGAGTAATGTACATAACTTAATGAGCAATCTTGTACTTAAAAGTGCTGGAGTGCTGTTTATAATATAATTCACTGGAGCAGGTAATTCAAATCAAGCAGTTATTTTTATTATATAATAAATTGGGGATGCTCTTTGCATTGCATATGTTGAAATATGTATATCATCTATATATGTTCAGTGAGATCACTATAACCCTTAGGCAGCCAGCCTGCTGTTTTGGGGTCGTGCCGGACACTGACCTCTTTTTTGCACTACACATTCAATTTCTTTCTTGCTCTTGCTACATGCATCTCAGAAATATCTCCAGAATACATCTGTTTCTTACAAATGAATCCTTTAAAATGCTAATTGCTGCTCTGATTCGCCCTCGACTGGACTACTGCTCTAAACCCTCTCCTCTCCAATCTATTCTTAATGCAGCAGCCATGCTTGTCTTTGAGACCAAACACTACACGGATGCCTCCAGTTTGTGCCAGTTACTGCACTAGTTGCCCGTCTCCTTCCTAATACAGTTAAAAATAATAACGCTCATCCACAAAGCTCTGCATAATGCTCCACCTTCCTACCTCTCCTCTCTCTCCTCTCTATCTCATTCTATGCTCAACCTGTTATCTTCGATCTGCCAGTGATCTGAGATCAATCTCTCCCTTAATTCCCTCTCCCTCTCATGCACCAATTCTATGGAATGCCCAACCTCCAAAGTTTCAAATGTGTTCTTCAAACCCATCTCTTTAGGCAGGGCTATCACACTCACTAACTGCATGAAATTTCAACTCTTTCTTTACTAACCCATCCTCCTGTCTGTTATTTGGCAAACACCAGGTAGATAGCTAGCTTCAGGCTTCTCTGAAGTCCTATTGTCCTTGGACTTTGTATATAAGATGGCGGTAAATGGCTAGTTCAAACAGCAGCATTTTTATTTATGAAATTATTTTATTCTTTTCTCCTCTAAAGAATGGCTTTATCATTATGTAATCTTTTATGTTTCTTGTGTCACCACCTCATCCTCTTAGACTCCCTGTTATTCTAATTAACTGTTTGTACTCTGTAATGACTTATTTTATTTGTATATGTACCCTCAGATTTGTAAAGCACTACAGAATCTGATGGCACTATAAAAATAATATTATATTATTTATTAATGATATATAGGTAGGAATTAATAGCACTGTGTCTATTTTAGCAGATGACGCCAAGCTGTGTAATTTTGTCTATGGATAATGTTCATAGGTTGCAGGGTGACTTGGACAAACTGAGTGTTTGGTCATCCACTTGGCAAATGAGGTTCAATGTGGATAAGTGTAAGGTTATACATCTGGGGGCTAATAATCCACAGGCTACATATGTCCTTGGTGGAGTAAATCTGGGAGAGTCCCTTGTTGAGAAGGACCTGAGAGTGTTAGTAGATCATAAATTAAATTCAGCTGCCTCTAAAGCCAGCAAGATCTTGTCATGTATCAAAAGTGGTATGTACTCTCGGGATAGGGATGTAATATTACCACTGTACAAGGCATTGGTTCGGCCTCACCTGGAATATGCTGCTCAGTTCTGGGCACCGGTCCATAAAAAGGATGCCCTGGAGCTGGAGATGGTACAACAAAGAGACACAAAAATGATAAGGGGTATGGAGGGTCTTAGTTATGAGGAAAGATTAAAAGAATTTGAAAATAGACTACAAAGGGGGAACATGATTAATTTGTATACATATTTGAAAGGTCCATGCAAAAAATATAGTGGAAAGTTGTTCCATGTTAAATCAAATTAAAAGACAAGGGGACATTGTCTCTATCTGGATAAAACAAGGTTTCATCACTAGAGGTGACAGGGTTTCTAACTGTATTTTCCTTTATTTTTTGAACTTGATGCACATACCGTATATCTTTTTACAACCATACTAATTTTGTAATATTATGTAATCTAGTGAGTAAAGTTTATTTTTAATCAGTGGTACTATGCAATCTATTGAATCGTCAAAATAGATATTGGAGTGACAAAGTGTATGTTTCATGTGCAGGAATAACAGAATGATCAATTTTTGTGAGGAATACATTTTATATAGATGCATATTTTGATATATATGGTATGATGTTTTTATGAGTGGTATATAACATTTAGAAGCACTGTATGGGACATAGCTGTTATCAGGGATCACTATACTTTAGCACAGTCAGGAGTTGTTTTGCAAGACCTGAAGACATCTTGGGCAAATTCTGATGTAATAAGCCCTGGCAAAAGAAGTTGTCAAGTTTACACTTCTCCATGTGCCTGATCCATATGTTTTAGCATTTGCACAGGATGTATATTTTACGCTTCCATGTGGTGTCTAGGATCTGTTAGAAAATGCATTTATGGATCTGATTCATCTATTGAAGTGGATTAGTTCAAATTGAAATGGAATACAGACTAATTTTGGCAATGTGTCAGGCTAATGTCTTAAGAGGTTAATGTCAGAAATCTCTGAATTCGATATGGCTCCTGTGTTTGAAAACCACAACCAAGGCTGCATTTGATTGACAGCTGAGGATGAGTTCCTTGGTGAAAGCCTGGTTGCCATTTAAATTCAGTTTCAGATGGTCGACACAGTCAGCTGCTGAGGGGTGGTTCACAGGTTGCTGGCTAATTGATGTCCGTATCCCTTTTTTTTAATTGCTTTTACTATTTTGTGTATCTAGACTTTGTACCTTGCCTGCGTCTAGGATTTGACCCGGTTGTCTGACATTGCTTGACTGTCTTCTCTGTTGTTTGTCCCTCAGTGTTTTGTCATCTTTCCTGTGAACCAATTCAGTGTAGGTATTGTCGACCAGAAGTCCCTGATCATTTGGGTTTGTGAGGTTTGTTAGGTAGATGACAGGGGTTGTGGGTGAGTTTACAGCCTGCAACTCATTCTCTACCTTCACAGTTAATCAAAATAAAGAAAGATGTTTTCTACCAATTAAGATTTCATAACGGGATGTTATAAGGGTAAAGGTTGGTATATTAACATGCATTTGATACTAGATTAAAATGTATTTGTGATTTGGCCACATCAAACTCACTTGTGGGCAATAGGCATTAGAGCCACACACTTATTCTCCGGTATTCACACTTTCACCTCTATACAGGCATCTGGACTTTGCTGAGAGATTGCAAGGCTGCTACTTCTGGTGGTGGTCCAGAGAACAAGCCAGAGGTCAGACAAATTTCGATCAGAATCAGGTCCCGCCAGGGTCTACAGCAAATCATAAAATCAGCACGTGGAGAAATTGAGTCAATGTCACACTGTTATACTCTGGGAGTAGAGTATTGGAAAATGAATTAAGATTGTTATGACTTGTTGTTAGGTCAAAGACATTTATGCATCTGGAGCAAGTCAACATATTGTTCATGTTGTTAACTATTTTGGTATAAAGATTTTAATCTGGTCATTCTGGTGAATTTTCTATCAGTTTTGTTATATTTGCATTGTTGGATCTGTGACTATTATTCCTTCTTCCACTTTAAAGTCAATGAAAATAAAGGCTTCGAAATGTTGAGCAACTAAAAAGCTGCAAATTTGAGTGCAAATCCACTCCAGCCCCTTCTTATTGTAGAAAATAGTTTAGTACTACCCTGTTTCCCCTAAAATAGGACATCCCCCAAAAATAAGAACTGGTACAATTTTCTTTAATCTTAGAAATATAAGGCCTCCCCTGAAAATAAGACCAATTGTCTGTCATTGCTACATCTCCCCCAAGCCATATATTATTAGTAGATCTTTTAGATGCTGCAAGAGGTTGTGACAGAATAAAATCACTGACTGTTGCAGGACAAATATGCTACAAGCAGCTACATGGAAATGAAGTGGTCAGTTAAGGAAAGTGCTGTTGCTAAACATGAGATATTGGGGCCAAATATTCCAATAGTGCAGAGTTTGGAGAATTATAAGGATGTTTGAGAAGTTGATTTCTTGTTCATTAATAAATGTAAATTCTTGTTCATGGTAAAATAAGAATCCCCTGAAAATAAGACCTAGAGCCTCTTTAGGAGCAAAAATTAATATAAGACGCTGTCTTATTATTTTCGGAGAAACAGGGTAGTTGTGCCTACATCTGTGATGTGCACATCAGTTCCAAAGACAGGTAATTATACATAACCCTCAATGGGTCAGAATTATCAATCTGTTGAAAACAAAACTGTGTCATAATTTGCACCATAAAAACTGTATACACCAGGGGGGTTAAGACAGTTTTTAGATACTCTTAACTATGACAAGTGGGCGTGGTCTCTGAAAATTAGGTGTACACCCTGAAAATTAGGTGCAACAAACCAGCAAAGGAACTGGATTAGAATTCACCCAACATTTGCTTTTATAGGTTGCAGTAGTCCATAAAGTAAGAGATTTTTTTTTCAAATTTAGATAATGTATAGTTGTCCAGATCAGAAGGTAAATTAAAGGGAGCCCGACCGCAGTTATTAACCTAATAAACCACTACCGGTAAAAAAAAAAATCAACTTTGAAGTGAGATGTAAATTGGCTGTATAAAGTGATAGAGGCAGAGAGTTAAGCAAGTCAAGAGCATCCACCTCACAACATCCCCCTTTTGTAATCATCATGTTTCAGACTTCAAAGGAGTTGTTTAGGAGGTCCAGCAGAGGGGGAGATAGCTTGATGAAAACAATAATAATATTTGTAGAATCCCTGAACTAATCAGCAATATATAAAATCAGCAATATATAAAATGAGTCGCCAAAGAAGAGGAACCTAAGTTCAGAAAATTCAAACCCCTGTCTGCCACATAATTTGACACTCCTCAAATGAAGTCCAAAATATTTAAAGATTGTTCTTCTTGTCCAATGGTTTAAACAAGACCAGGGTGAAGATAATACAAAATCTTTGAAAAGGGAACTTGTAATCAGAAATTGGCCTAATAAACTATTAGCAGTATGTTATCCAACAACTTTCAGATTGTTTTTCTTTCATGGCCCAGTGTGGGTCCATCATCCAGAAAATAAACAATAAATTAAAGAGAGCCCATCAGCAGTTATTGACCTAATAAACCATTACCAGTATTTTGTGAATGAAGTTAACACCTTCTAGATCATGTTTTTTTCATGGCCCAGTCTATAGGCATCCAGAAGAAAATCAACTTTGAAGTGAGGTATAAATTGGCTGTATAAGGTAAAGGAGGTGGAGAGTTTTACACTGAAGTCAAGCTCTTCCCTGTGCTTTATATCATGCACCGGAGTTCAGGGGATCTGGTTAGTGATGTCTCTGTCTTCCTGAGGCAGGGAAATCTTGACATCAGTGTTAAACTCTCCACCTCCTTGACCTTATACAACCAATTTACATCTCACTTCAAAGTTGTTTTTCTGGGTTAATTTCTGCTGCCAGGTTCCCTCTAAAGTGTTGCTAGTAAGACAGATGGAAAAAATAAGACTAAACATTGTACTGATAGTCATTTGATATAACCTTTTTCAAATTAGTGGTAAGATTAATCCCCAAATATCAGAAAGAGTCAGATGATAATTGACAGAGCTTTTGACTTTCATAGTTGACAACAAATCCAGAAAGTCTGATAAAGCTACAATCGATGCACATATGTTAACAAATCTGTGAGATTGTTCAAAGATTCTTTACCATGTGTAGAAAGGATTGCGGTAAGCTATTTAACCCCTAGGCGCACCAGGACGTTATAGTACGTCCCCGGGGCTAGATGCTTAGCGCACGGGGACGTTCTATAACGTCCTGCTTCTGGCACCGGCTCACGAACGGAGCCGGTACCAGAAACAGCGGCTGTCAGCTGTCTAGTACAGCTGACAGCCTGCGCTAACACCCGCGATCGGAGCCGGCTCCGATCGCGGGTGTAAACCCCTTACACGCCACGGTCAAACATGACCGCGGCGTGTAAGGGTGTTTGCGCTGTGGATCGGATCCCCCGTGCCGCTTACCGGGGGATCCGATCCACTTCTGGGCAGCACGAGGACTGGCATGTGCCCCGGAGCTGCCCGGTCTCCATGGCAGTCAGACCCCTTCCGGGTCTGACTGTAAACTGTCTGAGCATGCGCAAGCTTGCTCAGACAGTTTACACTGCTCTACAATAAAATAGTATTGTAGAGCAGTGTATTGAACTTAAACCAGTGATCAGAGCATCACTGGTTTAAGTTCGAGTATGTAGAAGTAAAATTATGCAAAAACAGTTAACACTACACATTATAATAAATAAAAAATAAATACATAAAATATAAGCCCCTAAAATGTCACTTTCCCATAAAAACACTTAATAAAGTATAAAAAACACAAAAACACAAAAAACCCCGCATATTTGGTATTGCCGCGTCCGTAACAATCTGTATAATAAAACAGAATCATTACTGGACCCGCACGGTACACGCCGTAGAAAAAAAAACGCAAAAACTTTCCGAAAAAAGATAATTTTTAATTAATACCCTATAAAAAAAATGCTCTAAAAAGTAATTTAAAAAATGTTATGCACTCCAAAATAAGCCCACTAAAAAGAACAACTCTTCTTGCAAAAAATAAGCCCCTAACTAGATTTGTCAGCCGAAAAATAAAAAAGTTATGCATATGAAAAGATGATGATGCTAAAATGAACAAGATTTTCTCCAAATTGGTTTTTATTCAGTACAATTGAATAAAATACACAAAACCCCCACATATTTGGTATCCCTGCGTCCGTAACAATCTGCATAATAAAACAGAATCGTTATTAGATCCGCAAAGTTAACCCCGTAAAAAACAAAACAAAAAAAAGCTCCAGAAAAAAGATCATTTTCAATTAATACCCTATAAAAATGCTCTAAAAAGGGATTTAAAAAATGTTATGCACTCTAAAATAAGACCACTAAAAAGAACAATCCTTCTCGCAAAAAATAAGCCCTTAAACAGATTTGTGAGGCGAAAAATAAAAAAGTTATGCATATAAAAGACGGTGATGCTAAAAGTAACAACATTTTTGCCAAATTACTTTTTATGCACTAAAAATGGGAAAAAAATAAAAAATCTATATAAATGAGGTCTTTTTGTAATCGTGGCGACCCATAGAATAAAAATAATATACTATTTTTATGGTATGGTAAACAGCCAAAAAAAAAAACCTCATAAAAATCTTCCTGAAAAGTGATGATTTTCATTTCCTCCACCAACAAAGAGTTAATAAAATCTCACCAATTAGCCTATAGATTCCCCCAAATTACGTACCAGAAAAGTGCATCTCATGTGGCAAAAGAAATAAGCCCCTATAGGTCCACATTAAAAAAAGAAAAAAATTATAGCCTGTACAATGTGACATAGCAAATCTGATCTGGATGGCGCCTCTTTCCCTTCTATGCCCGGCCGTGCGCCCATACAGCAGGTTACCACCACATGTAGAGTATCCGTGTACTCGGGAGAAATTGGGTAACAAACTTTGTGGAGCCTTTATTCATTTAATCCATTGTAAATGTTTAATTTTCCACCCAAAATGAGTGTATTGTGAAAAAATATTACAATTTGCAGACTGCACCTCCATTTTGTTTTAACCCCTATAAAACACGTAAAGGGTTAACAAACTTCTTAAAAGTGGTTTTTCATACGTTGAGGTGTGTAGTTTCCACAATGGGGTATTTTACGAGTCCCACTATTATTTAGGCCTCTCAGTGTCAATTAGAAGTTGAGCAGGTCCATCTAAATACAGGTTTTGGTGATTTTACAAAAAATTTGAAAAATGATACCTAAATTCTGAGCCTCATAACATTCTAGTAAAATATGTGGAATCTTAAAAAACCATGCCAACATAAAGCAGACATTTGGGAAATGTAAGTTATGAATTTATTTGGGAGCTATGACTATCTGCATCAAAAGTAGAGAATTTAGAACGTTGAAAATAAAGAATTTTTCCAAATTTTTGCCAAATTTAGTTTTTTTTTCATAACTAAACACAAAAGATATCATCCAAATTTTTAAACTAATTTGAAGTACAATGTGTCACGAGAAAACAATCTCAAAATCCCCTGGATATCTCATAGCGTTCCAAAACTATAACCACTTATAGTGACACAGGTCAGATTTGAAGAATGGGGCCGCGTCCTTAAGGCCAAAATAGGCTGTGTCCCCTAGGGGTTAATATTAGGAATAGGAAGGGAGATGGGCGTGATGCATCTATCGGGCAAGTGTTTAGTAAGAAAAACATTCTTAAACAAAGTATGTAAATGAGAAAGCAATGATTTATAATATTCATTAGCAAAGCCATCAATACAAGGGAATGTGTATGTTTAATCAAGGGCTCATTGCTGTTCCCCAAGCTAATTTAGGAAAATAAGCTTCTAATATATACGCTATAAGCTTCTCAAAGTGGCTTGGCACCTATCTTAGGTTTGCTGGTTTAGCATTATTATCATGCAGCTGCTATGGACTCTAGCATGTATATTTCTCAGGGTGTGGCTATCTATATGCATTTTTTGTGCTCATCAGTTTGAGGACTATTCATATTTCCCTTTGGTTGGCTGGTTCATTCATTACACCATCACCGTTTGCATAAGAACCCTGCCCTCTGCTTTTTGTAGCTTTCTAAATAAGCTATACCATTCTCTCTTTTAGATAGTTCTTACCAAGTTTGGTGCCATAGATATTACTTAATAGCTAGAGCGGATGATCTGGTGTTTGTAAGCAGCTGGGGACACTACTTTGTTGCTTAGTTACCTCTTACATTTCAACCCCGGCTGGGGTGGCGCATTAATATGTTTGAATCCGCCGGGAATCAGCTTTACTTCCGGACTTGCGCCGCTGATTGAACTAGACGCTGATTGTCTGCAGGTATTTGGGGATTGTATTTAAGGTGAGTGAGGCACACTTTTGGCTACATTCTCCTGAGAAAGTCTTCTTGTACGACGATACGCGTGGGGAGACTTGGGCCGGTGTCCTTTTCACCCTCTTCCGCCTGTATGCCACCCTAATAGGATTTGTTACATGCAACCTTGCCTACAGCTGACATTGTAATTGGTGAGATGTATATTAGGTGATAGCACTTGTTTCACTTTGTATAATTTTATACACGTGGGCACTTTGTTGTTGTTTCCATTTGTATCATAAAAGTTACAGGCTACTATTGGGCCCAGTACAATCAGTACCTCTTCTTACATGTTTCCTGTTGGGCTGTGTTTACAGGTGTGTTTTTAGGATTTATACTATATTTTCCCATATGTACATTTCAGGGAGATGGGTATTCATTACTAAATTACTGGACACATACCGGTGGTCGCCGTTTTGTATCTGATGTATATTATGTTTTTTAATTGTTCTTATCTTTTGAGTGGTCTGTTTTGGAATTAATAAAAATAAATATTGATTTTCTTGTGAAATTCATGTATTGGCCATTTTTCGTGCATTCCTTTCTCTCTCTTTATTTCTTTTCAAAGTTCTGTGAATGCAGGACATATAAAGACTCATAACACAAAATGACTACATCTCCTGACGAATGGAAGTTATATGGCCAGACTCATTCTCGCTTCCCGTCACTGCACTGCCTTCTCACATTCTAATTACCTGTATCTAATTAAATGTGTCTAATTACTTTCTAGTGACCATAAGAGTACCACTAAGTTTTAAAAGTTTTAATAAAAATAACTAATAAAATCAATTAAAATGACCCAAAAGTCCTATTTATATAAAAAATAACATAAGGTAAAAACTGTGAAAATCAGTTAAAATACACATTAGTTATTTCCATGTCTGTAATAACTTGTAATATATGAATCATTATGCAACATGCATAGTGAACTATGTAAAATAAAATGTAAAAAATGCCAAAAGTAATAACTTTTGTCCCCATCTTATCACACAAAAAATGAATAAAAAACTAAAAAAAATAAACTCTGTTCCAAAATGGTAGAAATAGAAGGAAGGAAACAAGCCATCACACAGCTCTATAGATAAAAAAACAAAAATGTTAGGTCTCTCAGAATACTAAAAATAAATGACAGAATCAATATATGTGAGAGAGAGTTAATAAAATTTAATCAAAATAATGTATTAACTAAAAGAAAATAAGCCCTTTAAAAATAGCAGGCAAACAAAGCAGAGATCTGGTAAATTTTACCTAGTAACTCTTTTAGGTAGTAAGACCTAAGGTAAGCAGAACATTTAGAATTTCTAAAATGCCTTACCTGTTAGATGGCAGTACCCCCAAACATCTACCAGATCCAAGTGATCCAGCAACAAGTGGATTCTGCGCAGAAGAGGACTGGAGTGCTCTTCCCTGTATTGACCCTGATCATCTTTATGGGTAATGAAGGCCACCCTTTCCATTTATTACTTTCATGTATTATATGTGCACCTCTTTAAGTGTTACTAGATACTTTTTAAGTACTGGTGCCAAAACCAGACATTTTTCTGCTTGATTCTAATTAAAGCTGATAGAGTGTGTGCTCCTATGTGAAAGGCAGTTGCCATACCTACCTCTCACTCCTTCCCCTGTGTTGCAGCCTCTTAATTGGGAGTTAGTTCTTGCAGGAAAAAACTCCATAGCAATGACACTGCCTGATCATTTGCTGGTGATAGACACAATATAATCTTCTAAAACAATAATGACACAAAAGAACCCAACCAGAGGCATTCTTTTAAGAACAGAATTTATTTCATGTACATGGGTACTGTCTGATCTGTCACACACATTGATGTCTACACTAACAGAGCACTGGAGAAAATCATAGAAATATCCATTACAGACAATGAGCAGAAGTTGTATCTGACAACAGATACATTTAATATGTTGCATTAGGGAGTGATACTACAGCATGTCAAATACACTCCTCAATAATCACAATATGTCTCTGCCACAAGGTGTAGCTATTTCTCAGTGCAGAAGACTTGTTACTATATATATCACATTGAGTGTTGAGATTCTGCATAAAATAAACATACAGCAGGAAGCAACTTTCCATCTTATTGAAACTGGGCTTGTCATTTCTTTACAACCCATTGGCTTCTATTGCCAAGCTACAACTGAAATAGAAAACTTCTACATTTCTAGAAACATTTATTACAATTACTATAACTGCAACTTGAAGGACTTTCCAATGACAGCACAAGTATGGTAAGACAGGTTTAGGCCATATATCTGTCCTGTCCAGCATCCACAGTGTTCCTCACATTTTAGAGGTAGGTATTATGTGACCAGCCATAAGTGGTAAGAGTTAGAATACAGCATCTGAAGTCAGTCCTCCATCTTATAGCATATTACGCTTTTTATTTGTATGTGCTTCTTATCTACAGAAATAATGTGCTAACATGTGCTTTTAATGTGCTAAGGATTATATATTGTGCATTTCTTACAGTTTTTCTCGGGTATATATTTATGATTTTAAAGACATATATTATGAAATTATTGCTAATGTGCCACTTCATTTAAATACTTACCAAACTCAGTACATATTAATTAAAACCCACTCAGTAACTGCATTTTTGAACTTGTGGGGGAATCTACATGCCTTATGCATAGTGGATTTGCTGTGGGTTATCATATGCCGGCACAAGACATATGTGTGGCATAAGATAGCCCCACGGCTGCTCTGGTGCAGGCGGACACATCAAAAGGCTCTGGCCTCTTCATGTATCTGGCGGGGGCCTATGCATCGGTTATATCTGTGCCAGGCTTACTACCAACAACTGACCATTTTACATGCATACATATAAGTCACCATCCTGTTACTTGCCAGGAAGGGCTGCCTATAGAAAATGTGCTTTTTCTGCAATGGGTAGCTTAGGCCAAATTGCCAGCGGTTAACCTGCAGCAATTTACAGTAAGTACACTGTAAGATTGGAATCAGCAGCGTGCCAATACTGCTGCGGATTCTGCTGGAAACCAGTGGCTTTAAGCCCCCTCTACACTGGCGTTTTTCACGCGCGAGTTCTGCGCGTGCATTTGACGCGCAGAACTTGCATTGCACTCTGTCCCATTGTATTCAATGGGTCTTTCTTCACTAGCGTTGGTTTTCACGCGCGTGCTTGCGTTCGTTTGCACGCGCGTCAAAATCGCAGCATGCTCTATTTTTGCGAGTCACGCGCGTTTTTCACGCCCCATTCAAGTCTATGGAGATGCATCAAGAACGCATTGCACTCGCAATCATTGCAAGTGCAATGCGAGTGCAATGCGTTTTAAACGTAAGGGTTGCTAGGTGACCAGAATAACAGTATTTCCCCTGCTCGCGAACGATCATTTAATTAAAAAAACACAATGAAGAACAGTGAAGAATAGAATAAAAACAGTGAACACAGTGAACACAGGATCATTTAAGAGAAAAACACAGTGCAGAACACAGTGCAGAATAGATTACAAATGTTCGGCACATCTGCTTACTTGTCGGGAGATACGCGCGGAACGGTGCGAACAAAATAGCATGTGAAGAACAATATATATGTGTGAAGAACACATTGCAGATGTATTTAAACATCTGCAATTTGTTCTTCACACACATATATATTGTTCTTCACATTATTTTTCAATTAGATAACCCATTTTAATCCAAAACCATGGTCCCTTTGAAAAATGCTCAATCTCCCATTGACTCGCGCGTGAAAAATGCGCCGAAAACGCAAAGAAACGCTAACAACACGCGCGTGAAAAACGCTAATTACTCCAAGGAAAAATGGAACAAAAACGCAGCCAAAAACGTCAGTTTTTCACGCATTGCACCCTGACGTGAAACGCAACGCTAGTGTGGAAGGGGCCTTAGATTGGTTATGCATGGGTTGATTCCAATACATAATGTCACTGAAATAACAGATGTACACAAAGAAAAATCAGATGTTTACTCCTAGAAGTCTTGGTTTATATGAGTGCAGAAAGAATACTGTGCACTAGTTATTGAAGCCACTGTATTCTATCACTAATGCTAACATTTTTTTGCCATTCTGATTTTAACGGGTTTTCTCATAGAGCCGTGTGGCCTTTATGCTGCCAAAATAAGGAATGTTTAGTGTATGCATGTATATGCTCAGCCTGTGGAAACAGAAACCTGTGCAAGTCAGATGCCACGGACCAAGTACAGGCGGTCCCCTTCTTAAGAACGCCCAACTTACAGACGACCCCTAGTTACAAATGGACCTCTGTTCTCATGACAATCCAACATTTTTAAAATCCAATTGTCACAGAGATCAAAAACTTTTTGACTGTGGTTACAATAATAAAATATACAGTTCCGACTTACATACAAATTCAACTTAAGAACAAATCTACAGAACCTATCTTGTACGTTATCCGGGGACTGCTTGTACGTGCAGTGGATGGGAGTACATTCTGTCACTATGATGTAAGGACTGCCATCCACCTTACTGCACTTGGCCCGTGGGATCTTACCAGCACAAAGCTCTGTTTTCACAGGCTCAGCACATACATGTGCAGGAGGTCTAATTAGCAGGCTATGAAGAGCTTGATCTTCCAAAATGTTAGCCACATGAGCAATTGTTACAATGGTCCAGGAATATTCATCAACATATATTTATTTTATTGCTTGTACAAGTCACTTTACCTTACTATCATCTAGATCGGTTTTAGGTACAGTATTACAGTATTTTATTAGCTAGATTTGAACATATAAAAGTAACCATGTGTACTGTAGCTTAGAGTGCTGGTGAATATGTTTGCTTATTATCTGGAGATATCTCATCACTTGTTACTTATTATCACACAGCTATAAGGTTTACATCTTCACACCTATTGTATTTATTGCTATATGCTGTTTCTTTTATTTACATGGCTAACTTCTTACTTTATATTATTATTATTTTATCTAATGCCCTGTCTTTTATTCCTAGCACCTTTACAGCTAGGAACAGCAGGGATGGGGGCATTGTCATTTTATTTAGTTTACAGCCAGTGATCACCAATGTGCTTTTTCTAAAGAACAATAACTTTTCATCAGTTTTCTTTTGCGCTTCTGTATTTTTTTCATGTGCTATTTTAAAACGATGTATTAATAGGGCAGATTAGATGTCTTCTGAGCTGCCCTCAGAGACTGATGAGGCATTATACTGAGCTGTGGAAATGCTTCTAATTGGCCCATTACATAGGCCTGGCTCTGTCCCAGGCTATTAATTGCAGGAGATCAGGTGGCACGGATGGGCTGAATATTATCTTTCAATAAGGTTTTAAGCAGGCTTCATCCAATTGATATGTGCATTCTGCCTCTCTTTTGCTTCCAGAAAGGGATACATTCTACATGGCTCTAAAATATCCAGGCACATAGATTTTTCTAACTGTAACACACAGTGTTAACTAGCCCTATTGCTAGCTTAGAACTGTATACACATAGTAAATGACACAAAGGCAACAATTAATTCTGTATAAGCTATGCTCACATCAAAGTCACTGGAAAAGTACAGCTTATATGTGGTGTACAGCATTATATACAAAGCATATAAATGAATTCACACGTAACCAGAGAGACAAAATTTACACAGACATGTACAATGTAATATACAATATATATATAATTCTATGTTAATTTCAGATTATGCAGTTCTACTAATGTAAGTACTTCTGGCTTCATTGTAGTATTTATAATAGGAAAATATTCTGTTCACAGCTATTAACATTTGGTACCAGTTTCGAGGTTGATGGTGGGATGTAAATGCATTTCTTCAGCCTGACTAAAAAATAAACGTATGGTATATGCATACTGCAGACAGTAGGTAAGCTTCACAATGCACAGTTGGCTGGGAATCTAACTGGCACTGCCCACAACAATACAAGCTGCAAACATGTTACACTAAAATATGTACTGAATTTCACATATTGTAGCCATAGCTTGTTATTAACTAAACAAGATTTAAAAAGAGGCCTATCAGCTCTTCTGACATGTCTGTATTTAGGTTTTTTTTTAAAGGCTTTGTAAAGGACCAAGTAACTAACTACCAACAAGTAAGGCAGTAAAATAAAGAGTACTCTATAAAACATATCATAAAGTTCTACTCACCTCTCAACTCTCCTCCATTCTAGAGGGTCTCCTGTTGATGCTGATCTCTGTTTGCAAACAGAGACTGAAGTTGTGATGTCACATTGACAGAATGTAACCGCAGTAGCCTACCACTTGCCTCTGTGATGTTTGCCAGACCACTGATAAAAGTGCTATATATGTGATATCACCAATGCAGCCTCGATTTTCATAAATCGACCGCAACAGGAACCACAAACGAAGTGGAGTAGAGGTAAGTATAAAGCACAGTTCACACCTGCATTAAGTAGGAAAACATAGCAAAATAAACAATAGCGAAGTAGTCAGCGCCTTTTTTTCTCTAACAGAATTGAGTTGGAAGGCAACCTTCCGTACATTGAAAACGGTGGTGAAAGGAAGGTAAACGGTTACTTTCCATTCGCCTTCTGTTATGAGTTTCTGCTGAGTGTCATGGAAAGCCCTGGTGTAGATGTCAAGTGAGTCTTAGGGCTCAGGCACACGATGGCACGGTGGAAAGGAGGAGAAGCGAAGGCTCACCCCTCCTCTCTCCATAGAGAATAGAGCCACACAGCCATTCTTACAGCCAAAGATAGAGCCCGCTCTATCTTTTATGCCAGCACAGCATGGTGTGGTGAGCATACGTTGTGCTCACTATACCAAGCCCAGGCGCCATAGACAACTATGGGGGAAGCATATGTGGCCGTAAATTTGCGACCATTCATACGTCCCCCATATGTTAGTGTACATGGACCCTTACTTAAATTTTTTTATTTTCCTACCTTTCCTGCTAGTAGTCAGTAAGTAATTGATCCTGGACCACCACTTTTACATAAAATAGTATTACCTATTTTTTTTTAAAAAAAGACACAAATCCACAGCACTTCATAAGCTGCATTATACCATTGCTCTTAAATTTTTAGATTAACTGACAACTTCGTATTACCATTCCTTTTGAGAACAGGGAGGACTACACAGTGCTGCTGTTTTGGGTTTTTCTTAAATTTCCTGGAAAATGAAACAAATATCCTAAAGAAATACCATTTTATTATTATTTACTGGAAAAAAAATTGTTTTAGTTTTAACAGACATAGCGGAATAGCTTCCAGGTCCTCTTAAAATAAGTAAAAGAGAAATACTGTAAATACTGATTTAAAGTATCATATTTCTGCAGTCCAAAGTGTTTAATATATATGGACTACCAAAAGTCCATTTTGGTAGGGACCCTGAGTTAAAATGTTTTCATCCGAGTTAAAGTGCATATGTACCAGCATAAACCAAAAACAGTCACATGTTTATTAAGTTAAACTTGTCACAAGTTTGATTTCATTGAACTTATTTCTGTGAAGTGAATCATTACTGGCAAAAGCAGGACAGCAACTTTGTACCTGCCACAATTGCTTTTTTCTAATAAATTTGCTTATATTAGGACTATAATTGCAAATGTTTGGGCAAAACTGATATCCTCCATGATGCTTGAGGTGGTGATTTTATTAATGTTTTTTATGATTTTCTTAGCTCATGCACCACCCACTAAGTCCTTAACCTAAGCATAACATACAAAGAATATATAAATATATTTGGACAAAATAATTGATGAATGTGCTTATCATAAGCATCTGAAACACACCAGTGACCAGACGTTGTGCAGATCAAGTACAATTAAAGTGCAATTTTGAATATAACGATCTGCAGTTTGCCTGTGTAGTTTGCAGAGTGCGCCAGATTCAGGATTTGTGGCCCTCTCTGCACTGCCCCAATAGATTGCACCAACTTGTTTTGGTGCACCTTTAATGTGCAACACATTTCTGTTAGATGATCAATGTGTCGCACGGTCCAACTGTGCACCAGAGAACACCCCCATCGGTGCACAATTTTGTGTTGCGTCGGGTGCATTGTAGCCGCGAAACAAATGTGTCGCGTGTGACACAAATGTGGCACAAACACTTCTTAAATACATGTGCAAGCAGTTTGCTCAAAAAGAAAACCAGGAAAACAAAGACAGAAAACTGGCACTTAGCCTTTAGTAAATCTCGACCACTATGCTTACTTGCAGGTTTACAAATTGTAATGTTTTGTGTAGTTTTCTATTTATCTTTTTTTTTTGCCAAACCAAACGTTAAAAGGCAAAGTAAACCTCACAGAGCCCCCAGAAGTGTATGGTTTCCCAGCATTTAAAGTGATCAAGAGACTTTGCTTGCTTGATCCCTACCCAGAACCCCCAGTGGAGCATGAAAGGCCTTTAAAGGAAATCTACCACTCGATTTCATGCATTATGAACCAAACATATGGACTAGAGGGTAGGTTACTGGTTGTAACTCCCTATGTATGAAAAACATGGATGGTGCTGGTACTCAAGGGTAAAGGTTTCTTTTATTCTGATAAATTTTTGGACAACGCGTTTCGCACTATACAAAGTGCTTCATCAGGTCTAGCCTTGTTGTACTGGGGTTGTGCAGGGATCGTAGCACAAGTGTTGTGTCCTAGAGCTAGGACCAATTTTTAATTGGTGTCAAATATATATTTTCTCTTACAGTCCAAAAAGTATGATGCAAACAGAGATTTTAGGCATAGTAACATTTCAGTAACATTTAGTAAAGCTACAGCTGAAAAATATTTATTTTGCTGAACATTTTCACGTGGAGTTTGAAAGATGTACAGCTAAGGCCTCATTCAGGCTGTCACACTGGGGGCTGTGATCTGGTTGCATAATTTGCTCATGGTCACGGAGCACCAGAACCTGACCGAGTTGTGACGCTTGTCAACCTATGGGGAGAGGAGGGGTGACGAGTGCACACCCTAGTGGCTCAGTGGTTAGCACTAAAGCCTTATAGCGCTGGGGTCCTGGGTTCCAATTCATCTGCAAAGAGTTTGTTTGTTCTCTCTGTGTTTGCGTGGGTGTCCTCTGGTTTCTTCCCACACAAAAAAAATAAAACATACTGAATAGATTGTGAGCCCCATGGGGAAAGGGACTGATCTGGTAAGCTCTGTGGAAGCGCTGCAGAATCTATAACTAAAGGAATTATTTTTAATTATTATTATTCATCCCTTCTGCCTCCTCCTCCCGGATCCAGTCAGGATGATCACACGGCCATGTAAATGAGCCCTTAGGCTTCATATATAATGCAGAAGCATGGAAAAGGAAACTGTTGAGGTTTTCCTCACTAGAAGCAATGTTACTTGTAGAGAATACCCTTAAAATATGAAGAAACTATTTTATTTTGTTGAACACTTAAATAAAATCTATTATCAAAATCAAGCGTGATACACCGGAGAAACTTACTCATAGATCCAGGCACTGTGACTGTGATTATTTACTTATATTTATGTCCACGGCCTCCTTCCTTCTAAAATCAACTTTTAAAATTATGCTAATTAGCCTAAACGGCTATGGGCATGTTAGCAGAGTCCCTCTGTGCTGCAAATTCACAGACTGTTAAATTTTGAAGAATCACTTCCCCCCTCCCTCTGTGTGCTTACTATTCACTGACTGAGATGTGTCTCTGCAATGTAACAACAGCTTGTGAAGCCACAGAGGGCTTCTGGGACATGTCCATGGCCTTTCAGGTTCATTAGCATAATATGAAAAGTAGATATTAGAAGGAATGAAGCCATGGATTACAAATATAAGAAGATTTCCACAGTCACAGTGCCTGGATGTATATGTTAGTTTATCCCTTCTGGATTTATGTTTGGTAGATTTTAGACATAGTCCACAGAGGTAACCTATAAGGTTCTCCTATAATGGTGTTTACACCTCTGCAGGCTCTGCTACGTGCATGAACAACTTTTATGTCGGCTGTCAGATTTGACACCTTTCTTTAACTTCACTTTGAGCCTTTATACTCTGTATATCATTCATTTATACTTAATTTTAAAAATGAAGCATCACAAATAGGAAATATTGAAAAGTAAGAATATTAAAAATAAATAGGAAAATAATTCAAATAATTCATTTTATGCATTCTGGTTATAATGTTTAAATCTTCTTTAAAAGAAACACTCTTAAGTATAAAAATAATAGTTTATACCTTTTTCCTTATACTTTATTATTTAATTATTTAAATGAACCCTTATTGATTCTTTATTTGTAAAGTGCTATGGAATTTGATGGCGCTATATAAATAAAGATTATTATTATTTATAGGTTGTGCTCACAAAGGATGCAGGTTATGTTGTTTGATCTGCATTTGTGCTTTGTAGACATGTGCAAACACAGGGGTAAAACATAAAAATTGCTGATGAGACATCATACCTGTGTATTAACGTAAATTATGCAGTGCTGTATACCCTCAAGCTTTTCAGATATATGTATATATTATGGCAGGATGCATCACTTTGAAAAGCAGAAGCAAATTTGTCTTTAGTTCATGATATGTAGAACACTGCAGTACAGATTACATTTTCTAGTTGAGTGGAGGAGATGCACAGGTTGTGTTAAGGTGAAACATCCATGTCTGTTTTTAGACGCAAGCAATCCATTGCTTTGTTCGACTTTTGCAGGGAAGTTTTAGAAAGTGCTATAATTTACAAAACATAATGTTAATTGCATTTCACAATATGGTAGGATAAGCCTTTGAAAAAGATCACGATTCTGATTCAGGAGTGGTTGCCATGAGATAGCCACTTCCATAACGCCCATTTGATGCTCCACCTAAATCCAAAGGAGAAGCATTTTCAGGACCCAAGTATGAGCGATGGGTTGGCATTGGAGATGGGGTCTCACTAGGTACTTTACTCAGGATAAAGCGGGTTTCATCATTATCTTCCAAATTGGAGATATCTTTCATCATACGGCCTTTCTTGTATGATACAGATAATTTGTTGGATCCATCAGGTATTAACTGGAATTGCCAGAGTATGAAGACAAGAGGCACTGGTAGGATGGCTAATATTATCAAACAAATGAGTAATGATAGAGCCCATGTAGGATATAACAAATATTGTTCTTCAGCCTGAATAAGACAAAAAGGTACAGTTATATTATGGCCAAAAGACAATCCACAGGAGTAGTAAAACAACCACCCCTTTGTGATAAGACAAGCTACTGACTCAACAAAACAAAAACCATTACTAGTTTGTCCCAGCACCAAAAATCAATGCTTGACGCAGTCTGTTGCTTAGGGTGCAGTCTTTCTCTTGCAAGTTCACCTGTTCACTGCCATTCTCATACCTTTCATTTAAGAGGGCATTTTACACAACACAGAATTTATTATTCGAATCACAGGAAATAAGCTGTAATTTTTTTCAACCCGTAGTACATTTACATGCAGGCCTTTCTGCTGAAATCAGGGAATTAAGTAAAAAAAATTGAATCAATGTGGTGAACTATGATATTAAAATGAGAAATGGAATTCCTTGTAAGAGACTGCCTTTTAAGCAAATAAAGGAGGCATGCTCCCAATAACAAGTTACATTTCAATAAGTAGTTAAAGTGTATTCTCTGTTTAATATTTATGACATATCCACAGGATATGCCATAAATACATTATAAATAAGGGACACACCTCTGGAACCTGCACCTAAGTTTAGAATAGAGGTACGCTGTCCCCCTTCCCACAGCTGTGCTCAAGGGAGAGGAAAAACAGCCTGAGTCTGCACACTCAGCTATTTTCATTCAGAAGTAGATCTAATGGTAGATTCCTGCTGCCTGCCTCTGCCCTTATCTGTAATTTAATAACGGAACCAAACTTTATTTTAGTAATATGTAAATTAACTGCAGAGGCTACTTGGGCTTGTACTAGCCTGGTCAGGCACTGGGAGCTAAGGCTACACCATGCCCCAGTAGCCTGTTACTAAAATAAAGTTTTCTAACAAGTTACATTAGGTTCCAGGATTATTAAATTACAGATTAGGGCAGAGGCAGGCAGGAGCAATCTACATTCAGATCTACTTCTTATAGTAGATTCCTAATGGTAGGTTTCCTTTAAATGAAGTGTGGCTGCACATTGGTGGCAAACTCTGCATTCAACCCATCTGCAAGAGTACTAGAGGTTACCCCCCTTCCATCATGTGTTTAACATATATATCCCGTAGATATGTCAAATATTAAATATGAGTATGCCCCTTTGATTCCCATCCTATCCAACATTGGTGACCTGTCAACTGGACAAACTAGTTCCCTATATTTTACTGATGAAACGCAATGACTATGAAACAGCCATATCTACAGTTGGGTCTGTATTACTTTTGTAGGAATGTAGTTTTGTAGGAAATTTCAGACTGTAAGCTCTTGCGAGCAGGGCCCTCATTCCTATCGTTTCATATGACTGTTATTACTCTGTAATGTTTATTTGTATATGTTTACAAGAATCTGTAAAGCGCTACAGAATCTGATGGTGCTATATAAATAAAGATTTTAATTATTATTTATTATTTAATTATTATTTATTTTAGAAGATTTTCTGGTTTGGCTTTTATTTCAAGTAATGTCACAAAGGTTTCTGAAAGCCATGCATTAATGTATAGGGAACTCCCTTATTTAATGTAGCACTTTTCCAATCATGGAAATGTTATTTTTATATTCCTCAACTAAATTATATATAAAATATGTCTGCAGCTGCTATTAGAGAGAACTCAATGTATATAAATCAATACAGCTCTAATGGCGGTATAAGTAAAATAAAAGTAAAAATAAATTCAAGCATACTAAGGTAGGGGATACATTTATTGCTGCAATGCAATTATTGAACCCCATCCACATGCAGCTGCAAGTGCAGGTTTAAAATCGATTACAACTGAACTGTGGAAGTTGCAGTTGAACTTTGAAACAAACCAACCACAATCCCACTAGACATTACACTACATGTGTCCCTTCCCTAAAACATTGATACCAAAACTATAGCCTTCATTAAATTTTACTTACCAGCTGTCTGATCCAAGCGCTATATCCAGGCGGACTGAATGCTAGTTGAATTACACTTGCTGACAGCAGAAGTGCCATAAAGATTGGGGAAACATACTTCCATGCATAAAAGTAGTAGGCGTACGGACGAAATCCAAGCATATCTGTGAGCTCCTGCATGAATCTAAAATGCATATAGAGAATTGTGTGATTGAACTGAACACTGAAAAAAAGCAGTGATTGTACAGGATAAGAAACTAGTGGATTTATTCCATTTTTTAAAAGCGGGACTTTAAAGTTATAAAGCTTTTATCAAATTGCCATATGTGATTCCCCCTTTAAAAACAGAACAATGTTGTGCTAAACTGAGAAGGATAGCAGAGTAACTGCTGGATAAAGGCAACAAAAATAATAGGCAAAGTTGTTCTACATCTCAAGAGCTATTGATTGATGGAAAAACAGGTTGGAGTTGTGCTTTAAAAAAAGTTTCCAAAAAGATATGTTTGTTACACAATAAATACACCCTGGCACAAGAATTAGTCAGGGTAATGATGCGAGTCAGGGCTTCAGGGCTAATTAGGACACCAGGGCTAGTCAGAGAAACAGGACAAGTTAAGGGTAAAATAAGGAATATATATATTTTAAAAAACTAATACAAAGGAAAATCTAATTACCCATTCTCTAAATGAAGGAATGTTCTGTGCAACCCCTAGAAATCATAAAAAAAACCAAGATTCTCTGTCACAATAGTTCAGATAGACATGGCTGACAACAAATAGGCACATCTGCAGAGAGTAGCTCTGTTCAGTGTAGGACTTTGTTTTTTTCTGTAGCCTGCATGTTTCTACATGTAGTGTAGTGTACTCATGGAGTGTAGGCTGCTCAATTTGCTTTTTAATGAAGATTCTAATTGCTCATTCTGTAGCTCTAATTTCTATACTTCTACCAGCTCATGAACACTCATTTTACCTGAATTCTTATCAATGTGCTGTTTTTGGAAGAAAGCTGCAGTTTTTCAACCTCAGGAGAAGCCCTTTAAAGCGAACCTGTTAACAGGAATTCCATTTTTAGATGGTGACAGGTTCCAATAACCTATGCTATGCTGATTTTAATAATGCCTTTGTCACCATTCTGAATCATTTCCATAGCTTATAATAGCTTATTTTACATTACCTGCCTCCTAGCCAGCAGTGTGTGATAAGTCCCCAGAGAGGAGGTAGCTGCAGTCTGTGTGTGCCTGTGTCAGTCTCCTGCACACTCATCCAGCTGCAACTCCCCTCACCCCATGCTGCTGACATGGAGCCAGGTAAAATAAGCTAATATATACTACTAAAATGATTCAGAACGCTGTTAAATTCATTTTTTAAATCAGCATAGAATGGGCTATTGGAATCTGTCACCAGTGAAAATTGACATTCCTGGTGCCGGGTTCGCTTTAAAGGGGTTCTCCTGAGGTTGAAAAACATGGCTACTTTCTTCCAAAAACTGCACCACACCTGGCCATGGTTTGTGCAGGTAGTGCAGCTCAGCTGTATAGAAATGAATAGAGCTTTGTTGCAGACATTTATGACATATACCATTCATGTAATAGAGGGATACTGCCAACATCTTCTGTACAACGTGACATTTTGGTAACTGAACCATAAAACACTGTGCCCCCTTTCTACTGTATGTTGCTAGAAGGTAATGCAACTATTTTCCTTTGCATTTGCTTTTTTTTTTTTAATACACCTCAAGGTATACACATAATATAGCCAATGACAAGTTTTAAAAGCAGGACAAAAATCAATATCTAGTACACACATGTAAATGGCGACAAAGGGAGGGGTAAAACACATGGTTGGATTAATCTCCAAGACAGTTCTGTTGTTATTTTACCAGTGGGTTTATATGTTTTTAAGCTATCACACAGGAGACCTTTGTATGTGTCTGTAATTGTAATGATTCCAAGTTCACTTCATTACAATTAGAAATTGGATGTAACATCATTACAATATTTTCTGTTTCTATACAGACAGCGTAGACAGTGCCAAAAACACAACCATTTTCTCATTGCACTTATTTCTCCTTTGATGGCTTTTTTATATTTAGGTCCTGTGAAAGGAGAACAGGTCAGAAAGAACCTACTTGAAGAGAGAAGGTTCAGATTAAGCGTGTTTGACAGACGGGGAGTGGGAGGATTCTTACTTCTTTGTGCCATACACCCAAGCTACTGCAATGTTTTCCAGGATGACCACAATGGTGAGTGGCAGTGTGGCAGAGTAATCATCAAACATGTTGACGAAATAATTTCCAGAACGCTGAACAAAGATCAAGCCCAGCAGGAAGGCAAGGATGCAACAGCCGACTACAATTATTAGCAGAAAGAAAAATTATACAGTGAAATGATGTGCATGAAACATGAATGTTACAGTCTCAACATGCAAGTCATACATGCAATCCACAGTGGATCGGGACAGTTCCGCAGAACTTCCTCATTCAGGATCCACATGGTTTTGCTGTAAAAGTGAAATCAACTGAGTCTGACATTCATAAACATGCTAAGCCAAAGTTCTGCACTTCGCAGTCTGATGGATCTACTGAATCCTCTAGATCGCAGAGCAGCTATGGTTAAATACACCAGCAGATGAATTGGAATTCTGAAACGCATGACTGTAAATATCCATTATCAATAATGTGCAGTAAGGAACTCTGTATCAGCAGTCATAAATGGTAATGATTCTGTCCCTCCTTCTATATATACACATATTTATATTATGGTCCATGGTGAACATGCTTATATGGCAGTCACACAGGCATTGTCTAGAGAGGGAATCTGTATACACATCTGTTTAGCATACGGTATAGTAGGTGTTCATCACCTCCCATTAGTACTGGTTCATCTCTACTGCTCTTTAGTGTTTTCATTGTTAAAACGAGTCTGCTTAGCTGTCTATCACACAGGAAAGGAATAAAATATCTAGAAAAGAATACATCGACAGATATAATGTATTGTCAAAGTAGCAATAGGGCAAGACATTACCATTTACAAGCAGATATTCGTATTTTACTAAAATCTGTATTTTACTAAGAACCTTTAGGATAACAGCACACATAGAGGTCGGGGAGCAGCTAACCATATAGAGCTGAAACCTGACTTACCCATTGTGGCTATTGGTTACAGCATGTCTACAAATCCCTACTGTACTTCTACTCTGCACAGCTCTTAAGACCAACACATTAATAAATTTCCCCCGCCCAGTCATACAAAGTTCAGTCTGGGAAATCCCATCAGCACAAAGACCGAGTTTCTCGGACTGAACTCATCTGTGGGCAACCAGCCTCTAAGTGAACCTGCAAAAATAAAAATGCATTGTAATATGTAGGCAGCATAGTTTATGGCACGATGAGCTGAGGAAATGTATATATATATATATCTATATATGTATATATAGATATATATATATATAATATAAATAATTCAAATCCACAAATCTATTTATCAATCTGCTCAGCGTTTCCTGCTACATAACATATATGAAGATCATAGTGACGGGTTCCATTTAAGATCAATATAATGTTATTACTGCGATGAAAGCCCTGTAGCCTGTACCTCTTTATATATTTTGGAAAGTTTATTAGCTACAATTAAAATATACTAATTTATAAATACCAAGGAAAATAAATTAAAATGCTTGTCTGGTGAGGAAATACATTTTCCAATGTGTTGCAAAGTAAATCCCTTATTTCAGACCTCCACTGCGGAGAGCAGCTACAAATATTGTTTTTTATAATGGGTTTAGGTCTTCTTACTTAAAGGTTCCTAAAAGATTACTATTGATTACTGACACTATTATGATTAACTTGGCATTGATGATGGAACCCCTTAAACACCTATCGTATATCGTATATAGAAAAGATGTGAATGACATGAAGGTAGCATTGACAGTCTAATCATTTATTGGATCTATTAGAGTTGTAGACTGGTAACAGAATCAGCACCACTGTAAAGTATTTAGAATTTTCTTAAATCCTGGTTAAGGCCTCATTCACATGGCCGTTGGGGGACATATATATGGCCTACGTATATACGGCCTATATACATCCCCCATAGGCCAGCAATGGGCGCTGTACGGAGCAGTACGGTGCCGCACATGCCGGGATGATACGTTCATGTGAATGTAGCCTAAGAAGGATTTATACTACTGCAGGATCTGTATCTATTACACATTTACATGTGGTGTGCTACATTGGGGGGTGCAAATCAATTTAGGAATATAATGCACTGTGATTAGCCTGGTACTGTGGACTCCTTTACAAAGTTACTTGTGTTTGTTGTATTTTAAATAGATGTGTCACACCTTAACATGCTTTTTCTGTATTAGATTATCACCAAGCTAACAACATACAAAGAATGTGGAGTATTCATGTGAGTTTCCTATGTTTCATCAACATTCGAATATGGAGATTGTGTTTAGAGTGACTGTTAAAACATAACTTTTATTATTAAAAGTGAACAATAAAATGAAACAAACAGACACAAAGCAAATGATAATGTGGCTTTTCCCTAATTCATGTACTGCCCTTATGTATCTGCATTGTTTTCAGCAGTTTATACTGAGTGATAGCTGATTAGAGCAGTATTGGGAGAGGGGTGGAAAGAGAATGTAAAATTTTACTCATTCCAAAAAAAGAGCCAGATAGCATTTATTGTTACTTTTTTTTTTTTACTTGGTTCAGAATCACTGGTACTTTTGATGAGGCTCACAAAGATGTACCGAACAACTTAATGAAATATTGGGGTATTTTGTAACAGGATGTGGATCTCAAACAATGTCTGGGACCCCAACCTGAAATTATGTTTAGAAGGGGACAGAGTCTAACCCCCAAATTGTGAGCAGTCATTATGAGAGACCCCCAACGGCAGGTAACTGGTTGTCTAGGAAACTGGCTCAGATGTGGATCCTGTGTTGCCTGTGATCAGATGCAAATAAAGGAATTCTCAAGTGGGGGAGAATTTCCAAATCAAAGATTTCATTAATTGTGAATCCATCGGGGTAGTCTATCTGGCTAGATGTGACTGCCCTCTGGACTACATATGGAAATCCTATAGGAAATTACACAGAAGGGTGAGGGACCACTATTGAGAGTGTGAGAAAAATCACACCCCGATTGCGCGTCATATGTGGCAAAAACAAGGTGGGAACAAGAAAGCAATTTCATTTGCTTGCATTCATCTGATTTCCCCACCTCAAAGAGGAGGAAACTAGGATAGAACGATACTTCAGAAGGAATGTCGGTGGATGAATAGGATGAAATGAGTAAGTCCCTTTGGACTTAATGTAAATTTGAGTTTTAGTTGCTTTATGTGAGATGTACCATCTATGTAATATGAACTGTTGAGCTCCATTGGCTTTATGTTAGAGCTATGTGCAACGCCCCTGCCAATGTATAGGCAAGGGAGTAGTTGCGAATAGAGCCCTCTAACTGTCAGCGTCCATCAGGTGAGCCTGAGCAACTCACCCAAGGAATACTGAAGGAAGTCTCAGGTAATTTGCAGCTGTAGATACTGCCTGAAAAGGCAAGGGTTAAGTGGATGTAAGTTATTGACCAATTGTTGGCTGTATTGTAAACTGGAGTGTGATTGGAGAGGTGCTACCACCTGACCTCGAGAATAAAACCCCTGGGCAGGGAGGGGCACAAGGTCTTTGAGCACATGCCCTTTCCAGCAAGTTCTCTTGGAACCCAGCTCTCTCTAGAGAGCAGATCCTCTTAGAATACCAGCATTCAGTACACCTTCAGTACTGTAGTCAGGAGACTCCAATCCAGAGCTGCAGCTTCCACAGTTTGGACACCGCTCCTTCCCAGTCAGCATCCGCTGTGAGAACGTTTAGGCCCGTTGCCGGCTGTTGTTCAATAAAGAACCGTGAGTTATTTTGCACAACTTTGCCTCTGTATGATCCTTGAATACGGCTGTTACCACCATGGGCTCCCCATCCATTACCCAAGGGCATATACTACAGAGACTCAGGGGTTGCCCCAGGGAGAACCTATTACATCAGCCTCTCCCTCCTTATTTCTACCAAGCACCTTGACATCAGCGTGCCTAGGCCGCAACCGCCAGCCACTCCGGTATTCTGGGTCCCGGCTGCCTCCAGACCCCATGAAAGGCTAGGCCCCGGTGGGGGATGTTGCATATGTAATATCTATTGCCCTTAATATAAAGGTGTGCTCAAAATGTCTTTGCTTATTTATGATGCGTTTTTGATGCTTTGCAAAGGCTTCAGATCACATGCTAAGGCTACATTGAGTTTCCACTGCATCTGCTAAAACGCAGTGTAACCTCAGCATGTGATCAAGGCTTAAGCCTTTGGAAAAACGCATCAAGGGAAAGCGCCGTGACTGTGTACCGAGGAACCCGATGTGTTCAGGGTCAGCATATATAGAGAATACAGTCTGCAGTCTACAGCCATAATAATAACGATGCCAGCGATTTCTGAGAATTCAGTGCAGAAACCTTATGCATAGGGAGACTTCAACCATATCTCTCCTTAAGCCCCTTCCACACTGGCGTTTTTCACGCGCGAGTTCTGCACGTGCATTTGACGCGCAGAACTTGCATTGCACTCTGTCCCATTGTATTCAATGGGTCTTTCTTCATTAGCGTTGTTTTTCACGCGCGTGCTTGCGTTCGTTTTCACGCGCGTCAAAATCGCAGCATGCTCTACTTTTGCGAGTCACGCGCGTTTTTCACGCCCCATTCAAGTCTATGGAGATGCATCAAGAACGCATTGCACTCGCAATCATTGCAAGTGCAATGCGAGTGCAATGCGTTTTAAACGTAAGGGTTGCTAGGTGACATGAATAACAGTATTTCCCCTGCTCGAGAACGATCATTTAATTAAAAAAACACAATGAAGAACAGTGAAGAATAGAATAAAAACAGTGAACACAGTGAACACAGTGAACACAGGATCATTTAAGAGAAAAACACAGTGCAGAACACAGTGCAGAATAGATTACAGATGTTCGGCACATCTGCTTACTTGTCGGGAGATACGCGCGGAACGGTGCGCCCAAAATAGCATGTGAAGAACAATATATATGTGTGAAGAACACATTGCAGATGTATTTAAACATCTGCAATGTGTTCTTCACACACATATATATTGTTCTTCACATGCTATTTTGGGCGCACCGTTCCGCGCGTATCTTCCGACAAGTAAGCAGATGTGCCGAACATCTGTAATCTATTCTGCACTGTGTTCTGCACTGTGTTTTTCTCTTAAATGATCCTGTGTTCACTGTGTTCACTGTTTTTATTCTATTCTTCACTGTTCTTCACATCTGCTAACTTGTCGGGAGATAATATACACGGGGAACAGTGAAGAATAGATCGCAGATGTTTGCAACTTATCAGAAGACATTATTTTTCAATTAAATAACACATTTTAATCCCAAACCATGGTCCCTTTGAAAAATGCTCGAGTCTCCCATTGACTCGCGCGTCAGTTTTTCACGCATTGCACCCTGACGTGAAATGCAATGCTAGTGTGGAAGGGGCCTTACTCTCACCTACTATAACTGGGACTTGTCCCTTGAGGGGTACAGCCAAATGGGGACGCGCTGAGGGCGCGTTCACACGATGTGCTGTGATTAGTTTTTTGTTACGTTTTTGAGGCATCTGGATAAAAGCTCCATTTCATGTTCCATTTAAATGGATGTGTTTGCAGTCCTCTTGTCTCTATGTTTGGCTTTCGCCTGTGCGTTGTGTTTTTTAAAAGAACACATTCTTATAATTGCTTTGTGCAGCGTTTTGTGATGCCTTTTTTACATTAGCATTTTTCTGTGAAGCACTTTCTCTTAATGTTTTAACCAAAGTCCCAACTTTTATGCGTTTTTAAAGGGTGCAGAAGACAATTGCTTTTATCTGATTAGGATTATAAAACGCATTTGCAAACTGGTCTTTTGCAGCATCAGAAATGCAACAAAAACGCAACGCAACGCAATGTATTGTGTGAATGAGCCCTGACAGTCCCCTATGCTGCAATCTCTGCCCACCATCCCTCCCATACAGACACAAAGTACTAGAGGGAGTGCTCCTGCCCTCCAGTATGATGTCATGTCTTGTGATTGGTGGTTTAGGGAGTCTTGTTCTGACGGGGGGTGGAGCAAGCTCTGTAAATAGCTTTACTATCAGGGGGCGAGCTGACACTGCTAATCTGAGTGCTGCTAGACACTAGGCCCGATCACCCGCTGATGAGCTAGATAAAATAGCTGGCAACACATGTAAGGGGCAGGGAGAATGTGTAGATCGGCAGCATAGTGTTACGATATAGACAATATACCAAATGGAGCCGGGGGATGAGGATTTAAATAGTGGGAGAGACTAAGGACTTAGTGGTTGCCAGAACTAATCTGAAAGAGACATAAAGCCTGCAGACAATTATCTGGAGATGCAGAAGCTGAGATGTAGGACTATAATTGGCAGCGGTCTCATAA
Source organism: Engystomops pustulosus (assembly GCF_040894005.1). Classification (NCBI taxonomy): domain Eukaryota; kingdom Metazoa; phylum Chordata; class Amphibia; order Anura; family Leptodactylidae; genus Engystomops; species Engystomops pustulosus. The sequence goes on along the minus strand of NC_092412.1, from coordinate 177,542,061 downwards.
AAGTGAACACACTCCTAAGTATCTGTGAAGGGAGTCCTGACTCCACTAACTACACCATTAAGACCGACAGGACTACAACATACACAATTGTCCAGCTCTTCTGTTGTCTGTACCCACCCATCTCCCAAGTGTGAATACTGCTCTAATTAGTTGTTATACTAGCACTCAGTATAAACTGCTGAAAACAATGCATATATACATAAGGGCAGTATGTGAATTAGGGAAAAGCCACATTATCATGGGTGAATCCTTTGCGTTGTTTGTGTCTGTTTGTCAATTTATTTTTCACTTTTAGTAATAAAAGCTATATTTTAAGAGTCACTCTAAACACAATCTCCATATTCTAATGTTGATAAAATACTATTTGGTGGCATAAGTTGAGCGGTATAAATCAATGCTGTGAAGTTCATGTTGGTAATGAGCCCTGTGTTATACTGGTGGGGCAAACCCATTGAGCACTTTCTAAAAGGTTCTTCAACAGATTACAAATAACTGCTGGATGACTCAGGACTGGGAATACTTGTGATCAATAGAACCTTACAATTCCACTTGCATTATTCTGACTATTATTACAGTTTACTATTAAATCCATGTTTCATATGTAATTATTGCTATTTTCTGTTTATTTCAATTTGTGTATGAAACGTGGACAAGCTGGTATCACAACATGAATGATGTTATATAATATTTTGTAAATTTAAGCAGACGACAGACAAACATGTTTAAATCGACCTATGTGCTGTCTGATCCCAAGATCTTAAGACATTGAACAGGACGGGAGTCCGTGCATCATGCAGAAATGTGATGCAAGGACTCCGTCTGCCGGCCAAACTGCAGTGCCACTACTGTAAGAACTTCTCGGTGCTGAAGATTGGCTGGCAGACAGGAAGTCCTTCCATTATATTTCTGTTTCATACAAGGACTCCCGTCCTGAGCAATGTGTTCAGTTTGTGGGATTGTGGCACACTTTCCATTTCAATGGACTGAACACATTCATCCACAGCTGGCCTGTTTGAATTTTAATAGAAATGGAATGGACTATCTGTTACTCATCATCTACATTACCAAGGACAATGAAAGTCTTTTTTTCTTTAAAAAATGATGGATAGTGAAGCCTGATAAAATGTTTGTAGTTTAGTAGTTACAGGTATGATTGTATAAAGAGAAAAAACAAAATGGATCCTATTCTTGATATACATTGTGTCGATAAGACATATGCAATGTCATGTTTTACTTGTACATTTGGACCCAATAAAAATGATGGATAGTGACTCAACTTCCTGTTCTTGAACCAAGCTCCTCCAATGTTTGCCATATTTCACTCGCTATTTGTCTAATTTTTATACCCACAACAAAGCAGTTTTTTCCTTTGAGCTCTTTTATATAGTAGGTAATTTCTGTGCAAACTTAAGAAACTAAGCTGCCACAATATCACTTACCTGTTAAAAACTCCTTTCGCACTTTAAATGTGTCAATAAGAGGAGTAGTAATACCAGACATAGTGCCAATCATACTTCCTAGACCAAGATTAATCAGCATGAAGAAAAACATGACGGACCAAAATGGAGAAGCGGGAAAGTGCGTCATTGCTTCAGTGAATGCAATAAATGCCAATCCGGTTCCTTGTACTGCCTGCAAATGCACAAATCACAAATGAGGGCAAAATCCAAAATTAGGCCACAATCACACTCACCGTTTAAAATTGCTTAATATAACACAACTCAAAGGCTGTGGGGAGGATCTTGGCCCAATTGAGTATACAATTACGCTAAAACGCTCAGGACTGGGAACGAAGACTGCGTGTTTTGCATTACGTTATGTAGAACGTGGTCCTCATTACCGATTGCAAGAGATTCAGTGTAAATGCATATGCGATAGAGCCAATCTCCTCCCCACAGCCTTTCAATTGCAAAATTCAAACACTGTGTGTGAATGTGGTCTCAGTGTTTCTATTATTCTATGTTGTTGATTCAGAAAAAGGAGAAAAAAACCTATGAAGTGAATGTAAACTGTCCAATGGTAGGAAAAATATTATCCCAACTCCTATATGGCTGTCAGAATAAATCTCTGGATCATAATCCCACTACAAAACACTAATTCCCATGATATGTGATATTTTTTGCTTTCAAGAACTTGTACACCCTAGTGCCATAGGCTCACAGGTCTTACACTAAAAAGGAAATAAAAGAAAATAGGGGAGATTTTTGAAACTGTCTAATAGAAATATTGTCTTTGTTAGTTCATGGCAACCAATCACAGCACAGCTTTATTTTGAAATAGCAGCTGGATCATGACTGGTTGTTATGACTGTTATTTCCCTCTTAGCCACTTTGGATAAAAAAGGGTGAAACGATCCTTATCTAAGTACAGTAGCTTCAGTATTATGTAAGATAGAAATAATATAACACCTTATCAAGTTCATCCTCCAGTAAGCAGGCATCCAGGTGAAGATCTTGAAAACCATCTTCTTTCACCTTTTTTATGACTTCATACATGTCTGCATAATCTGCAGTTGTCAAGTGAGAAAAGTTGACATGTTGGGGTATAAGGAAATGGCTCAGAACGCCAGCATTCAAATAACCAAGGATTTTTTCGGCATTTCTAGGGGGAAAAATGGGATAAAACCAAACAATGAAATTCCTGGTTTTATTTAAATGAAGCCTGAAATAAATAGATATTTGTATAATTTTTTTCTTAATTTATTTTTTTACTTTTGCATGATAAAAACACGGTACAAAAAATACTGGTGAAGTATTTAAGACCATATTTTTCTACCACCTGTACTGTTGGGGATTCTCTTTTTTTCGGGACAACTTGAAGTTTTTATTGGCAATATTATGGGGATTTCTCTTTTTTTTTGAGCTGTGGTTAAACAAAAATCTGAAATGCTATAAAAGATTTGTACAACTTTTACTTGTGTCATGCACAGTAAATCATACATTGTCAGTGTAATAACACTATTAGACTATTCGAAAGGGATACAAAGAAAGACCCACGGACTTAAGAATACTCACAACTTAGAGCTCATACATACAACTAGGTTTTGAGACGTATGCTAGCCATTTTTTTAACAACCGTGCAATGGATTCCATGACCCTTGCATGAGCTGCCTGTGAAACTTGCAGGTAGCCTTACAGATAACTTCTCTGTACACTGTGACCTCTGCTGATGCTGTTAATTTACTGAATGTTACCTCAAGACTGCAATGATCAACTAAATTATAAAAGGTGTCTACAATAAAACTTTAGTGTTAAAGGAAATTTACCATTCACAAAAAGTACACCTACATATACTTCCCAGTCCTACTCTTCATCTTGACCCAGCACTTGTCTTTCCTAATCTTGACAACCCGGGATGATCAAGAAAAAAGACTTCTAAAAAGCAACCCAGAGTACAGGAATGCGATGTATGGCGCTCCAAGCTGTTAATTATCCCCTTAACGACCAAGCCCTTTTTCGTTTTTGAGTTTTTATTTTTCACTCCCCAACTTCAAAAATCTGTTATTTTTCCACGGAAAGAGCTGTGTGAGAGCTTGTATTCTGATTAACAAATTGCAATTCATAGAATTTAATATTCCATACTGTGTACTGTGAAGTAGGAAAAATATTCCAAATTCAGTGAAATTGTTGAAAAATGCATTTGCTCCATTTTCTTATGGGCTTGGATTTTACAGTATTAACTGTGCGCCTTAAAACGACATGTCTTTTTCATACTTCAGTGTACCAAGCTGTGTGTGGTGTCATTTTTTGCTAGATGAGATGACATCTTCAATGCTACCATTTTGAGGACCGCACAGCCTTTTGAACACTTTTTATAAAAATTTTGACATGTTGCAAAATGGTGAAAAAGTGGCATTTTTTACTTTGGACGCTATTATCTGTTACGGGGTAAAGTGCCGGGAATAACCGTTATTTTATTTTGATAGATCGGAAATTTTGGGCGATACCTAACATGTTTATATTTATATCCGTTCTAGGAAAAGGGGGTGATTTGAATTTTTAGTTTTTTAAGTTTTTAACCCTAGGTTGTCTGAGTGATCCTACCATATACTGCCATACTACAGTATATGGGGGGTTTTACTGATCATGCATTGCAATAATAATAATTGGCATTCCGGGCTGCTTTTTAAAGTCTTATTTCTAGATGATCCCGGTGCTAGTCTTCGCTAAGCTTGACAGGCTGGGGTCAGGATGAAGAGGAGGATAGATGAGTATACATAGGTGTTTTTTTACTTTTTGTGAGTGGTAGATATACTTTTACGCTAAAGTTGTATTGCAGACACTTTTGATTACTGCAGCCTGGAAGTAAAATTCTGTAAATTACCAGCATCAGTAGAGGTCACAGTGGCCAGTAAACTCTCACCCTGTATGGAGAGGACTCAGTCCGCAAGTTCTCTTCAAACACCTGCAGCCGACATAAGATTTATAGTTACGTGCAGATCCCGTGTGATGTTGCATCTGTCTCCCAGCATGGCAGAGGGAGGTGGAAGGGGCTTGAATAAATAGCAGCCCGGAGCACTGGACAGAGCGTGTCGGACATTGTATACCTGTGCTCCAGCCTGTTTTTTTATAGGTAATCCCGCGTGTCATAATAAGTGAAGACAAGCATTGGGATCAGGATGAAGAGGAGGATAGGTGAGTATATGTAGGATACAGTTATATAAATGTTCCAACTTACAAACAAACTCACAAATTCAACTTACGGACAGAACCTTGTTCATAGGCCAAAATTGCCTGTGGTGATATGTTAAGGACAGAGCGGCCTACTTACCTATGCTATTGATCTCCTTTATTGGCTTTGAATAATGCTAGCAGTAGGTAGGAAGCCAGGTAGGAGAGGATCACATATCCTATCATATCCACATATCACATTTTCCGGTCCTAATCGGCTTTTGGCAAAATAATTAGGATATTAAAAGGCTGGAGAGTAGAGTCATTGTTAACTCTTTAATTGCCCTATAATATATACAGTATATAAATTTGTATAAAATTATGTGATGCAAAACACTATATGGGTTTCGTTCTAATGGTAACAACTTATGTATTTATTTATGGGTTTATTTATATTTATGCTACTTTGTTGTTTCATTTACATGTTCATTTGCATAATATAAGTCTCATGTTATATGTCCATTAGTCCCTTTTTATTTTAATAATTTATTCATACATTTATTTACATATCCACAAATTATGTTATGTTTTCATGAAAATAATCGTGAAATATATGGATTTTATTAGGTCTGTATTTATTGATAAACTTCCATCCATTTTGACATATGGTAGTATTGCTGCATTTCTGTATTTTTTTCATGTATTTTATATCTCCATTTTCTATTTTACTTTCTATACCTAATATTATGCCTAGTATACATTTTCTTTTATCCTAAATCTTTTTTACCAATAAAATATAGTATCCAACAATCATCCAAGCTACTTTTTGGATTTTACCTAGCAGCACTCATTGATCCCAGTTTTTTTCATGTACATAAAGTCAAGAACTTTGTCTTATGTAAGACAAGAATGCTGTAAGTGGTGCTACTTTTCTCAACTAGCTGTGAAGATTCTAAATATGTTGCAATGAAATGGCACATGGTGGCAACTTAAGATAACAATGACACTCAGGGTGTACCTTTCTTTTTATTCCGTTATCTCCTCCATCAGGTGGTATATGTTGAATATTTAACTAGCTTGCTCCTTTTACAGTCTTTAGTCAGAATTGCAGCAATGCATGCTAAGGTTCTGCTTGTATGGAATTAAATAGACATTAACTAGGCCAATACATTATCCTGTTTTCTCAATAAAGAATACTTCTGCACCATCTTGGAAGTGTTTGGGCAGAATATATGGCATTTGTCAAGTTGGGCATCACAAGGATAGCACTCATGCATTGCATCACTATTTCCTTTGGTGCAAGTACAGGTACAACAACATCTTCAATGGTCTATACATGTTTACAGATGAAATTCAGTTCTCTCTGCAAAATCACACTGTACATTAAGTGGAGTATAAGTATATTTTATTATTTTATTCTAGTTTTAAGGGGTTTTAACAACTATGCATATTAATCTGTATGTTGGGGGTCTGCCCATTCTACATCATATCTAGGGGACTTTTGGAACATCTCCTGCAGTAGCACACTGTGACCTCTGCTGATGCTGGTAATTTACTGAATTTTAGTTGCAGGCCTCAATGATCAACTGAGTTATCAAAGGAGTCTGTAATAAAGCCTTAGTTAATCCTTGTATCTAATTGTCTGTTTATTTGAAGGTGTTAGTGCAAGCGCTAATCTCTTAGGGTCCAAGTTGTTGGACACTTACAATAGATAAATAGATATAGCGGTGATGGTCTGATGGTGTGTGGGTGAGTTTTAGGGCCTGGTCATCAAATCTGTTCTCATCGTTCCTCTAATAGGACTGTAATATACATATATATATATATATATATAATACATACAGTGCCTACAAGTAGTATTCAACCCCCTGCAGATTTAGCAGGTTTGATAAGAAGCAAATAAGTTAGAGCCTTCAAACTTCAAACAAGAGCAGGATTTATTAACAGATGCATAAATCTTACAAACCAAAAAGTTATGTTGCTTAGTTATATTTTACATTTTAAACATAAAAATGTGGGTCAATTATTATTCAACCCCTAGGTTTAATATTTTGTGGAATAACCCTTGTTTGCAATTACAGCTAATAATCATCTTTTATAAGACCAGATCAGGCCGGCACAGGTCTCTGGAGTTATCTTGGCCCACTCCTCCATGCAGATCTTTTCCAAGTTATCTAGGTTCTTTTGGGTGTCTCATGTGGAATTTAATCTTGTGTTCCTTTCACAAGTTTTCAATGGGGTTAAGGTCAGGAGGCTGACTAGGCCACTGCAACACCTTGATTTTTTCCCTCTTGAACCAGGCCTTGGTTTTCTTGGCTGTGTGCTTTTGGCCGTTGTCTAGTTGGAAGATGAAATGACGATGCATCTTAAGATCCTTGATGGAGGAGCGGAGGTTCTTGGCCAAAATCTCCAAGTAGACCTTGCTATCCATCTTTCCATGGATGCGGACCAGATGGCCAGGCCCCTTGGCTGAGAAGCAGCCCCACAGCATGATGCTGCCACCACCATGCTTGACTGTAGGGATGGTATTCTTGGGGTCGTATGCAGTGCCATCCAGTCTCCAAACGTCACATGTGTGTTGGCACCAAAGATCTCGATCTTGGTCTTATTAGACCAGGGAACCTTGAACCAGTCAGTCTCAGAGTCCTCCAAGTGATCATGAGCAAACTGTAAACGAGCCTTGACATGACGCTTTGAAAGTAAAGGTACCTTACGTGCTCGTGTGGAATGGAGACCATTGCGGTGGAGTACGTTACTTATGGTATTGACTGAAACCAATGTCCTCACTGCCATGAGATCTTCCTGGAGCTCCTTCCTTGTTGTCCTTGGGTTAGCCTTGACTCTTCGGACAAGCCTGGCCTCTGCACGGGAGGAAACTTTCAAAGGCTGTCCAGGCCGTGGAAGGCTAACAGTAGTTCCATAAGCCTTCCACTTCTGGATGATGCTCCCAACAGTGGAGACAGGTAGGCCCACCTCCTTGGAAAGGGTTTTGTACCCCTTGCCAGCCTTGTGACCCTCCACGATCTTGTCTCTAATGGCCTTGGAATGCTCCTTTGTCTTTCCCATGTTGACCATGTATGAGTGCTGTTCACAAGTTTGTGGAGGGTCTTAAATAGTCAGAAAAGGCTGGAAAAACAGATAATTAATCGAAACATGTGAAGCTCATTGTTCTTTGTGTCTGAACTACTTCTTAATACTTTAAGAACGAAACAGAATTTTGATGGTTTGAGGGGTTGAATAATAATTGACCCATACTTTTATGTTTAAAATGTATTAAAATTTAACTGAGCAACATAACTTTTTGGTTTGTAAGATTTATGCATCTGTTAATAAATCATGCTCTTGTTTGAAGACTCTATCGTATTTGCTTCTTATCAAACCTGCTAAATCTGCAGGGGGTTGAATACTATGAATACTACTTGTAGGCACTGTATATATATATTATATATATATAATATATATATATATATATATATATATATATTACAATACTGTTTATACAGTCCATTATTAAACCCATTATCTTGGCAGATGCATGCCAAGAGAGTTCATAAATAAAAGTATTCAAACATGAAAATGTATTGAATATATATCAGTATTTATATCACATGCTTGTAATATGCTTTCAAGAAGGTAGAAATATCGAGTAATTCAGGATACTTACTGTACTACACATTTCTCATTCATCATATTGGCTTTGAACCCAAGGACAGCAAATACAACCAAAGTAGCTAGTACAGATGTGAGGAAGTTGATGAAAGAGACGAGTGCAGCATCAAACTGGCAATTATTATCTTGCTTATTGTAGCTTGAAAAAGCAATGACACCACCAAAGCCAAGACCTAGCGCAAAAAACACTTGAGTTGCTGCCTCCCTCCATACCTGTGGATCCAGCATCTTCTCAACCTATGGCAGAAAATAAACTTATAAGACTCATTCCCAAGCAAATTATTCATGGTAGCCTGGTAAGCAACAAAAAATTAAAATTACCTTTGGAGTTAACATATGAAGGATACCATCAACAGATCCTCTCAGTAGTAATCCACGGACAAGAAAGCAGATCAGAACCACATAAGGGAAGAGGGAGCTGAAGTACATTACCTGCAATGAAGAGACAAGTGGATTCACTAACCTATTAAAAGATAAGGTGGTAACTGTTCTTAAAGGGGTATTCCCATCTGGGCATTTACATTTAATTAAATGCATTTGCCATATGTAAACATTTCTTCAATTGGATGTTAATAAAAAAAATGTTCCTGTGTGAAGATAATTTCTCATAAATGTAGCCATGTTGTCCCTTAGAAACCAGATAGCTTCCTCGGTTACGACCACGTCACACCCTGGGAGCGGTGGCCAGACATGCGCTATTGAGCCCTGCCGGACCACCAGGATTCAGCAATCATTACCACAGGACGGCTGTGGGACCTGCAGTAACTCCCGGACATTTCATATACAAAAACTTTTTGTTTCTTTGTGCGATCACTCCAGCAGAGGTGGCCGTATCCAGGGACACAGTCTTGTTTCTAAGGGATAACATGACTACATTTATGAGAAATTATCTTCACACAGGAACATTTTTTTTAATAACATCCAATTGAAGAAATGTTTATATATGGCAAATTAATGAAACTGAATGTGAGTGCCCTGACGAGAATACCCCTTTAAAATTTAAGTACACTGGAAAATTAGAGAACAACACACAATTTCCAAAATATCAGTAAAAGCTGGTAGAGGAAGTGTCATGGTCTGGGGAATGTTTTCTACAGCCGGAGTTGGACCTCTCATACAGCTACATGGCAGAGTGAATGCGAGTATCAGAACCTTCTACAACAACACGTTCTTCACTCAATCAGCCAGCAATTTGTCATGCAGGACAATGCCCCCTGTCGCACAGAAAAACAGGTAAAGCAGTTTCTTGAAATAGAAAACATTGAAACAATGAAATTGGTAGCACAGAGTCCTGATCTAAACCCAATAGAAACAAAGGACCCAGTCAAAGAACTATGGAAGGGACTGGAAGATGATTGGATCACAGCAGAACAGTGTGAGAGACCGGTGATGTCCTATGTTGCAGATGTGCTGAAGTTGTTCAAAGAAAATGCCTATACACTTCCTACTGATTGGTGGCTGCTGTAACCTTCATAAAATTTATTTACAATCTTTCTCTGAGCTACTTACATCACATTTTGGTAATTAAGTAAAACACTGTTCTAATGGCATGGCGAACTCCTTACAAAAAAAAATCCATCCAAAGGTTGATCAATGGAGATTACTTTATTTCTAAAAAAAAATCAAGTTATCATACATTGTTCTCTAATTTTAATCTCCAGTGTAAATAGGAGGCCTTGAAAACATTAAAACATATAAAACAATATAAATCTTACAACCTACTGACTACTTTTTACTCCATAAATTGCTGCAAAAATAGGTCTTTCTTTGCCAACTCTGTATTGGCTCACCTTCCCTGATGACTGTATCCCTTTTATCATAGCCATTCCCACAATACACCATGCAGACAATAGGCATATTGTCATCTTCCAGTTTAGACCTCCTCCATCTGATATTGAATTTGAAATATCCAGAGTTTCCCGGTACCAGAAGTATGTTGTAGCTGAGCTTTTGTCACATTCTGCTTCCACTACTGTAACAGAACAACACAGTTGGTTTCAGCATTACACTAACTGGTACTTCATTCAGCATTACTATCATTGCAAATTCCAGAAGGCAATTTTCAGACTTCAGACCCAGATAGATGGCTCCATCTATTAGCTATTTTAGGTTTAAAAGGTATACATGGGTTGTGTAGAAAAAGAGCTACTGTCATAGCACCACTGTCGTACTAGTTTGGGGTCCTAGAAAGTGATAATACGTTTTCCTTAAATATGATAACATGATATGCCTCATTTTCATCACATTTAACAATCCCAAATAAGCCTAGAGGTCAACAACTTACTGACTACAGAACCATTTTTCACGCTTGGACATTCACTCCAAGGCAGAGGATACTGGAAGGACTGAAAGAAGTAGAATATGCTCCAACCAATGATAACATTATAGTAGAGCCCAACAAAAAAGCAGACCTGAGAAAAACAAGAAAATAATTTGTATCACTTAATCATCTGACTGCCATGCCAAATGTAATTATACATGCCCCAGTCTTACATTACCCTAATAAATACATGTAATTGTTGAGCATCCGAAAATCATTCTTATTCATCTTAAGAAAGAACAGGAAATTTCTATGCTTAAAAGACCTCCCTAATCATGAGTAGACTTAGATGACAGCTTTTAACAATTTTACTAGGTTTACATAATTACTTTATCATCCACTATTTGGAGACCTTTTAAAAAAAACTGATGCAAACGAAAGCCAAAATAACACGAAAAAAAAGTGTGGTAAACTATTCGGTCAAGAAAACGGGCACCAGTGGATATGTTTTATAAACAGTCTATGTCAAATTAAACCTTTCAATTGCATCAGTTTTTGGTGTAGCTGTTACATAGACAGGCTAAGCAGCTGATAAAAAATGATATGAATATAACCCATAATTTGATATTTTTCAAACAGGTATGTGAACTAGAAGCTTTAAAGGAAACCTACCATTAGGAATCTACCTATTTAAGTAGATCTCATGGTAGGTTCCCATTAATATACTAAACCCTAAACTATCCTTGCCTAACCCTTTAAAAATTTCTAACCTAATCTACAGTTATCTAATATAAACATTTTCCATAGAGGCTACTGTGGCGTGGAGTAGCCTCTCCGGGGAGCCAGAGCAAAGACCACACCATGCCCCAGTAGGCACTGCAATCCCTCCCTACCTGCATGCAGCCAAGTTGATTCTGGCACACCGATGGCTGCCGAAGCTCTGCAAATGCGCAGTAGCTCCGGCTTCAGTGCTGGGCATATGTGATGCAACATAAGCAGAGAGCTTATACTGCCTGCCCCTCTCCCCAATGAATTTCACTTACTGGACTGCCAATGAATTTTACTCTGTGGGCCTCCCATGAATATTACAGACTGGCAGCCCATTAATTTTACATACTGCGATCACCTAATGAATATTACAGGGCACCCCCATGAAATGTAAATAGTTGCACTTCACACCCTTTCTCTGTTGACTGAAATGTAGCTATACAAAAAATAAATCATGTGCTCCCAAGTCTTCTGCCAGTATTCTTTCTGCTGCTGCAGTCATATGGGATAGGATGCGTGGCTGTGTGATGATGTCTTTATGTGGCAGGGCATCCAGGGTAAGAGTGTAACATGCACCTGGAAGGCTCCTGCCAAATATAACTCATAGGGTCAACTTCATCTGTGTCTTAAAGAAGCAGATGTTATTCAATGTGTCAGATGCAGTGATAGTACTCCAGCATCTGGTTCCAGCCAGACCTAGTACTTTTACAATCACTGGAAGGGACCTCCTATTGGGCTCCGGCATAGTCTCAGGTGCCGGAGCCCAATATGAGGCCTATGCCAGTGACTGCATTAGAACTAAATTTGACTAGTCCAACCCTGGAACAAAGCCCTCAGAAGGAGGCCTTTTCTTAGGTACAGAGGCCCATCCTACTCAAATGCTACCTCTACTGGCCATCTTGGGATAATTCCTACATGGTTTCCTGGTAATAAAATAATTAAGTCTCTTAGCCACAATTCTAATCAATATTTTCAGATCATCATGCAAATGAGATTATCTGTAAGGCCCTTGTTATGATTGGGATGTACCTTAATTGTCACCACCTAAGGCTACATTCACACGACAATGTGCTGGCTGTACTGTAGCACGGCGGGCACATGTAAGCGCTGCTCATCCCCGCCCATCTCCATAGCTATGTACAGCGCACGGTGCCGTATTGCAGGGAAAGATAGGACATGTTCTATCTTTCTCCGGGTTACAGAACGTACAGCTCCCGTATGGTGCCGTCGCTCATTGCTGTCTATGGGGGGACGTATATACGGCGTACGGTGTGAATGTAGCCACATGGTGGGGTACCAACACTGGTGCCACATTCCTGTTATCCATATGGAACAGTGGTGCTAAACTTTTAGTTGAGATTGAATAAGCGCATGCGTTTGTTGTGTCTTGCTAATCTACTTTGTAGGAACATTTTGATAGATGTGTAACAGATGTGGCATAATTGTAAGATGTCTAATCCAGTATTTCAGCAATCTTGAAATTCAAAAATTTCACATGACTGCTGTTGCTTACAAATTGTGTTTGGCTATCACAGGCTATCAACTGTTTTGCTCTATGTAATCGAAGTCTGAAGAAGGTCCATGTTGACAGAAATGTCAAAAATTTCTGTCTAGGGATGACACATAAAATTCAAAATCCAAGCACTTTTTGAGTCTGAAATTAAGGCATAGAGACCTATTCCGGCACATACATAGAGTACCATATATTTCTGTTTCTTTGATGGAAGATTAACAATTTAGGATTTTTGAGTTGATGAATGAGATGTAATAAATAAAAGGGATCTAGAAGCAGCTTTTTTATGATTATCTGCTGTGCTCAAGGAGCTATATTACAGGTAGCAGATAAGGTAAATGTGGATACATTCATGGTTGATTTTCTTCTATTATGGTAAATTGAATGACCAGAGATAAAAACTAATACAGTATTACATACATATTGCTAAGGTTTCTCAATATTTCTCCCCAATGAATGCTAAGGAACACAGTTGTCTCACAACACATATAAAATGCAATAACTACCTGACTAGCTACATTATCTTCAACCTTTCTAATAAACAATGTGCCAAGATAGGCAAGGATAGGCATTCAGTTAAGAAAAAGAGAAAATGACATCATTATTATTATTATTATTTATTCCATTATGTTAACAATGGGTACCAGGAAATTGAGTACACAATATTCCCACAATGGAGTTGTGTAAAAAAACGATGCATGTCATAGAAAATTCTTTGTCTTTTTATAGCATTTTTACCCAGCAATTTCCATGGTAAAAATGTAATCTCTGCAGCTTGCTAAAATTAAAGAAATGGCACAATAATCATGATTTTAGAAAAATGTTAAGTACTACAATTGCAGCAAAACAACATATCAATAATCTGTCATGGTGGTAGTTACATATCTCAATATGTATATACAACCTCAAGGAACATTATAAAATATCATTTTTGGAAGCCAATGCTTACAAGTAAGCTAGCATAGCCAATTCCTCCAAGCCGAGGACATATGTAATTCCATACGCCAATGCTACCTCTGCGAATTCTCTGCCCCACTGCCAGTTCAAGGAAGAAGAGAGGAATGCCAATCAAAATGAGCAAGATCAGGTAGGGGACCATGTATGCTCCTGTGGAAATAAAGAATACATTCATTGAGACAACAGTCCGACAATACACTTAAAGGGATTTGCCCATGAAAGAAAGTTATCAAATTGAAATCCCCTTGTGATGTTTACAAATAAAGATAATTTTTAACCCCCATCTGTGTGTCAGATACTATTGAATGTTCAGAAGCTGAATGAGAGACGAGACAGATCAGAGATGAGAGATTATGAGATCCATGATGGATATAAACCTCAATGACACTCTCAGCTCTGCTACATCCCAGCTATAACACACACAGTCAGCCCTGCTATACCTTCCCCTGCTACAAAGATCTTATCTGTAATTTGTGGAGTACTGTAAGTCTTTGCATGCTGCTTGTCAGCAGGAAGTGTCTGTGAGTGTCTGTGCCTGAGTTTGTCTTATAATGCAGGTGGGAGGCGCAGAGAGCACACCGCATCCTACAGATTAATGATGGGAATTACAGCATTTCTTAGTGAACTCGCTCATTAGACTCTGCTCACAAAGAAGAGCCCCTCTTCTGGCACCTGAACGGCTCCCTCTTACATGTATAATAGGGAGCCGCAGTCCAGCCAGTCACACCATTCCACACCACTTTTAGCGCGTGATGGTAATGACTAGTCAAGGATGCACACAGAAAAGAGAGATTAAGTAAACTCAAGGTTCCTTCAGTACCTCAACAAAACAGTCCAATAGTAACAGGCTGGTCAGAACTCCTTCAACTTAGGACAAAGAGGGCTTTCAGTTTGTTCACTGTTGCAGGATAATAATTTTCTAGCAAACAGGAACACAGCCTAGACCAGTAGTCAGGGATCTAGGTCAGCTCTGTTGCATCAGCAGCAGGATAACAGCAATCCGTTCTGTAGCAGCAAAAACTTGAGAAAAGACTAAGCCAGAACCCCAAGCTCAGCTGTTATTTATACACTTTTGCTCAGTCTGCAATGTTCTTGGAGACCGAACCAGGAGAAAGATGAGGAAGAGTCCTAAATAGCTGGATACCTGAGTTGCTGAGCCCAGTAGGCCTGATGAAACCTACTGGGTCCATTTAGCAAGAACTACAGGATTAAATTTAGGAATTGCGCAAATCAACGTTACACATCCAGGTCACTCTTGAACATGTACAATGTATTAGCCAACACAACTTTTAGGGCAGAGAGTTCCACAGTCTCACTGCTGTTACAGAAAATAATCCCCGTCTATGGCAATGGTAGAACTGCCTCTCCTTTCGGCATAGAGGAGCCCCCCTTGTCCTGGCCACAGGCCTGTGTATGAAAAGATCATTAGAAAAATCTCTGTTCCTTCAGATATTATTGCATTGTACTGAGGTCCCACTTAGATGTCTTTTTTAAGCTGAATAACCCCAAGTTTTGTAATATGTCATTTTATTCTAATTTGCCCATTCCCTTAATACAGTTGGTTGCTATGTTCCAGTTTAACTATTCCCTTTTTACATAATATTCAATATTCTTAAAAACAAGGTCCTAGGAAGCTTAACCCCTTCCTGACTTGCTGACCGCATGGTATGGTGTTGGCTCACGAGTGAAGCCTGCACCATACAGAACGGATGTCCAATCTACTGATGGCAGTTCCAGGGTCCGGTGTGTTCACAATGGCTGTGCGATCTTCACTGAAAGACAGGCCCTGACTCCAGACCAAACCCGGCTGTAATCATGCTCAGTGGATTACATAACACAGTGAAATACATCTATATTGGACTGTGTTAACTCTATAAATATGTGTTAGCTCAATAAATAAAGTTTTTTAAAATAAAATTAAATAATGATAAAAGTGAAAGTCCCCTAAACACCACCATTATCTATACACATCTAATAGAAAACACTAAATCACAAGAAAAAAACACATATTTGGTATCACCACATCAGTAACAATCCGAACAATAACTCAGAATTATTATTGGGAAATAAAATGACCAAAAATGAAAATTTTTCATCAAATCTCTAAAAAGTATTCTAAAAAGTGATCGAAGACATTACAAGCAGGAAATGTTGCCATTGAAAAGAACAACTACCAACCAGAGAGCTCTGATTTGCTGATCTGTACACCGGATAAGGGTTACCACCTGCATGTGGATAACTTTTATACCAGCATTCCACTTTTAAAATCCCTTAGTTCCAGGGGTTCTGTAGCGTGTGGCACTGTACACATAAACCAGAGAGGTCTCCCAGGATCCCTTGTTAGGCAGCCACTTAGAAAGGGGGACATGAAGGCGCCCAGCAATCAGAACATGGTGTTGGTCAAGTATAAGGACAAAAGTGATGTCCTTGTTCTGACCACAATTCATGGGGACTCCAGTACCTTCACCCCTGTACGAGGTACCACCAACGCTGCCCCCAAGCCACACTGCATTCTTCCATACAATGCTGAAGCCGTACAGTGCCCTACGGAAAACAAAGATATGGTACAAAATGCTGGCCGTGTACATTGTACAGATGATGCTGTACAACTGTTATGTGCTGTTCCAATCTGCAGGTCAAGTCATTTTCAAGAGGTGGTGATTAAGGCACTAATATTTGGACAGAAAGGAAAGGGCCCCAGTACCTCTGAATTAGATGTCCCCCGTGTTTTGCCAGGGCAACATTTCCCTGTGAAGTCTCCCAGACTGCTAATAAAGGAAGGACTCCGAAAAGAGTCTGTTCCAACAAGAAGGTTAGAAAGGACACTATATACACTAGAAAGGATACTTCCCTGACGAACATATATTTCACTACAATATATGCAACAAGTTCACAATTTACGTCCAACCTATGTTTTTATTTATTTTCATTTCGGTAAAAGGAATTATTGTAACAATTATTGTAACAAGTCAACGTTGGTCAAATTGCTCACTATACTCCTTGAATATTCCCTTGAGGAGTGTAGTTTGTAAACAGGGTTTAATTTTTTTTAGGTTTTCCATTTTCCTTTTTTAGCCTCTGTAACTTTGTAATTCTGCCTCAAATACACAAGGAGCTTTATCATTCTTGAGCCCTATTGTATTTTCTAGTGTTTAAGATTACAAGTTGGGTCTTTCTCACATCAGAAAACTCTGCTTCCTTCATAGTGGCACAAACTGGGCATCACATAGTGGGCATTGAACTTGTATATTTCCAGAAATAATTGCAATTTCCATTTGGGCATCCATTGCACATCATATTTGGAAACCACTTATATGTTCAAAACTCTCACTTTACCTTCCTCACCCCCACACATTTTCTATAATTTTCCTATTTATATTTATAACATAAATATAGGCATCTATCACGCCCAATTGAAATACAACTTTGGCCTTAAAAGAAACTTATACATGTTCTGACGTATCAGTATCTAATTACAACAACCCTCAGTAGGATGAAAATGACTTATTTTATGGAGCAGCCCTTTTTTCGTTTTTGCATTTTCATTTTTCACTCCCCACCTTAAAAAATCTATATCTTTTTTATTTTTCCATGTACAGAGCTGTGTGATGGCTTGTTTTCTGTGTAACAAATAGCACTTCAAAAAGTTCCATGCCGTGTACTGGGAAAAAAATTCAAAATGCAGTGGAATTGGTGAAAAAATAAATTTGCGCTGTTTTCTTGTGGGCTTGGGTTTTTACGGATTTCCCTGTATGCCCCAAATAACATGTCTAGTTCATTATTTGGGTCGGTACGTTTTTAGGGGATACCAAATTTGTATAGGTTTTATAATGTTTTTATACATTTACAAAAATTAAAACCTTAATACAAAAAAAAAAAAATATTTTCCCATCTTCTGGCCCTAATAACTTTTTTATACTTTAGTCTACGGAGCTGTGGATGGTGTAATTTTTTTGCGACATTTGATCACGTTTTCAATGTTACCATTTTTAGGACTGTACAACCTTTTGATCACTTTTTATGGAACCTTTTATGGAAGTGCCATTTTCGATTTGGGCGCTATTTTCTGTTACAGGGTTAAAAGCATTGAAAGACTATTATTATATTTTGATAGATCTGGCATTTTTGGATGAGGCGATACCTACCGTATATACTCGAGTATAAGCCGACCCGAGTATAAGCCGAGGCCCCTAATTTTACCACAAAAAAATGGGAAAACCTATTGACTCGAGTATAAGCCGCGGGTGGGAAATGCATTGGTCACAGCCTCTCCAGTATGTAGCCAGCCAGCCCCTGCCCCAGTGTATATAGCCAGCCAGCCCCTATCCCAGTGTATATAGCCTGCCAGCCCCTGCCCCAGTGTATATAGCCTGCCAGCCCCTGCCCCAGTGTATATAGCCTGCCAGCCCCTGCCCCAGTGTATATAGCCTGCCAGCCCCTGCCCCAGTGTATATAGCCTGCCAGCCCCTGCCCCAGTGTATATAGCCTGCCAGCCTCTGCCCCAGTGTATATAGTCTGCCAGCCCCTGCCCCAGTGTATATAGCCTGCCAGCCCCTGCCCCAGTGTATATAGCCTGCCAGCCCCTGCCCCAGTGTATATAGCCTGCCAGCCCCTGCCCCAGTGTATATAGCCTGCCAGCCCCTGCCCCAGTGTATATAGCCTGCCAGCCCCTGCCCCACTGTATATAGCCTGCCAGCCCCTGCCCCACTGTATATAGCCTGCCAGCCCCTGCCCCACTGTATATAGCCTGCCAGCCCCTGCCCCACTGTATATAGCCTGCCAGCCCCTGCCCCACTGTATATAGCCTGCCAGCCCCTGCCCCAGTGTATATAGCCTGCCAGTCCCTGCCCCACTGTATATAGCCTGCCAGCCCCTGCCCCACTGTATATAGCCTGCCAGTCCCTGCCCCAGTGTATATAGCCTGCCAGTCCCTGCCCCAGTGTATATAGCCTGCCAGTCCCTGCCCCAGTGTATATAGCCTGCCAGTCCCTGCCCCAGTGTATATAGCCTGCCAGCCCCTGCCCCAGTGTATATAGCCTGCCAGCCCCTGCCCCAGTGTATATAGCCTGCCAGCCCCTGCCCCAGTGTATATAGCCTGCCAGCCCCTGCCCCTGTGTATATAGCCCCCCCCTACCCCGTCGTGCAGCACAACAATACCAGATGGATCGCACAGAAGATCTACGGGTGCAGCCAGAAAGGTGAGTTTTGATTTATTTATTTTTTTGGCTCGAGTATAAGCCGAGTTTGGGTTTTTTAGCACATTTTTTTGTGCTGAAAAACTAGGCTTATACTCGAGTATATAAGGTAATCTGTTTATGATCTTTACTGTTCATTTATATTTATATCAGTTCTAGGAAAAGGAGGGTGACTCCTTAGGGTACTTTAACCCTAGGTTGTCTGATCGATCCTGTTATTTACTTCCATACTATAGTATGGCAGTATATGGGTATTTTCCTTCTCAATCATTGCAATGTGCTGATTGTAATGAAAGGTTTAATACTAGACAGCCCCTCTACAAAAATGTTCCAAAAAGTGATCAAAAAAAGTTATGTGCACCAAAGTGGTACCACTTAAAAGGGGGACTCAACAGGTAAAAAATAGGCCCTAAACAAGCTCTGCCAAACAAAAAATGGTTGACACAAAAATAAATGATTTTCTCTATATTAGTTTTTCTTTAGTAAAATTGTAAAAATATATAAAAAATTATATAGATACCTCATATAATCACCCTAATCATATAATAATCATTTTTATGGTATAGTGTACGACCCCAAAAAGATACAAAAAGAAAGGAAACCAAAATTGACAATTTTTATACAAGTTAATAAAATCTCATCAATGAGCTAATGACCTACTAAAATTAAGTATTTGTAAAGTGCATCTAATATTGCAGAAAATAAGCCCTTATATGTCCAAATTGCCAAAAAAATTAAGATTGTATAGCCAATAAAAAGTGACAATGCAAATCTGCTCTCAACGGCGCACCTTCCCTTTGATGCCCAGACGTGTACCCCTACAGTAGTTTACCACCACATATGAGATATTGTTATACTCAGGAGAGATTGGGTATCAATCTCACTTTGGAGTGTTTTGGTATTTTATACACTGAGAATGCGTACATTTTTTGAAAAATAGCTTTGCACCCGATTTTGTTTTAACCCATTTAAAACAATTAAAGGGTTAACAAACTTCATAAAAGTTGTTTTACATACATTGAGGGGTGTAGTTTCTATAATGGTACTATTATTTAGGCCTCTCAAAGTGAATTGAAAGCTGAGCAGGACCTTCCAAAAAAATGAGCGTTTTTTATAAAAAATTTAAAAAAAATCTCACCTAAAGCCCCATAAAATCCTACAAAAATTAGAGGATATATAAAAGACACCATGTCAATATAAAGCAGACATCCGGTAAATGTTAGTTATCAAGTTTTTTGGTGTTATGACTATATGTTGAAAAAGTAGAACATTTTTCCAAATTTTCACCAATATAATTTTTTTTTCATAAATAAACACAAAACATACCACCAAAATTTTTCAACTAACATGAAGTACAAAGTTTCAATAGAAAACAATTTCAAAATCGCTTGAATGTGTTAAAGCGTTCCAAAGTTATAACCACTTATAGTGACACTATATAGCAGTGATGGCAAACCTTTTAGAGATTGAGTGCCCAAAACAAGACTCAAAACACACTAGCTTTTCCCAAAGTGCCAACACAGCAATTTAGGCAGTAACAAACTTATTGCTACCGGAATCTTTGAGCTCCAATCCGACCCTGTCTACACTTTCTCACTCTTCGGACAGGACCTGGCAGCACAGGATTGGTCACTTTAAAATAGCAGGGCACTACTTAGACTGCCTGAGACTGCAGGAAGGCGCCATGTCTGGCAAACTCTGTGCCTGGGAGACAGCCTGTGTGCCCACAAAGATGCCTCCGAGTGCCATCTCTGGCACCAGTGCCATAGGTTCGCCACCACTGCTATATAGTGTCAGATTTAACAAAATGGGCCGTGTAAGGAAGATGAAAGTGGCTTTGGCGGTAAGGGGTTAAGAAACTGGTCTGACTATTAATCCTGGCATATACTGATTGTTTCAGAAAAACCAGCAATAATTCAGAAAATTTACAAATTTGTAAAAAGAAATACGGGAGATTTTTTTCATGTTTTGCTACACATTTTTAGCGCAGGTAGCAGTGGTGCCTATAGGACAAGTAGTAGCAAGAAAGGTTTTGTACTTGTCATCTTGTGGATCCATTTCTAGTTGTCACTACTAAAAGCATGGTAATAACATTCTGATTAGCGGGGACTGAATAACTGTGACCCCCATAGTTTATGAAAACTAGAAGTTCTGATTTGACGAAGCATGCCCCCTGCCACTCTATTCACTGTCTATAGGACTACAGGCGACAGTCGAGGGCTACACTTACACGATATACATTTATACTGCACCTTTGCATTAAAAAACATATCTGACTATGTATGATATATAGATAGATATAGAAGTATTTTTCCTTCTTAAATATAAGTACACAAAAATATCTGCACTTACCTCCACCATTTTTCTGGCACAGATACGGAAATCGCCAAACATTGCCCAAACCTACGGAGTATCCAATTTGGGCTAATATGTACTGTAGTTTGCTGTTCCATGCTGGCCTGTCCTCCAATTCAGAAGTATCTTCCAGTTGCTTTCCTCTACTTTCTTCACCAGATACATTTAGAGCACTAGCTTTATGATCTATTGGTTCCTCATGGGCCAACAAGTCAGCAACAGATTCTGTGACATGTTGGTTGCTATGCTCTCTTTGAGTCACTTTACTGTTTTTAGGCATTTGAGAAGTTTAGAATCCAGAAGACCAAGAGAGATGATTAAGAACTGAAGCAATCCCGCACAAGGAGCTATTTATTACTGGCTTCCATTCACTATTGACCTGAAAAGAAAACAGATTTAGTGTCTTTACATCTCTGTAGATAATAAAATATGTATAAAAAGTACAATTATGTCATCGCTAATTAGCGATAATGTTCACATAAGTGATGAGCTACATCCAATAGAATATATCCTCATCTGAAACTTAGTAACATGTGGCAATTGGCAAAATCCACAAAATAATTTTACACTGTGATTAAGGCCTCTTGCCCACTAGCGAGCTTGACGTGATGAACTTGCATCAAACTAGCATTGTTTGCTGCTGAAATGTCCGGCCCAAACACTGAGTTCAGTTCCTGTTTCTGAGCGTTTGGGCCGGACATTGCAGAAAGCACACCATGTGAGTTTGATGAGAGTTGACACTTCAAGCTCGCTCGTGAGCAAGCGGCCTAAACCTCAAGACAAAATTATAACACCAGGGTTGTTATGGGTTTCACCATGCCTATCGGCAGGAAGGCGTGTAGTCAGCTTATGACTTTGCATATAATTGCACCAAACCTACTGGCACAAAAGAACCCACAATAGAAGTATTAAAAAATAATATATTTTTATTTTTTTTAAAATATGTATTTATAATACTCATGATTATTATCATCTACTAAAGATCATCCCCCATCAAAATCAAACACCATAAACCAGGAATACTTACTCATATATCCAGACACTCTGACGGTGGTATTCTTATATTTGTTATCTTTGGCCTCCTTCCTTCCAAAATAAACTTTTAAAATTATGCCAATGTGCCACAAGTGCTCTCGGGCAGATTAACAGAGTCCTTCTGTATTCTGGCTTCACAGGCTGTTACACTGTACAGGAGCATTTCCTGTTCCCACTGTGCGAGATGAAAGCAGGCAGAGGGAGGGTTGAAGTGCTGAGGGATCAGGGGGAGGTAAAGCTACAATATGGACGGTTTCCGGTGATGCACTTTTGGCTAATTAGCATAACTTTGAAGTTGATTTTAGGAGAAAGGTCATGGATAACAAGATAACAAATAACAAAAGATTACTGCAATCACAGTGCCTGGATCTATTAGTGTCTTTGGTTTATTACTCTGGATTTTGATGTTACACTTCCTTTAAATGAAATCTACCATTTGTTTTCATGCATTGTGAACTAAACATACCTTGAAAATGCTGAAGCTACACTGATGCAGAAACATATCTTGTTTGATCCCTGAACCAAGTGGTTTTGCTCAAAAAATAATTCTAAATATTGGGAAAGCTGGGTGGCATGCAGCCTGCTGTGCATTAAAACATTACGGAGCTTCCTGAACTGTCCAGACAGGACTTATCAACCTAAGCTGGATACACAGCAGCTAGGGGATGGTGCGGCAATGGATTACTTCTGCCTGTCAGGGACAACACAGTGATGACATAATTCTCTGGAGCAGTGCATAATTAGAGGAGAAGCGCTGAGACAGCCACAGGAGCGACAGTCTCATTATCATCATTTTATAATTGTTTTTTCAGCAAAACCGCTCAGTTCAGGGTTTCTGCATCAGTGTACAGTAGCTATAGCATTTTCAATGTATGCTTGGTTGACAATGCATGAAAACATATGGTAGATTAACATTAAAAATTGGTAATATTAACATTAAAATAGTAAATTGTGTTTAAAACTTGAGCAAAGTAAAACTAATAACTGTTAACTACAAATTTAAGCAACATTGAAGTACATTGAAAATTATATAACTTTTTATCATATAAAAAAGTCATTTATTTGATGAAACCGGATAGTGCCTTTTCCTCCTCTGAAAGCTGATGCGTTTTCCTGTTCTCGGTATGCTACCCAATGGCGTAACTACAGGGTTAGCAGTGATAGCAGCTGCTATGGGGCTCACAATGTCAGGGGGCCCCCGACATCAGGCCCGACACACTAAAGAGTGGAGGATGTGCATTATAATATAACACTGTGCATTTTACAGCGTAATATGTATACACCAGTGCACATCTTCCATAGTACACACCTGTACTGTGTGTGTGGGCAGCTCAGATAAGAAATGTTGGGGAATGGGGAACTGCAGAACGCACAACAAGACTGGAATTTCCCATGACTACTTTTTGTGGTCTACTATGTACACTCTGTATCAGTGATGGCAAACCTTTTAGCGACCGAGTGTCCAAACTGCAACCTCAATCCCTCATTTACCGCGAGGTGCCAACCAAAAATTAAAGCAGTAACTTATTGCTGCCTGTTCTTCAACAATGTTCAATCATACTGGCCTCCTGAAGACACCAACACAGTAGAAAGAAGTAGGGAAAATTTGCATCATTGTAGCTTCTTTCCAGTGTCTGTACACAGAGAATCGTGGGGCCAGCAGAAGGTCGTCCAAAGATAATTCGGCCCTGTCTACACATTCTCCCTCTTCCTACATTCCCAAGTAGCCAAGTAAGTCACTTTGAAAGCAGCATTTTTGCTGCCAAGTTGCTTGGAACTGCAGGAAAATTCTTTGAGTCCTGTCTGGTGTGCTGGGGCGATGGCTCAAGTGCCCACAGAAAGAGCTTGGAGTGCCACCTCTGGCACCCGTGCCATAGGTTCGCCACCACTCCTCTATATGCGTATTTATATTTGCTGTATGTGTGTATATGATACTGTATGTGTGATGTGTATATGCTCTATATCTGTAGGCATATGTGATATATATATATATATATATATATATATATATATATATATATATATATATACTATATGGTTTATTTGGTGTGTATATACTGTGGGTTTATATAAGAATTATATATACTGTATGTGTGTATACAATGTGTATATATCGGTGCATAAAAGTGTGAGTCAACAAATGTGTGTATGTGTTTAAGGCCCCTTTCACACAAATGCATGTTTTCAGCTGTATGCTACTCGTACCATACTGTTTCAGTACGGGTGGCATACTGCCACATGCATTTCAATGGGCAATATGTCCATCCATTGCCCACTGTTTCAATATTTAAAATTCAAGTGTAGAAAGTAGTTTAAACATCGAATCAAAAATTCACTGATTTAAATGATTTTTTTTAGAAAAACAAAGGGTTAAGGACTAGAGATGAGCGAGCACTAAAATGCTCGGGTACTCGTTATTCGAGACAAACTTTTCCCGATGCTCGAGTGCTCGTCTCGAATAACGAGCCCCATTGAAGTCAATGGGAGACTCGAGCATTTTTCAAGGGGACCAAGGCTCTGCACAGGGAAGCTTGGCCAAACACCTGGGAACCTCAGAAAAGGATGGAAACACCACGGAAATGGACAGGAAACAGCAGGGACAGCATGCATGGATGCCTCTGAGGCTGCTTAATCGCACCATTATGCCAAAATTATGGGCATCAGCATGGCCATGACAGAGTGACAGAATTAAGCTAGATAGCATGTAAAACATCCAATAATTGACCCTGACACTATAGGGGACGGCATGCAGAGGCAGCGGCAGCAGCGGCAGGCTAGAGAGTGGCATGGCGACATACCCTAAATGGACTCAGGCTTAAAACCAATGGGTGGCAGAGAGGAACCAAAGGAGGTGAGCAAGAAGCGCTCAAATAATATCGGTACATGATAAAAGTTTGCCAGTATATTTTGTGGATTACACAGCAGGGTGGCGACAAAGTTAACATGGAAGCCATGAAAACAACCCAAAATTCTGCCTGACACAGCTCGTTTGATAAGGGGACCATGTATGGAGGCAGTGAACTAGTAGTAGATTAAAGGTGCTGCAGTTAAAACTATGTTAGTTGGATCTTGGCATGGAGCTGGCGCTCCGCTGCCAGGCGAGCTTTCGCCAATCCAAGCCCCTGTCTCTAGGCTACTCCCCAAACAGCACTTCTAAGAACCTTTTGTATAAGATCAAGTGTAGTAGCGTTCTTATAAGTTTGGGATATGGCGGGTGAGGGGAATGTAAACAGATGCGCAAGAAGCGCTGAAATAATATCGGTAAATGATAAAAGTTTGCCAGTATATTTTGTGGATTGCACAGCAGGGTGGCGACAAAGTTAACAAGTTTGATGTGGAATGCCCTGTAATAGCTCTTGGGCGGTGTGCCTTTTATCGCCTAGGCTCAGCAGTTTGAGCACCGCCTGCTGTCGCTTAGCGACGGCACTGCTGCTGTGCCTAGAGCTACCGACTGATAGCGCCATGGCCACGGATGGTAATTCGGAGGAGGAGGAGGTATACTAGGCCTTTGAGACCTGGACCGAGGTAGGCCCCGCAATTCTCTGCGTCTGCAGTATATGACCAGCCCCAGGGTCAGACTCGGTCCCAGCCTGCACCAAGTTAAGTGTAGTAGCGTTCTTATAAGTTTGGGATATGGCGGGTGAGGGGAATGTAAACAGATGCGCAAGAAGCGCATGATGCGCATGGAGCTGGCGCTCCGCTGCCAGGTGAGCTTTCGCCAATCCAAGCCCCTGTCTCTAGGCTACTCCCCAAACAGCACTTCTAAGAACCTTTTGTATAAGATCAAGTGTAGTAGCGTTCTTATAAGTTTAGGATATGGCGGGTGAGGGGAATGTAAACAGATGCGCAAGAAGCGCTGAAATAATATTGGTAAATGATAAAAGTTTGCCAGTATATTTTGTGGATAACACAGCAGGGTGGCGACAAAGTTAACAACTTTGATGTGGAATCCATGAAAACAACCCAAATTTCTGCCTGACACACCTCGTTTGATAAGGGGACGATGTATGGAGGCAGCTATATGGACGACTTTTGGAGGTAGCAATGGAGACAACGTGTGGAGGCTGCTATGGAGACAATTTAATTTGGATAGTGCCTGTATGTGGCAGTCCAAAAAAGTTTTCAAACCAGAGGAGCAGGTAGGTGGCCCTCCAGAAAAATGAAATAGATTGAGTGCCTGTATGTGGCAGTC